>NC_138375.1:49741197-49752508 GCF_054177405.1 Leptonychotes weddellii | reverse complement strand
ATTGTGGTTGATATGGATGCCCTCCCAAAACTTCTTTGATTCTCATTACCAATAAACCTAATAACAAAATTATCAGGAAGTGTGTTGTGGTTTATTTATTTTTGTTAACTCATATAAAAATGAAAATACATGTAACCTACTATATGTGGAATAAATTGAGTCAATGCATATAGAGCATTTATTAAAAAGTTGGCACATACTAATTATCCATAAAAATTTTAAATATTATATGCTAAAGAAAAGGTTCTTTTATCAACTTTTTAAGTATTTTCTGTCATATTAAATTTAGTATGCCAAATATAATTGATCCTTTAAAATTTTCTTATATTTTGTTAGAGGTTTTTTAATATTGGTCAACATCATAAAGTAACTTAAAAACAAATGATATAGGTCCAGACTGAACTGAACATATAGTCAGTATATTACCAACATAATACCTATGTTGAAGCCATTGACTTCTTATCTTACCAATCACATTTTTTTATATCATGAATATTTCTTAGCTCTGGTGCTCATATTTAATCCCCCCACCTCACCCCCATGCAAAAAAAAAAAAAGAATACAGTTGACCTTTGAACAACATGGGTTTGAACTGTGCAGGTCCACTTGTACAAATACTTTTCAGTAAATACAGTACAGTGCTTTAAGTGTATTTTCTCTCCCTTATGATTTTCTTATAACATTTTATTTACTCTAGCTTACCTTATTGTAAGGATATAGTATACAATATGTATATCATACAAAATATGTGCTAACCAACTGTTTACGTTATCAGTAATTCTTCTGGTAAATAGTAGGCTATTAGTAGTTCAGTTTTGGAGGCGTCAAAAGTTACATGCAAATTTTTCAATGTACACCCAAGGTGGAAGCTGTCCACTGCCCCTAACCACCACATTGTTTAAGGGTGAACTGTACAAAGACTTTGTCTCATTTTGAATTCAGGGGGCTGTCTGGCAGATACAGTTTAAATGTCTAAGCAATATGATATTCAGTACATTCCTACTGACTTAAGAGGTGGCAGTGAGCAGGGGGACTATTTTTAACTTAGACTTACGAGTAATGGCTCTGAATATATGTCATACTATTTATACAATAATTTGTTGCCTCTACTACTGAAAAATTTTGAGTGCTGGACATGTGCTATTTTCCACTATTAATTTAACATTTTTATTTCTGATTTTTAAATCACCAGTAGAATATAAGATATTGTGAATAATCATTCTACAATTTTTTAAATCTTTTGACAAGTGCTTTCACTAAAATTTTAATGCTTAACTATATATTGTTTATTTAATTTTTATTTGAATTTGAATAGCTATCAATTTATCTTTTTGTAGCAACAATTATTTAAAATCTGAGGTAAAGGCCATCTAGCCAAAATTCTGGGCTTATGACTTTCCCTAATGATAATAAAAAAGAGATGCTTTATGAAATTGAAATTAAGCTTATCACCAAAGATTTGAAATACAGTTATATACAAGATGCAATATGTCTATATCAATTGTTTCTCTCCTTTTTTCACAAGATCTTACATATTAAAATATTATGCATTTAATTTGTCTTAAACATCAAATATTAATTATCACTAAAGAGTTCTTAACAGAACTTTTAAAAAGTACATCATTTCCTTCAGTTAAAAAGGAACAGGGATGGCAACAAGGAACGTTTTTTTCCCCCTGTGAAATGATCTTGTAAGTGTGACAAATAATTCATTTGAAATAAGATAGGAATTGTTTTTAGCTCCAAAAAGAAAAGTTATATTTTAAATTGGTTACAGCAGTCGAAACCTAATGGGTAAAAGGGTAATAATATTATACCATGAAATTTTAATTTTCTACTCAAACAATATTACCATCATCCTAAAATTTCCTACAGTAGTTTTTCAACTACCTAATTTTGGAAAACCTGAAAATCATTCTCTCCTTTGTTTAAACCATTTCAAAAACACACAGGCAGAGTCACATTTAAAATGTTTTCCCACTGCTAAGGTTTTTCTCAAAAATTGAAAACTTGTCTGTACCTAAAAACACTTGGTCCCAGAAGAAAGGTGGGGAAGTATACAATATAGACAATATAGACCATGATATGTATTCTGAGTGACTGATTATCTAATGATTTTCTGTATCTTGTAAGTTCTTTTTTAATTCTTTTTTACAGGATTTACATTTCCCTCTCTCTCAGGTTTTGATCATGTGCAGTGGGAAGCCCAGGCTTTGTTTATCCTTAAATCCAATGTATACTAGAACTTTGGAGAAAATTGTGAGCTGGGCAAGTGCTAAAGCTTTGATGAAATTAAGTCATTCCCTGACAAATGGATCCTTCTTTTCCCTATCTCCCCATGTGTCTGTGCACATTTCTCAGTCCTTAAGTGCAAGAGTTCTGCAAACAAATTTATATCATGGCTTACTAGTTATTTGACCTTGTGACAATCACTTGGTATATTTCCTCACCTGAATGTGGGAAACAAGATCAATGTTGAGTCTACCTCACATAATTATTAGAAGGATGAGATCATAGAATTTAATGTTACTTAAAGTTGAAGTTTTTCCCTTTAAAAGGAAATGTATATATTTATTTCACATTGTATTTATTATATTGAATAATTAAGATCATTTCCAGAGTGAGGTTAAAGTCTATATATGTAGGACTCTTGTGCACATATGTAGCCAAACATTTACAAACTAAATACAAACAAAACAACAATACCAATGGTATTCATATCAACAACACTAATTTCTTATTACAGACGATGTTGTTGTGCTGAGACTCAGTCCCCGCTTATATAACCCTACAAATGATTGTCAAACCATAATCCTTTTAAGCTCAGTTCACTGATGTCCCTGGGTATACCATAAAAGACTGTTTCCTCCCTACTTTTCTCCATACAATCTTCTGTATAGTATATATGCATTTGACTTTCCATGAGCAATACTGTGTTACTATGTTTTAAGTCCAGTTCTGCTCTTTTAATCAATATCCTGAAATAAGTACAGTGCCTCCACAATCATAAACAGAAGCAAACACAGATGACCAGTTAATGAATTAGAAGAATTATTGTCAAGAAGACAGTAAAATCACACCAATCACATAATATTTACACATAAGATAGAAAAGGAAAAAACTGTAAGTATATAGTAGGCCTCACAAACTGGACAGGTAATGAGTAGGACTACACCCGTGGTCTTTTGGGATTAAACTTCAAAATCAGGCAGTGAGAAGAGGTCAATTTTTCTGTGGCCATTGGAATTAAAAATGCTCCCATTAAATGGATTTATAGAGCCAGACGTAATACTTAAAGCAGAGATTAGATGCCAGGGCTCCTACTATTATAGAAGACTAAAAAGAAAAAAAAAAATCTGTTCCCCAGGGCTGTCATTTATATGAATTTGTGAAATTATGAAAGCAGGAGGATACACCTTCATAAATAAGAAATGAACCAAGTTCCCTACTTGTTTGGGTGGTCATTTATGTTCCTTGCTTATGAGTGAGAGCACCAAACTGTTACTCTAAGGCCCAGGACCTGAATAAGCACTCAAGGGCAAGATAGAGGTAACAACTACACTGATTAGTATGAAAGGGAAAAGATACAGAAAGAGAAAGAAAAAAAGAGAGAAAGAGAGAGAGAGGAAAGAAAAGAAAGAAAGAAAGAAAGAAAGAAAGAAAGAAAGAAAGAAAGAAAGAAAGAAAGAAAGAAAGGAGAAAAAGAAACTCCTACTCAAAACCAAAGTTCCAAAACAGATGAAGAAACATAAAACTAAGAAAAGTAGTTCTCAGAATCACCAATCAGAGCTTAAAGTTACCCAAGATGAAATTATTATATGAATAAAACTGTAAAGCACATTAATAACAGCTTACAATCCTCAAAGAGACAAATAACAATTATATCAGTTATTAAACAGCAAAATAAACAGAGATAAAAGAAAGCAAGTGGATAGAAAAGGGACCCATAAGGAATCTTAATAAAGAAGCATGTATCACTAAAAAAACAACCACCTCAGTAAACTAAATGGTTGATGCAGTTGAGGAAAGACCTCCTGAATTTGAAAATGGTATTGAGGGGGCACCTGGGAGGCTGTCAGTTTAGCAACTGACTCCTGGTTTTGGCTCAGGTCGTGATCTCATGAGTCATGATCTCATAGGTCATGAGATTGAGCCCCATGTGGGGCTCCACACTCAGTGGGGATCTGCTTGAAGATTCTGTCCCTTTGCCCCTCCTCCCACTCACACACACTCTCTCTCTCTCAAATAAATAATCTTAAAAAAGAAAATGTATTGAGGAATTTACTTAGGATACCATCCCAAAACACAAGTAGTTAATATTATTTAAAAGATTTTAAGAAATACAAAGTACACAATGGAGGCTCCAGCATATATCTATAGTGTTTCAGAAAAATAAAATAAAGGGAATGGACTGGAAGTCATATTTGAAAAAAATAAATGGCAATAATTTTTCAGAATGAAGGAATGGCATGTAGCTTCTGATTCAGAAGGCACTCCAAGTACTGAACAATACAAATAAAAATGTGCACCTAACCGTGATAGAGAAACTGCACACATCAGTGATAATTTGAAAATCTTAAAAGCCAGAAACAAATGACATTAACTGGGAAGGGAAAAAAAAAAAAAACAACCAAACAAAAACAAAGGAAAATATCCTATCAATAGAAATAGAAATCTTGCCATTTGCAATGACGTGGATGGAACTGGAGGGTATTATGCTGAGCGAAATAAGTCAATCAGAGAAAGACATGTATCATATGATCTCACTGATATGAGGAATTCTTAATCTCAGGAAACAAACTGAGGGTTGCTGGAGTGGTGGGGGGTGGGCGGATGGGGTGGCTGGGTGATGGACATTGGGGAGGGTATGCACAATGGTGAATGCTGTGTATTGTGTAAGACTGATGAATCACAGACCTGTACCCCTGAAACAAATAATACATTATATGTTAAAAAAAAAAAAAGAAGAAGAAGAAGAAGATAGCAGGAAGGGAAAAATGAAGGGGGGCGGAAATCAGAGGGGGAGATGAACCATGAGAGACTATGGACTCTGAAAAACAAACTGAGGGTTCTAGAGGGGAGAGGGGTGGGGGCATGGGTTAGCCTGGTGATGGGTATTAAAGAGGGCACGTACTGCATGGAGCACTGGGTGTTATATGCAAACAATGAATCATGGAACACTACCTCAAAAACTAATGATGTAATGTATGGTGATTAACATAACATAATAATTTAAAAAAACAGTAAAAAAAATAATGATGTATGGTGATTAACATAATAAAATAAAAATAAATGAATAAATAAATAAAAAGAAATAGATTAAATAAATGCCTTTATAATCTTAAGATGAAATAATTATCAATCTAAAATATTATTTCTAGCTAAACCATTCATACAAAGATTAAGAGTTCACCACATAAATTCTCAGTAAATGAATAATTAGAGCACAGATTTTAACTAAAAGAAAAGTGTGAACAGAGGAAAGGCATTGGTAAAAGTATAATGGTGAACACAGAAAATTTTAGAATATATGTATGTATTCAGTAACTAATAATCTTTACATGATATTTGTGCATGTGTGTAGTGCTTAAGGAAAAAAATAAGCAATAAGTTGTTAGAAATAGTTAATAAATAGTTAACGCATACTGAAGTCCTTATGAAGAAGAGATAGAAATATTGCATGATCATAAAGTTTGTTAGATGAAAATATATCAATATATTAAGCATGAACTTTAACACTTTAAAGTTATCATTGAAATATATAATCTATATTTTTTAAAGCTGCAGAGAGAAGAAAATAATATGTGTATGGGAGAATAGAGAAATCTTCAATTTAACAAAAGGCAGAAAAGGAAGAGGGAAAAAAAAGGCCAAGAAATTAAGAGTGTAAATAGAAAATACAAGGTAAGACTAAAGAAATACACTCAAAACACCTATTAAGAAAATAAATGTAAACAGATTAAACTCACTAATTAAAAGATAGAGTGAGACTGGGTAAGTTTTCAAAATGGAATGATATATTGCTTATAAAAAGTGCTCCTAAAATAGCACAAAAATTTTGAAAATAACAATTTTCAAACACTTATATTAGTATGTTCATACAAGAGAATAGTCTGCAGTAATTAAAATGAATATATTAGAGTGTCTCCTAGCCATTTGGTCAGAGGTGTTTCTTCAGATGATTCCAAGTGCCTTGAGTTACTATATGTGACACTGGGGAAGTTATTACCCTCTTTGTGGTTCAGTTTTCTTACTTGCAAATTAGGAATAAACACAGTGCCCACCATGTGGGTTAAATCACTTCTTATTTATTAAAGACATAGAATTGTTTCTGACATACAACATCATGTAAGTATTTATTAAATAAATACCTTTTAATTTAACGTAAAGTATCCAAATAAAACACAAAATTATATGTAAGTATAGACAGACATACAATAATTGGAAAATCAACTATTCCCAAGATTGGTAATTACAAATATCTCCTATTAGAAACAGTGACAAAGTGTCATCGTAAGGCTTCTGCACAGTGTCTGGACCGCAGTAAGTGCTGGTGAATGTCACCTCAAAAGAAAACAGCAGATAAAAATTGTTTATCATTCCAACATATTTTGCTTCATTTTTTTTTTCTTTAGCCTTCTTCCTCCACATAATCCCATGTAATCTTAAATCTGTCTTCAAAACTGAAGGGGAACAGAATTTGCCACCCTAAGATAGGCCTCTTTGGCATAAGGATTATTTTAGGCTGATTATATTCAAAAAACAGAAGAAGCTCTGAAAATGAGAAGTCACCTTTTTGTAAGAAACATGTATCTTTACAGGCAAAATCTCCATTTATAAGGCTATTTCCCTCTCTGAACCAGGAAGAGGATGACTAAAATCTCTACAAATTCGCATTAATGGAGAAGGCAAGGACTTAAATTTGCATAATAACCATACTCTCCATTTATTGTGCTATGCCTAATAACCTCCCACAACAGGCTCTGCACCCCTCAACTTCTTATGTCTCTCCCTGCAGATGGTATTTAAGGAGATGGCCTGGGCTATTCCCTGAAGTTACTCACTATTCCTGGGTATCTCCCATTTATACAGGAGATATACATGTTATCATACTTCTGTTTGTTTTTCTCTTGCTAATCTTTTATTACAGAGGGGGTGTGGTGTCTCAGCCAAGAATCTAGAAGGGTAGAGGGAAAATGAGTTTTCCTCCCCTACAAAACCATGTGGTCTTACTCCTTTTATAATTCATGAACTTACAAACTTCTCTTCTTCCCACAGAAGTGGAAATTCCAATGACAAACAACTTATGCCAGAAGAGCCCATTCCATTTTCTAACAGAGCTAATCATCAGATAATGTTTTCTTATGTTGAAGTAGAACTAATATCTGTATTACTTCCATCCGTCAAGATTAGTTATGTCTTCTGGTGCTGCAGGCAACATGTATAATTGTCCTTCTATGGTAAAAAAAAAAAAATACTATAGCCTATCTAGTGGTTCTCTTCTTATTGAAGATAACTATTCTGTCTTAGATAGAATATTCTCCCCTCTCCCTACTGGTAGCTTCTCCTCTGGGTACATTATTTAGTCAGATAATGTACATGTGATATTCCAAAGTAGAGCACTTTATTTTGCAGTTCTCTGCACAGGTACAATGGATTGAACAATCTCTTTCCTTATTTGAATACTCTTATTCAATAGATACATGTGTTCCAGATACTCTGTTAGGCATAGAAGATGCAATGGTGATCACAAAATAGACATGGCTCTGTCTCCATAGAGCTTACTGTCTAATGGGGGGAATCAAGTAAGGCAGGCAAAATTTCATGGCAGTGTGATCAGGATAGAATTACTAAATACTAAGTATGGAGTGCAGCGGGAATGCACGAAGACAACTAATTTGATCATGGGGTCTCTAGGGTGAAATCTGAGGCATCAAGCCAAGAATGATTTTCCACCACTGAAGTAAGAAAGCACATTGCCTTTGAGAAACTAAGCAAAACTCACTATGACTGGATTCTGGAGTGCAAGCTAAATGAATGGTGAAAAATAAGGCTGGAGAAGTAATAAAACCCAATTATGCAATGCCTATTAAGGCCATTTTCTGAATATAATAGTTCTATTAATGTGAACTACAATCAATTTCTTGGTGGCCATGCTACACTCTTTTTTTTTTTTTTTAAGATTTTATTTATTTTTGACAGAGAGAGAGATCAGAAGTAGGCAGGCAGGCAGGCAGAGGGAGAAGGGAGAGGGAGAAGCAGGCTCCCTGCTCAGCAGGGAACCCGATGCGGGGCTCGATCCCAGGACCCTGGGATCATGACCCGAGCCGAAGGCAGACGCTTAACCATCTGAGCCACCCACACACTCCCATGCTACACTCTTGACACTGTTGATTCTAGGTTTACTTCCTATAAAAGGACTCAATTGTTTTCACTTGTACTTTTATACATGTTTATTTGAAATGTAATGGAAAATTCTTTCAGTTTCAATGTATTAGATTTGCTCCCATCATCTCCACCATTCAAAATTTTTCTGGAACCTGATGTGTCACTATACATGTTATTCTCACCATCCTCTCATTTAAATTTCCCATTTGGTCCACAAAAATATAGCTGACTTTGTTAATTTCCTTTGAGAAACTGAATTTGGGAAACATCCTATCTGTCTAGTAATCTAACTTGATTCAGAGATATTTAAGAAGATATTTTATGTAGTCCTAAATATAACACGGTTTTCAGCTCCTTATAAACATTAGCCTTTGTGGTTCAATGTTTTGGAAATCCAAACACACCTTTCTGAAAACAACTTAATCCTATTCCTCTTCTCCAGTGGTGTGCATCCAAAAGAGAAAATTTATTCAGCCTTTTATGGGAAAGCACACTAATCAATACCCTTCAGTATGCATGTTGAGTTACATACCCTCTATACTCATATACATATTTTAAATTTCTCTAATTAGTTTTTTACACTGAAAGATGGCTCATGGTTCTGTACTGTGTGATGAAGGGTCATCTAGATGAAGACTATGAAAGCAAACATGAATAAGTTATTGAATTTCAAAGGAAAAATCCCAGAAGGAGAGCCCATTATTTTAGATTTATTTTTATGTGTGCTTCATGTCATACCACATTTTTTCCTTCATTGCCTGGTATTTACTGCTTTTTTATCCTTAGTAGATTTTTTTTATCACATAATTTTTTAGATTATTATAGTCCTATGAAATTGTGTAATTTATACTCCCAGGAAAGAACATCTCTAAATATATATATATATATATATATATATATACACCATAAAACAAATCTGTAATTTACTGATGAAAATAAGTATATTCACATTTTTATGTGAAGTAAACCATATGTATGAAAATTACATATATGAGAAGGAAGGTATAACTTTGGCTGCAAAAGCATCACACATTGACCCTTCTTTCAAGCTTCTTTAATCTATTTGACTATAATTCAATTTCTAATGGAATAACTTCTAAGAATATACTGATCATATAACACAGGATACACTAAAATAATTCAAAACATCATTAGCTCAATGTTAATGAAATAAAAAAATAAGTAATGGGAATGAGTTAGTTATGGGAAAAATATCTCATGAAAGATCCATTTATATTTTAATGTAAAGACAAAGGAAAAACTTAATTGAATGTCAAAAAAATGACAAGTTTCTGTCTTAACCTTGAAACTTGTGGGAACGTGGAATGCCAGATTTGTGCCATATGTTACAGCTCCTGACAGTGTTATGTGTCTTTACCACAACACCATCTGTGCTGCTATACCTGAATCGGGACAGTGGCTAGAAATGGAGAAAAATAATGAACTCTTGCAACATATTTTTTTCCCCTGAGCTCACACAGCTGGTGATAGATGCTTACTTCAATCTGAAAAGCACTACTTAAGTTTTGAATGACAACACATCGGAATATCTTTGACCTCTTCTTATTGACTACTTATTTCCTACAAGTGTGAAAATTATTATTTCCATTTAAAAATATTAAAAAATAAATTGACATCTAAAATATTGATATCATATCTTCAGAGTTTTTTCATCTTATTTTTGTAATAACCCTTACAGGTGTAAAAAACAGAAATAATGTTTATATAATGATAGAAAAATTAAAAGTAGGTGGTAAAAAGTTGGTTCCATTGGCTCTGGAGTTATCACAAAATCATTTTAATACTTATCTTACTGTTTATTACTATTGAATGTGGATTTAATCCTTGATTTTTTGATGATCATTTTTTTCTCAATAAGATGGATCACATCATCTACCAGCCCAGAGTTGCTGTAAGGTTAGAGTTAATGTATATCAAGAGCTTAATACATTGTCAAAGTAGGCAATTACCAATTACCAATTATCCCAGTCATCCTAAAAATGCCCTGTCATACTTTTCAGTCTTCCAAGAGGAATATCCTATTATTTCTGCTTTAACATTATTACATATGCTTTATAGCATGTGTGGCCAATGACCTAAGAGATGAGCGAATATTTCAAATGTTATCTCTAAGGAACACATATTCAGATTTATGGAAGAAGGCGGATTCTATTTTACAAATTATCCAGTATGTCACTTGTTGGTTATATTCTGTAATTTACCAACCAGAGAAAATAAAGAAATTTAGGGTTGCAATCCTTAGTCCTCACATTCTTAGACATTAGACAAAGATAAATGTAAATACTTCCTATGAGAGGACATGAAAAATCCATATCCAGGGAAGTATGTGGGAAGTATGTAGGAAGGAAGAAAGGAAACTAGGTGAGTAGGCAGGTGAAGTGAGTAGGTTGGAAGAAAAGAATGAGGCGAAAAGGACGAAGGGAGTTTATTCATAACATAAACAGACAATAAATATATATGTGCAGAGGGATAACATGAACTTGCTTACCAGATCATCTTGAAACATACTCAAAAGTGGGAGGAGCAAGATGGTGGAGGAGTAGGAGACCTAAATTTCGTCTGGTCACAGGAATTCAGCTAGATAGGGATCAAACTATTCTGAACACTTAAGAACTCAACAGGAGATTGAAGAAAACAATAGCAGCAACTCTCTAAACAGAAAAGCGACCACTTTCTGGAAGGTGTCTTCTGATTTGCTTAGTGTATATTTTTCTGGGGTTGTTGTTACCCTGTTAACAGTTTGTTCTCTCTGTCATCTATTCTCCTCTGGACAAAATGACAAGATGGAAAAAATCACCTCAAAAAAAAGAACAAGAGGCAGTACCGACTGCCAGGACTTAATCAACATGGACATTAGTAAGATGTTGGAACTAGAGTTCAGAATGATGATTTTAAAGATACT
>NC_138375.1:49641758-49740697 GCF_054177405.1 Leptonychotes weddellii | reverse complement strand
TGTCCACTGACAGATGACTGGATAAAGAAGATGTGGTATATATATGCAATGGAATATTATGCAGCCATCAAAAGGAATGAGATCTTGCCATTTGCAACGACGTGGATGGAACTGGAGGGTATTATGCTGAGCGAAGTAAGTCAATCAGAGAAAGACATGTATCATATGATCTCACTGATATGAGGAATTCTTAATCTCAGGAAACAAACAGGGTTGCTGGAGTGGTGGGGGGTGGGAGGGATGGGGCAGCTGGGTGATAGACACTGGGGACGGTATGTGCTATGGTGAGTGTTGTGAATTGTGCAAGACTGTTGAATCACAGACCTGTACCTCTGAAACAAATAATACATTATATGTTAAAAAAAGTTTTTGTGATTAACATAAGATAAAAAATAATAAAAAAATAAAAAGGCGACGAATGCAGCTTTTGAAAAGCACAGTCCATATTCATGCTGACAATCAACTATGATGTGTGTTTTATACAATGTAAATGAAGCATAAAATAGCCGACAGATTCCACTGTCATTGCTACCATATTTTCCATTTAACTAGCAAACTGGGGTAAAGAGATGGATTGCCTCAAGCTTAGCAACATCTCCCCTTCTCTCATGACTAATCAATTACCATATTAAATTTCTTTGTAAATTGCAAAAAAAAAAAGCATAGAGCTTTTTCACCCTCTAGTTGTATAACAAAAAACTTGGACACCTGATAAAATAATTTTAGGCATTAACAAACAAGTAGGGATAGAATTTTTGCCCCAGCTGATGAAAACCTATTGCCAATGACAGTGGAAGAATTTATCCATTCACCAATGCCTCCTTCAGGATTATCAGGACACATTTCACTGTGTTCTATCAAAGCTAACTTTGGGCCCATTCCTCCTAAACTATCTCTCCATTCCTCTTTTTAAGTCCATGAGCACAAAATTAGGGTATTCTAACAATCACTTTCCTTTTAAAAAATCCCCCTTTCCAATTCCTTTAGCCTTAAAGGCATGCATTTTATGTTTTCAGTCAGGTAAAACTTCTATTTAGTAATCTGTGATATTTTTATGCCACAGTCATACTTCTGTTTTTTGAAACACAACTCTGTCACTTTTAATTAATTAATTTATTTTTTAAAGATTTTATTTATTTATTTGACAGAGAGAGAGACAGCGAGAGAGGGAGCACAAGCAGGCGGGGTGGGAGAGGGAGAAGCAGGCTTCCCACCGAGCATGGAGCCCGATGCGGGGCTCTATCCCAGGACCCTGTGATCATGACCTGAGCCGAAGGCAGACGCTTAATCAACTGAGCCACCCAGGTGCCCCACTTTTAATTTATTTTTTATGTGAGATAATAATTATCTGACAAATGTAGCAAGGCACATGTTTTAATAGAATCTGGAGATTTTGCAATAATCTGATGAACATAAGTGATATTATTAATTCCCTGAAAGCGTTGATTTTGCCCAAGGTCAAAAGAGAAATTTAAAACTGAAATTAGAACTCCTATCAAGTGTGTATCACACCATGTATATGACGATAAAAGAAGTAACAGCTATCGGTACTTTATCAACCTACTATTTGCTTAGCAATGTAGCAACAACTGTACATGCATTATTTCTACTCTGGATAACAATTATAAAATCTGTGAAGATTAATACACCAATTTTATAGATGAGGAAATAGATTCAATTTTAGAGAATTCCCCTGAGGTCACACGGATAGTACATGGCAGAGCTATCGTTCTAAACAAGGTTTGTGTGGCAAGAAATCTTCTTTATAGAAACCTTTAGGCACAGATATCAAGCAAGGTCATGATTGGTACACTAATAAACTAATAACAAAAAACCTAATACGAACACACCAAGAAAGATATTATGTTAATTTCCCTTAAATTAAGGAAAATAATAATAGAAGGCAGAAAGTCAATAATATTCTTTTCAATTTAAAACAGGATGTCAGTAACAATCTTTTGAATTTTTAAATGAAAGATTTTTGGCATGATTATATAAAAGCCTCTTTAGAAGCATTAAGATTCATTCAATTAAATTCATAATAGGATGTTATCCTCATAAAGTTATTCTAGGTGATACACACATAGAACAGATGTAATAAAAAGCATTTCAGAGCCCCTTTAAGAGCCAAGAATTCATCCATTAATAATGGTTTTGATTGAAGCTATTACATTTACATGTGTACACATACATTTAAAGATTAAATGTGAATTTTTATATTAGATACCTATTATGTATTAGCAAATGAAAACACTTACATTCAGTGGTTTTTGTAGTCAAGCCTTTTCTGAACTAAGCAGATTTCTTAGTTAAATCTTTCCCTCCCCTTGACTGTGAATCCCACTGGCTCTCACTAGAAAACAGTATTAGACTGAATAGGTATATGTGCTTGATGTAATTTCTATCCCTGTAAAAAGCAGTTATTGCACATCTGAAATTGCTACTTTTCCTCTCTAATATTACTGTCATTTTATGGTGTGCTGTATAATTAAGTTTACTGCAACACAGAGGTATTTGGTAGAGTTTCCATTTCCTACCTATGGCTTATTTTTACTCCATATGATAAATTAACAGGCTGAAAATATAATTTTAAATCCCAGCTATTTTTAGTGAGTCTTTCCCCCTCTGGAGCTTTATTATTCTTTGATAGTTAATGTTAAAGAATATGGTACCTACATGTTATATTAACCCAGATATTGCAATGTAGCTATTTTCTGTTTCTAGTTTTTAAACTTAAAAAACGGAAGCAATTTAAACAAATATTTTAGAAAATTCCACCAGGATAAGAAAATCATCAAAACGTAATATTGAAATCCCAGGTAAAAATTATAATCATCATAGATTGCCACAATACTATGATTATAGAGAACCTGTGATAATACTGCAGGGACTGCAAGGAATAAAAGAAAGCTATTCAGAAAAAGCTACAATAAAAGAGAATGTACTTGATATATCTTGTAATTTAGGACAGAATAATGCCATAATGTCATGCTTTGTCTTCTAACTTTACCTATATACTTCAGTCTTATTGGGGTTTTTATTTATGTGTTTTTTGTTGTTTTTAGCATTCTTGCCTGACTACGAATTTCATTTTGGATGAGGTCTGTGGGCATCTTAAATTCCTTCACATGTATATATCATTTTTCTCTCCACAAATTAAAAAAAAAATACACATTAACACTCGAAGAACTGGTGGTAGAAGCATCTAAAGGATATTCCTTAGTTAGATTTTATGCAATTTTGGTGATGATAATTCTATTTAGATGTCTGATGCTTCTACTGCTTTATCATAGCCTCCTACAGTAGCCCAGTGAGACTACCCACCAAATTCCAGTGGAACTTTGAATGGACTCTTGCTATAGATGAAGAATCTCTAAGTGAGTGATTTGCCCAAGATTAAAGTGATGTTCAAGATCACGGTAGAATCTTGAAACTAACTTTCTTGATTTTCTGTCCAAGAGTAAGATTCCATTGCTCTTGCTAATGGTAATCACTTACAGGTTACATCAGGGATACCTAGTGAATTCATTGATTAATAATGTCTGTTATAGCTGAGGGGACGAGAAATGATATCAAGCCTGACATTTTTGTATCTCCATCCAAATTGTTTTCCCCTTGCTTTACAAAATGTTCTTCTTTCATACGTCTAATTTGAAGGGAGAATATGTGTATCCCTCAGGAACCGGAGTATGGTCCAAGGTTGCAAATGCAAGTCTTTTTATCGTCTCTTATTTTGTCTTTAAAAAAAAAAAAAGTAAAATTTCAATTTGACTCCAAAATATAACATTGATATTTTATTTGAAAAAATAGCATTTGCCTTCTGACTTAAATTAATCGACTGAGCTAGGTGAATTATTAATGTGCCATTAGGGGAAATTAATAAGAGCTTTTGAAGAGCCGTACAAGTCCATGAATGTGAATAACTTGTTTGGGAATATTGCCATCATAAAACCATAAATGCTGCTTTTTAAAAAAGTAATTGGGAAAAACGTGTAAATTCACACCAATAAATTTAGCAATCTAGATTAAATGAGAGAAATGAAGTTAACAGATTTTTAAGAATGCATCAGTCACCTAAACTAACTTAGAAATAGAAAATATGGGTACATGCCATAAATGGTATGAAGGCCAGATATTAGTAGAGGTGAAAATTTTAATATCCATGTTATTAAGCTGGAATATAGAATAATAGAAAAATCTGTATTTGTTTTAGAGAAATAAAGTTCAGAGGAAATGCATAGGAGCATACAAACACTCATGTAAAAATACAAATTACACAGATACAAGTATCAGTAAGATTTGTATCATAGAATATTAAGTTAATAAGACACAAATATAAATTAGAGATTATTCCAGGAATTAAGGTATGAGTCAGTACCTGGAACTTTATTAATAGAATTCAATCTGTTAAAGAGAACAAAAGAGGAAAAATAACCTTACAATCATTTCATTTGATGCATAAAAAATACAAACACATTAATACTGAAGAGCTATTCTTGATTTTTTGAAAGTGAATAAGTTTAAAATAGAAGGAATATTTCTTAATTCATGTTAAATATCATCTATTAGAAATCTACAGCAAATACACAGAATGATTCATTCCTAAAGGCATTTCTATTAAAACTATTATCATTACAAAGACATTTGTTCCCAAATTTACCTTACACAGCTTTTCAAATGTATTAAATTTAGAATTAAAATTATAAGTACTAGAAAGAAAAAGATGTTATTAATTGCTAGCAACATTAATACCTACCCAAATCCAAGAGAATGAGACTTTTTTAAAAATGAGTAAATAGTAGAATATTTACTAGGTACAAGATCAGTGTAGGCAAGGTTATATGTATGAAGATGTTTATTATATTATTCATTGTAAGTCCAAAAAAATGGAAAAAATGCTCCATAAAGAAATAATGAAATCATTTTGTTATACCATGCCATGGAATATTATGGAAACTTTAAGAGAGTACAATAAATCTGCATATAAAACATGCACCTTTGTCCATTTATATGTGTGTGTACGTCTGTGTCTATAGATGTATATGGGTGAATATGTATATATAAAAATACGTATGTGTAGGTATGTGTGGGTATTGCCTTGTATATGTCTTCACTTGCTTTTTGAAAATTGGTTCTTTAGGTTGCAACACCATGCTGATTTACTACTTTCTGCTATATGGTACCCCTAAAAGTACCACCCCAAATTTAATTTCAAAGTTATCTAGGCTCTCTGAACATGACCCTTTTTCTGGAAAAGCCCCACACTGATATCCAGACTGATGGAATCTACTGCTTAGGCACAAAGAGGTAAGCATTTTTTCTATTGCCTACCAGAAGTCCAAGGGTTGCTATTACTATTTATCCCTTTCTACTCAATAATTCACTTTTACCTATTGAGAAGCACAATGTACAATGCAGTGCAAAGCTCAGCTGGAATCTCTTTTCCCTTCCAACTTTTCTATTTCTAATATTTAAGCTCTTTTGAGATATATACCATTCATAAAACAAATGATATATGTTAATTCTTCTGATAATTTATTCATGATCTTTCTATACTCTCCTCCCCCAATTTTATTCTCCTTGCCTTTTTATTTTTTCTGTCTGTTGTAACACTGGTCTTTGCTTAAGGCACATTTCAAGTGAAATCTCCTTTCTGGAGATTTCTGAATCCTCCTTCAATCCAGGAGAAATGCCACTCTGTCCTCTGTCCAGTCCAGGTAATTTGTTTATATCAGTGGTGAAGCACTTAAAATATTGGATTGCACGGTATTAAATATGTATCTACTTCTCCCTCAAATTGTAAACTGAATTTTACTCCTGACTTTGCTCTGCCCCTAGTAAGTGCTAAAGCATAGTAGGAGCTAACCTACAATTTTGTATCAGTACTTAAACATATACTTCATGATATATTCAAATATTGACATAAGGGAGCAAAATTATCACCTACTTAAGATTTATCACTTACTATTAAATGTAGGTCAAATTGTCACATTTACCAGTAAATTATCAGATAATTGGCAACACTATAATGAACTTAACAGCATCACATTCTTCATGGTACTAATATGAAAGCTTACTCTTCACTAAAATAAATCTCAATTATCTAGCCTTTTACCTACACATTCCTCAATGTTCCCCTAACCACTTTATATTATAGCAGCAAAATTGTTACTAATGCACTCAGCTAAAACAGGATCCTAGAAAATAACCCTAACATGTTATCTTAAATGCATCATTTACCATTTGCATTCAAACCAGCTTCTCCTTTGCATCCCTTTTCTTACTCATTTTTTTCCCTAAAAACATAATTATCTTTGCTGTCATTCTCATTTTCTCGCCCTCTCCCTCCCTCCATCCAGTCTGGTATCACCTATCTCTCTCTTTCAACCTTTCTTGCCTGTACATCCAGTCTGGGACCACATCAAGTTGATCTTGCTTCCATTAAGTTTTTGTCTGCACAACTTTCTCTTTATCACCACTGACACACTCATTTACTTAATCTTCCAGAACTATTCTTGATTATTCTAATCACTACTGATTTTTATGCCCTTATACTTATTTTTACTTCTCATAATGTATGTGTAATTTACTATTGTTTGTTAGTTCACCTACTGTATTGTAAACTCCTGGGGGCAAAGTATAAACTTCAATTCATAGTCTACATCCCCCATTGTAACTAGCGCATTTCTCTGTACATACTCAATAAAGGTTTTTTTTAAGGGAATTTTTTTAGGTCTTCAAAAAACTCCAAACTCAGTGTTACAGAAGCAGCTGCTTAGTCTTGCTTCATGTTTCAAGACTGATTTGTCTATTAACAGATATTTACAGACCACCTATTGCATCCCCAGCATTATTGCCTTGTATACAGCAGTAAACAAGGCAAATGCAGTTTCCAAACATAGGTAAATTACAGTGTTGAAAAAAATATGAAAAATAGACAAATAATTAAATGTTTGTAAAGTGTTTGAAATATTCTTTCCTTTTTTTTAAAAAAAGATTTTATTTATTTTACAGGGAGAGACACAGCGAGAGCAGGAACACAAGCAGGGGGAGTGGGAGAGGTAGAGGGAGAAGCAGTCTTCCTGCAGAGCAGGGAGCCCGATGTGGGGCTCGATCCCAGGACCCTGGGATCATGACCTGAGCCAAGGGCAGACGCTTAACAACTGAGCCACCCAGGCGCCCCTGAAATATTCTTTCAAAGCATTTAAGAAATTAAGTCTAGTACCAGGTAGTTACTGTATTATCCATTGAAATGTATCAATTAGCAACAAAATTGAATCAAAAAAGCAGACTGTACATTTCACTTGTCAGTCACAGTGACCTTGGACAACATCCTTGTAATATCTCCAATTGACTTTGTTAAACGAGGATGATCATTTTCATAATTGGCTAATTCTATGATATTGGTGGTAGTTAATATGCTGTTTTTTTCTGCGAATTTAAATTTTAAGTGGTAGTACTTTGATTCACAGATGTTCTTTTGTTAGTCCCTGAATTATTCAAAGAAATACAATAGTACATACCTAATGAGACTAGTGTATTCATAAAAATGAGAAGGGAATAGTTATTTTTTATTTCCTATTTTATTTATTTTTTTAATTATGTTGATCACCATACATTACATCATTAGCTTTTGATGTAGTGTTCCATGATTCATTGTTTGTATATAACACCCAGTGCTCCATGCAGAACGTTCCCTCTTTAATACCCATCACCAGGCTAACCCATCCCCCCACCCCCTTCTAAAACCCTCAGTTTGTTTCTCAGAGTCCATAGTCTCTCATGGTTGGTCCCCCCTCCGATTCCCCCCCCCTTCATTCTTCCCCTCCTGCTATCTTCTTTTTTTAACATATAATGTATTATTTGTTTCAGAGGTACAGGTCTGTGATTCAACAGTCTTACACAATTCACAGCGCTCACCATAGCACATACCCTCCCCAATGTCTATCACCCAGCCACCCCAACCGTCCCACCGCCCACCACTCCAGCAATCCTCAGTTTGTTTCCTGAGATTAAGAATTCCAAATGTACCTTTATCAATGCAATAGTTGTCTTGTTAGGAAAGCAAATACCATTCTAGTGTTTTTTTTTTTTTCCTCTCTAAAAAATGATGATCACAGCTGGTAGATAAGAAAATTATTTTATATACCCAATTTAGGTGAAAAAGGAGAATTCTATATCCCATGACTTGAAGAGACATTTATACATGTAACTAAAACTTAAAGTACTTATACTTACTCTAATGTATTATTAGTGGAGGCAGGCTCTTCATAATTAATTATTTCCCATGTATTTTAATATAATTATTATATAACATTCATCAAGGATTTGCTATTTCCCAAATAATGTGCTGAATACTTTCAACGATTCATCTCATGCAAACTTTTAATAGGCCTTGGTGTTTAGAAATTATAACTTCCATTTTATAATGCAGTTAGAACAACTAATATTTAGTTAGACTCAAATTCTACCTAAAGCATTTTATCATTCAGCCCTCTATAAAGAGGGAATATATCTACTTCTTTAACTGATTCCTTTAGAGATTATTGCCAAAAGTGTTTGGGAATATGTGATAGATGGACTTCTTTGCTTATTTGTTTTGTAAACTCTGAAGTATATATATCTTTCTGTTTGGGATCTTTTCTTCCAGTTTGTTTGCCATAAGGTACAGTAGCTGCAGACAAAAAGCACCTGTTGGAAACAGTGAATTGAAACTGGTGTAAGGAGCAATTCAGAAAAACAAAAACAAAAACAAAACAAAACAAAAAAACAAGGTAAAGTTAGAGATGAAAGTGTGAAAATACGTTTCCCGGGGATTCTAAAATGTCAAACAGTACAGTGGCCCCAGTGGATTTCAAACTAAAAGATAAAATTAAGTAATGAGGCTTTAACCAAATTTTATATGACTTTCTGGGACAATATTGATAATGTATTATTTAAATAATATGAAAAAATCTCATAAATTTAGAAATACTATCTTGTAGAGGTGTACCTTAAATATTCTTTTGTAGTGGTGGTTTCCTTTCTGTCAGGGATTTCAGAACTGATAAAAAGCCATTATTCCTATTCCTGCTAATGATTCCTGAACCTAGCAATTTTAGTCATTAATCCTTTCTTTAAAGCTTAAATGTTGGCTACTGAACTGTATACAGAAAAAAATCAAAGTATGACACCCAGGGTTGTTATCGGGTAGCATGATTTCTCTGTCAACTCAAAGTAGAAGAGAGATTCCCAAATGAACATCCAGTCATAGACACATAAATTCTCTGTAATGTTGTTGCTGTCTTCAGTTGTTTTTGTGGGATATTTTACTTGATATTTTATATTTTTCTTTTCTTTTTTTATATATGTGTCTCTTGTATGTTTTTGAAGCTTTAGTTTTTACTTTTTGATTTTAGAGAAAAGTAGAAAAATATAAGTACTCAATATGAGATGTATAATCATTTTCATGTGCTACAGGGCCTAAAACAAAGACTTCTAGAAAACTGATTAAATATTACTATCTGAAATTTTTTTTATTAAATTTGCTAAGAATGCAATGAGGAATTTGGCCAAGGCACTTAGTTAATTACTCTGAAATACTGTTTCTAAGATTTCACAAAATAAAATACTAACATCAAGACTGTTTGTTTTGTTTTGTTCTGTTTCACTCCAACTGAAGGACATGTTCCTTCCTGTATAATGCTAGATTAGGAATCTTACTACGTTTAAGACAATTTTACATCTTTTCCAAAGTTCTTATTGTTATAATTAATTTTAAAATTATCCCTGAAAGTTTTCTTACATATTTTTAGGCAAATATCAAAACCAAAGCAATAAACTCATAAAGCAGTATTTCAGTTCACAGTAATTTAATTGTGTGACTATCTAAACCAGTTTCTCATCTTGTAGTTTTACTTTATGTGTGCAGCTATTGGTGGGAAGACCTCCCACTATTAATTATGCCCCTTCTTGATAATTAAAGGTAGTTGAATGGACACTGGCATCATAATTAGACCTGGAAGAAAAATGCTATTTTACCTCTTTGTTAGTGACTTGTTCAATGAACTATGGAGACTTGTTGAACTTTTACCATATCCCTTAAGGGTATATAATGATATTATGCATGCATATTGTTGACATTTGCTTTCAATATACTCTATAACTTTTAAGAAGAAAAAGTACAGCACACTAGAAAACTAGAAAAGTAAAAATTTTGATGATTTAAAATACATAAAATATCATTTTGGAATGTTTTTATGCCATAAAAAAGGAAATTATGGAATGTTTGTGTCTTGGTTTTACTTCACTGAAACAACAAAAATAAGGTAAAATAAGCTAACAGGCCTGGCTTGTTTTATTTCTAGTGGATTTTTTTTTAAATGAAGTATAATGAACATACAGTGTTAGATTCAGGTGTGCAATATAATAATTCAACAAATCTATACATTACTCAGTGCTCATCACAATAAGCCTACTATCCCCTTTATCTATTTCACCCATTCCCCCTCGTGACCTCCCCTCTGACAAACACTAGGTTTGTTCTCTGTATTTCAGAGTCTATTTTGTTGTTGTTGTTTTCATACCATACACAAAAATAAACTCAAAATGGATTAAAGACCTAAATGTGAGATCTGAAACCATAAAACTCCTAGAAAAACACATGGAGAGTAATTTATTTGATATGAGTCATAGAAACATTTTTCTAGATATGTCTCGTTAGATAAAGGGAATAAAAAAAATTAAACTATTGAGACCATACCAAAATAAAAAGCTTTTGCACAGTGAATAAAACCATCAACAAAATGACAAGGCAACCTAATGCATGGGAAAAGCTATTTGCAAATGATACGTCCAATAAGGGATTAATATTCAAAATATATAAAGAACT
The DNA here is from genome assembly GCF_054177405.1 of Leptonychotes weddellii. Classification (NCBI taxonomy): domain Eukaryota; kingdom Metazoa; phylum Chordata; class Mammalia; order Carnivora; family Phocidae; genus Leptonychotes; species Leptonychotes weddellii. Next base: position 49,729,827 of record NC_138375.1, on the reverse strand, counting down.
TATACAACTCAACACCAAAAAACAAAAAACAACAAATCATCCAATTTTAAAATGGGCCAAGGACCTGAATAAAACGTTTTTTCCAAAGAAGACATATAAATGGCCACAGATACATGGAAAGATGCTCAACATCACTAATCATCAGGGAAATATAAATCAAAACCACAGTGAGATGTCACTTTATACCCTCCTGAATGGTTATTACCAAAAAAGACAAGAAATATGAAGTGTTGGTGAGGATGTGGAAAAAAAGAAACTCTCATGCAGTGTTGATGGGAATGAAAATTGGTGTAGCCACTGTGGAAAACAGTACTGAGGTTCCTCAAAAAATTAAAAATAGAATTACTACTATATGACTCAGTAATTCCACTACTGGATATTTACCCAAAGAAAATGAAAACACTAATTCAAAAAGATGTATGAGCCCATATGTTTATTGCAGCATTATTTACAATAACCAAGATATGGAAGCAACCTAAGTATCCATCCATAGATGAATGGGTAAAGAAGATGTGTTATATATACACGATGGAATATTACTCAGTCATAAAAAAAGAATAAGATCTTGCCATTTGCAACAACATGGATGGATCTAGAGGGTATAATGCTAAGTGAAATAAGAACAAAGAAAAACAAATACCATTTGATTTCATTCTCATGTGGAATTTGAGAAACAAAACAAACAACAAATAAAAAAGAAACAAAAAATAGACTCTAGTAAACTTTTTAAATGTATATTGTCTTGCTACATTTCTCTATTGCATAGTAACTAAGATATAAATTTTCCATACAAATTAAAAGCAAATGACTTAGTAAGAATTTAACTAATACACTTATGATTTTGGATTAACCTCTAAATTAGACTCAACATCTTCTGTAACATAATCTCAGGGGGTGACTTGAAAAGATGACTTCAGAAAAATCTCCTTGCAGTGGTTAGCCATTCATGCATTTCATTTTTGAGCACCTGTGACCTTGTTAGTCACTCGAAATAAGGATACAAATAATGGAAATTTAAAGATGGGTATTGTGAATTGGAATTTGAATGGTCAGTCAGACTTAACCAGGTAGAGAATACACTGCAGACAGAAGGCATCTTTTGTATAAAATTAGAGACGAGGAAAAGGAAAAGAGCCTTTTGAAAAACAGCATTTGGGTTGTATTAGCTTAGTTTGTAAAATGTAATTTAGTAGAGGTGAATTAGAAAAGGTAGTTGCCCACATCTTACCAGAGTTTCAAAAAACAGGTATGGATGTTTCTTTACCTTATTATTCTCTTTCACATGAGAAATACATTTAAAACTATTTACTTGTTTTATGCGGTACCAATGTTTAAATTTTTCTTAGCTTTTGAAAATAACTTTTTATTTTCTAATATCTTTTGGTGCTTTTTGGAACTAGCGTTGGAACATTCAGAGAGGAACTGGAAACTTTAAAATGCTAAAACTATGATCATTGCAAATGAACTCAGTAAAGGAACTCATAAATCTGTTTTTGGGTTGTTGCCATTGCATGAATGGTATATTTTTGTGTTTTTATTAATACTGTTGACTAGCTACAACAGGTGACATTTTTATCCCCTTAGGCTCTCCATTAGCCAAATGAAGGGCCATCTGGAAAGGGATTATGTTCTTTGAAAAATGTGACAGGGCTGATGGCTTTTTAACTGCTAGTCATCTATGATTGCTGGTAAACACTGGAAATTAGTGTTGATCCCTCAGAATTAAGAAGTTAGTCAAGTACTTAGAGAAAAAGCGGGGGAAACATCTTTTAACCAGATGTGCGCATCAATTCATATTTTTAAAAAATCATATATCAACAGTAGTGTGAAAAAATAATGCAATTATTCTTGGTGATTTTAATTTGATGGAAGATAGAATTTTGTGGTGATAAAATACACTGGATATACCTTGAAAAACTCAAACTCTGATAACTGATAATGAGGGAATAAACAGACATATTCATTATGATACAGTTTGTTGGCAATTTTCCCAAAGTGCTATTTTATAATATTGATACTCAGATGAACAAAAGAAGATGGTTTTGATGGCGGGCTCCCAACAGCAGTTCATTGAGAGTCTTTTCATAATCACAAATTAAAGGGTATCTAAAGGCACCATGTTAGAGGATCTTAGTAGCCATTCCAATCAGCACCTTCATTTTGCAGATGAACGTTCTGCATCACATAGAAGCTAAGTAACTTGCCCAAGTTTATAGTTACTTGGTGGTGGGAATGGCAATTTCTCCTAAAGGAGAGCCCAAATGAGCAGGTATTTCTATCATAATCATTCTCCCATTGCTTCCTGAATTGGAGGCTATAGATATTACTGTGTGGTTTTGTTCGTTTGTTTGTTTGTTTTGGAGTTACTGAATATTATCAGTCTATGTAACTTAAAAAGATTAAGTAATAATAATAAAAAAGAGATTAAGTAATAAAACCCGGGCATAAATGTATCACTTTTCTATAATTTCAATTATAAATGCATTCATTTAAACGTATTATAACTACTTTTCCATAATGTATTTTTATAATTAATAAGAGTAGAATTATTATCATGTTAGAGTATAAGAATTGTTTTTCCTTGGAAAGAATATTCATACTTAAAATCTAAGAATTGTCTAATGGACCTTTTGTTGAAAAATTTGTCCTACAATTTCATTGTGCCAATAAATTTGCATCTATTTACTACTCTGTATTATAATCACGTATTATTAGTCCTATCCCTAGTTCTTAAAAACATAACAATAAATAAATGAAATGAAAAAGAAAAAGGTAACATTCTCTTCAGAATGTGGTCATAATAAAGATAAGGACAACCAGTATTGCCCAGCTAGCACTGGGAGCATTTGAAAATTTACACACATTTTCAATCCCAGAACCTCCATCGTGGCTCAGAATGGTCTCTTTGAAGAGCAGATTAGAAATCACCTTTCTTCCTAAATCCTTTCAAAGGATTCCCTCAGGGAATAAGGGGAATAAGGACAAAAGTCCTTACAGTGTCCTCCAAAGCACTGGGTGTCTCCCTTTTTTAAACCTCACTTCCCACCATGTTTTTCCTTCTTTATTATACTACTAGTTCTTTCTTCAGGCCTCCTTGACATTGTATCTTTACATATCAAGTCCCTCAGCACAGAATGTTCTTCCCTTCTTTATTTATCCAGTTCATTCCTTCAAAGTGCAGCACATCTTTGTCCTCATACAAATCTTTTCTAACTTCCCTAAGTACTTTAAACTGTCCTTAATACAAACTGTCATGGAACCATGCAGCTCTTTTTCTTTATTTTAATTTCAGTATGGTTAGCATACAGTGTTATATTAATTTCAGGTGTACAATATAGTGATTCAAGAATTCCATACATCACCCCGTGCTCATCACAATGAGTGCACTCCCTAATCGCCATCACCTATTTCACCCATCCCTCTACCCACCTCCCCTCTGTTAACCATCAGTTTGTTCTCTATGGTTAAGTCTGTTTCTTGGTTTGTCTCTTTCTCTTTTTTTACCTTTGTTCATTTGTTTTGTTTCTTAAATTACACATATGAATGAAATCGTATGGTATTTGTCTTTCTCTGATTTACTTTGTTTAGCATTATACGATCTAGGCCCATGCATGTTGGTGCAAATCACAAGAACTCATTCTTTTTTATAGCTGAATAATATTCTGTTGTGCGTGCATGCACACAACATGTATGTGTGTGTGTATACCTACTTATCCATTCATCTGTTGATGGACACTTGGGCTACTTTAATAATTTGGCTATTGTAAATAATGCTGCAGTAAACATAGGGGTGTATGTATGCCTTTGAATTAGTGTTTTGTATTTTTTGTAAATACCCACTTGGGCAATTACTAGATCATGGGTTAGTTCCATTTTTAACTTTTTCATACTGTTTTCCACAGTGGCTGCAGCAGTTTGCATAGTGCAAGAGGGTTCCTTTTTCTCTGCATCCTCACCAACACTTGTTGTTTCTTGTGTTTTTTATTTTAGCCATTCTGACAGGTGTGAGGTGATATCTCGGTACAGTTTTGATTTGCATTTCCCTTATGATGAGTGATGTTGAGCATCTTTTCCTGTGTCTGTTGGCCCTCTGGATATCTTCTTTGGAGAAAGGTCTGTTCATGTCTTCTGTCCATTTTGTAATTGGATTATTAGGGTTTTTTTGGGGTTGAGTTTCATAAGTTCTTTATATATTTTGGAGACTAACCCTTTTTTAGATATGTCATTTGCAAATACCTTCTCCCATTCCATAGGTTGCCTTTTAGTTTTGTTGATTATTTCCTTTGCTGTGCAGAAGTTTTTTTATTTTGGTGTAGTCCCAATAGTTTATTTTTACTTTTGTTTCCCTTGCCTCAGGAGACATATATAGAAAGATGTTGCTACAGCTGATGTCACAGACATTACTACCTGTGCTCTCTTGTAAGATTTTTATGGCTCCAGGTCTCACATTTAGGTCTTTAATCTATTTTGGGTTTATTTTAGTGTATGGTGAAAGAAAGTGGTCTGGTTTTGTTCTTTTGCATGTAGCTGTCCAGTTTTCCCAATACCATTTGTTGAGGAGACTGTCTTTTTCCCATCCTTTCCTGTTTTACTGAAGATTAATTGACCATAAAGTGTTTGCTTCAGCAGCACATATACTAAAACTGGAACAACCATATAATTGTGGGTTTATTTCTGGGTTTTCTATTCTGTTCTATTGATCTACGTGTCTATTTTTATGCCAGTACCATACCATTTTGATCATTACAGCTTTGTTTTTTGTTCTTTGTTTTTAAAGATTTTATTTATTTGACAGAGAGAGACACAGCCAGAGAGGGAACACAAGCAGGGGGAGTGGGAGAGGGAGAAGCAGGCTTCCCGCAGAGTGGGGAGCCCGATGCGGGGCTCGATCCCAGGACCCCGGGATCACGACCTGAGCCGAAGGCAGACGCTTAACGACTGAGCCACCCAGGCGCCCCGATCATTACAGCTTTGTAATACAACTTGAAGTCTGGAATCTTTTATTCAATATTGTACTGGAAGTCCAAGCCACAGCAATCAGACAACAAAAACAAATAAAAGGCATCCAAATCAGTAAGGAAGGAGTAAAATTTTCACTACTTGCAGATGACACGATATTGTATGTAGAAAACTGGAAGGATTCCACCAAAAACTGCTGGAATTGATAAATGAGTTCAGTAAAGTTGCAGGATACAAAATCAATGTGCAGAAATCTGTTCCATCCACTAATAATGAAGCAGCAGAAAGAGAAATTAAGAAAACAATTCTATTTACAATTGCACCAAAAATAATAAGATACCTAGGAATAAACCTAACCAAAGAGGTGAAAAATCCTATACTCTGAAAATTATAAAACATTGATGAAAGAAATTGAAGATTATACAAAGAAATGGGAAGACATTCCATGTTCATGGATTGGAAGAACAAATATTGTTAAAAGGTCTATACCCAAAGCAATCTTAGACTTAATGGAATCCCTATCAAAATACCAACAGCATTCTTCACAGAACTAGAACAAACAACCCTAAAATTTGTATGGAACCACAAAAGACCCCAGATAGCCAAAGCAATCCTGAAAAAGAAAAGCAAAGCTGGAGGTTTCACAATTCTATGCCACTCTTCTTCATAATACTTACTATAGTCCCAATTTTATATTTATGTGTACATTGACTTGATTATGGTTTTTGCTTTCTGGACCAGAATGTAAGCAACCTTAGGTCAGAGACTGTGTAGATTTCTTTCAATCAGTATCAGGCTAGAGCCAGTTGATTAGATGTTCTAATTTCACGTAGCTATTCTTATTTTATAAATAAGGAAACTGGACTTAAAATGTGTGTGTGTTATATAAGGTCACAAAGTGGGTGTCCATTCACCTTAAGCTTTGATTTTAAATCTGTTTTTGCAAGGATCTGTTTTTTTGGCTTTTTTTTTCAAGCTTATCCTTTAGAAATACCCAATCCCTCAGCCTACCCTCCTATTTGGAGTAAAGTTCTCATTATATTAAAGTGATTTTTACATTTCCTATGCCTCTCTCTCACGAGTGTAAAATAATTAGAAGACTTATCATTTAACATTTTTTAATTAAAATATATTACTCTTACTCCTAGAAAATAATGGTAAAGATCATTTTGATCATTTTTTCATGGTCTTTCTTTGTGTGATCATTGCAAAATATTATTCAAACAGTACAGAAGTTACTGCCTAGCATTTGGATATAGGTTTATAGGTTTTTGAATAATTTATTTAAAATTTAGCTTTAAACACTCAATTCAGTGATTGTCAGTTTAAAAAGTAATTACCTGTAATTTTACCATGTTTTGCAGCATGAAAAACGTTTTTCCTACTATCCTAACTTTTGTTTTATGTCTACCTCTGGATGGATAGATGAGACAAGACTAAACACATTATACCAGTGTGCTCTGAAAGCAGTCTTATTGATGTTGAAGCTTTTTAAGGAGTTCAAAAAAATGAAAGTAATGGGCTTTGTCATGCCACCAGAAACAAAGTGGTTTTAGTTCTTAAAGAACTGCTTAGAACAACATGGCAAGCAGTACAATCAAATTATTTTGTCTGCTTGTCTAACATGAAGGCAACATTATCAACTGACATCCTGCAGCTCTGAGATAAGACTCTGGAGAAAGGCCTGGAAAACTGTGTTTATCTTACAGGAGACAATGATTAGATAATTTGGACATTTCATATTTAATAAAAACTATTTAAATCAGAAACCATCAGACCTGCACTGATGGGAGTTACATTTATATTGTACCCTCTGCCTGTCTCCAAAAAGTGATTGAATCCTTTTCATTTTTAAGAAGTACTCTTTAAAATGAAGGAAGCATGTTAAATGCTTGGAATTACTTTTAAATTAAACCATACAACTGAAATGAATACAAGGGGACCTCCTAAAGTGCTCTGTAATGATAGGGAGAGCAACCAGCTAGCACAACACTTAACTTGTTTTTCCATAGGAGGCTTGCTCTGTGCTGCAATGAAAATATTGAAAATGATTTCTGGTCCTCACTGATATCACAAATCATAACTTGCATAAAGCTATAGGAGTAATCAAAGATCCATTTCCGCGGTAATTCATATGCACATGTGCCCATACAGGAAATGCTCACTGTTTTATAATCAGGCCCAAAAACATTTTTCATTCATCTCCGATTTTATTAAAGCTGTGGAAAGGAGGAAAAGATGGGATCAAATGTTAAAAAAAATGAGTTTAGAAAGCAAGGCAGTCTTACTTTTTAAAGTCAAAATTTACTTGCTATATACACTCAATTTTCAAGTGAACTGTATTTCATAAAGTAATCATAGAAATGGTTTTTTTTTCATAGCAAAGGGCTTTTTGAATCTTCAAATCAAAATGTAAAATGCACAACTTTGAACTCCTATGCTGAATAAATCATAATAATTAAGATCTTATTCTTCAAGAAATCACATTATATAGGTGAATAGGAACCAAAGAAAACTGTTTTTACTCTTTCTAATAAGATAGATTCACTTTATCTCTGATTTATTTATACAGTGGGATGGAGTGTTTGTGTGTGTTTTCGGGGGGTGGGAGCATATATATCTGAACTCCAAGGCATATATAAGGATAAAACAGTTTATCTGGATAGGGGGGACATTTGTGCAACACCATCTGAGCTTTATACAAAAGAGTCCTGCAAGTTTATTAAGGATTTTAGCTTCATTTTAGTAATGTTCCATAAGAATTTTTTTGGCATAACATTCTAACTGAATGTATGAAAGCAACTACCCTGGACATTAGACAGGAAAACCAAAACAACATACACAGACAATTCAGCTTCAGCCTTTGACATAATTATGTTTTGGCCCAGGTTATGTCTGTTGTGGAGGGGCAATACTGTTTAAATCACATTCTATTATTTTTTTCCATCATTGTCTCTTCCCTGCTCTATCAAAAAGAAGTACTCAAAGTAGGAAGGATGAGCAGAATTATAGTCATTGAAAACTAGAACTCTTTTTATAATTAAAAAAGCCACACCAAACAAGCATTTTACCCCATATCAACAGATTAGATGGATGGATGGATGGATGGATGGATCGATCGATCGATTGATATGTAGATAGATAGATAGATAGATAGATAGATAGATAGATAGATAGATAGATCGATCAGCTAGGAAAGCAAAAAAGAGAAGTGGTAAGTGGATGAGAAGAGGGAGTTGTGAATTACTAGTACTTTCTCCATTAAGATTTTACAGGTATTTTCTCCTTTAAGATTTTTAACTCTTACAAATACATATTTAATAATCAATCTTAAATATTTTTATATTTTTTAATCAATTTCATTGCAATTTTCACCAGCTACTGAGAAATTAACTATAGTGCTGGATTCGCTTGCCCACACATGCTGCAACTTGGGGGTTTCCCCTAAAGTAGGATTATTTATAGCACAACATTGCAAAACACTACTTTTTTTTCTTTTAAGATTTTATTTATTTATTTGACAGAGAGAGACAGCGAGAGAGGGAACACAAGCATGGGGAGTGGGATAGGGAGAAGCAAGCTTCCCGTGGCGCAGGGAGCCCAATGCGGGGCTCCATCCCAGGACCCAGGGACCATGACCTGAGCCGAAGGCAGACGCTTAACGACTGAGCCACCCAGGCACCCTGCAAAACACTACTTAACAATAAAAAATGGGCTTCCAAATGATGAATTCAAATTAGGGCCTAAAGAATGAAAATGTATAATAAAAGGATCAGTGGTGCATATTGAATGATTTCATCAGATAATTAAGTCCCTACAAAATGTTTATTACAATTACAAAATAGAACAAAAATGGGTGAAAACTTGTCAATTGTTTATATAATAATAATAAAAGAATAGGTTATGGATAGAGGAGAGCTAGGAATGTATGAGTGCCATTATACTTATCTTTCACTTTAGGGAATCATAAACCTTATCTATTTTGAAAACTATAGTTAAACATTACTTCCCTTAATATTTTTATACTATTTTTAATCTGGGAATGATCTTTTAAGAATACATTTTATATGAGGAAAAACACATTTATCTGCACCTTAACAATTTCTTCAATTTCTCCTCAAATTCTTTATCTTGTTTTTGGTTTAAGTACAACAAATTTAATTTAAATGTTAAAAATATAGTATCATTCTATTTTACTACAATTATTCTTCCCTAGCTATCTCTCTTTTAGTTATGTATATTCCAAGAGAGATGCTATAAGCAGTATTCCCCTAATCTTAATAACCATTCTCTGTGATTGGATACCATGGGCATTTTCTCTATTCTTGTATTTTTTTTTAATTTTGCTATTTATATTGCTTTAATATTTAATGCAAAAATATTTATCAAAGGGAGTAATTTTTATTTTAAAACAGATTTATCACTTATTTTGAGAACCTAAAATGACTGATATTTGTATATATGGAAGAAATGCTCATACATGCTGTAGTGGTTAAATAAATTGTGCTATATCCATATAGAAAAGGATATGATTTTGTTTTCAAAAAGTAGATCTGTATACACTAATATGGGATGTGTCCCAAGAGATATATAAGTGGGGAAAATCAAAGTACAAGACAGTGTGTAGAGGGGCGCCTGGGTGGCTCAGTTGGTTAAGCATCTGCCTTCTGCTCAGGTCATGATCCCAGCGTCCTGGGATCGAGCCCCAGATCCAGCCCCGCATCAGGCTCCCTGCTTGGCCGGAAGCCTGCTTCTCCCTCTCCTCCCCGCTTGTGCTCTCTTTTGCTATCTCTGTCTCTCTCTCTCAAATAAATAAATAAAATTAAAAAAAAAACAAAAACAAGACAGTGTGTAGAGTTTGATCCATTTTTTTGAAAAAACTTTTAAAATTACAAATGATTAGAAAGCCATACTTAATTTTGATGATAGAATACACCTAATTATGGGCGCCTGGGTGGCTCAGTTGGTTAAGCGACTGCCTTCGGCTCAGGTCATGATCCTGGAGTCCCAGGATCGAGTCCCGCATCGGGCTCCCTGCTCTGCAGGGAGTCTGCTTCTCCTTCTGACCCTCCTCCCTCTCATGCTCTCTGTCTCTCATTCTCTCTCTCTCAAATAAATAAATAAAATCTTTTAAAAAAAAAAAAAGAATACACCTAATTTCTAAATGCAATTCTATCACCTAACAAACCAAAAAATCATTCCCCAAACTACAAACTGAATGTGCATTTTACTTATCTGTTTTTCTTTACTTTTTCCTTTAACAAGGTTTCATAAACATCGATGTTTTATTTATTGTTGCTCATTCATTTTCCTTAACCACTGAAAGAAATTCAAAATCATTTTGTACTACAGTAATATACCTAGAATATTATCTTCATTTCCTTTTATTTGGGATTTCAAATGTGGGCTCCCCAAGAAAATGAGGCTTACAAATAATAATTTCAGTTCCTGTATCTAAAACAAAAGATTTACAGTAATGTTTTCATATAATTAATTTCTTATGATTATCTTCTGATTCTCATCTTTCTTGGGCATATGTTAAACTGGAAGCTGGTATGCATGAAAAAGGCAAGTAAGACATTTTTACACTAAAATGTTTGAAAGGTTAAAAATGTCATCTAGTAAACTTGTTTCATGTATTTAACTGAACGATCCTCCTCTCTTCCCATAGTTAAAAACTACAGGGGACATAGTTACTTGAACTTTCTAAATATGTTCAAAATATAATTGTTTCCAATACTAGTCAAGCTTCTACTGCTGTTAAAAAAGAAAGAGCGAGAGAGACTACTGCAGCTTAGATGGAACTCTGACAGTCTTCGCTAGTTAAAATTGAAACTCACAGAGCATGACCTGTCATCTCTCTCTCTCTGTCATGAATCTTCGCTGTTACTAATTTTCTGCAAGCGATATAGTGACCTTAGGGCTGATTAATTAGCTGTTGGTTTATGTATTTTACAACATTAATTGTGAAAGCTCTCAGTGTTACTTCATGGTTTGATTAACCTTGTTACTGTGTAGAATTAGAAATGGAGAAGCCTCGTTAGATTGTCTCTCTGACATTTTGAAAGGATTTTAACTCGTTAACTGGAACACAGCACTTCTATACTGTTTTTAGAAGCTCAGTATACCCTTCATATCAGCAAATACCAGCCTATCTTTTGATGATCACTTTTTTGATGGTTGTTGCTCCCCTTCCCGCTCCCAGGCAACTTCCCTTTGCTTTTACCATAAATTTTCCTCCATACTGGCTGTGAATTTTTTAAATCTACTACAATAAGTTTTAAAGTCTGAAATGAATCACCATACTAATTCAGGCTTTAAAAGAGACCAAAGCATGGTCTATATTAGCTTACTGTTGGTGGAGGTCCTACTTATTTTGAGAATAAAACAGCCCAAAGAGAGTAAATCCAATCATTTCAATGGCTAAATAATTTCCTACCTGTTAAATGTCTTTGGAAACTTAATTAACTGTCTCAAGTCACAAAAATGTCTATTTATTTATAAATGTCTCTCTCATTAGGGTGCTAGTGCTTATAAGAGAAAATTTAACTTCCAAAGTAGTTTAAAATAATTAAGATGTAACTGGATTACAAAAAGAAAATGACTCAAGAATAGGTTGCTTCAATTTCCTTCTCAGCTTCTTCTGGGGTTTGTAAAGCTCATTTATTACTCTTAACTATGATACAGAAAAGATTTTTTTAAGAAAATTCAAATACTTAATTAAACATAAAAGATGGTAGTCTCCTCTATCTTAATTTTTTAAAAAGTATTCAGATCATATACCAAGACACTTGGTGATCAATGGTATACTAGCTCATAAGAGCTCACAAATAGAATATATTTGCTTAAAAGTCTAATTAAAAGAATGTAAAAATGTTCTCAGGTCAAAATTAACATTTAAGATTTTAATGAGATTTTTCACTCAATAAATACGTGTTGATTGATCAAGCCTTTTTTTTTTTTCTTTCTAGACTTAAAAAGAAAGTCAAGATTGATCTTGTCGTTTGTTTTGCAGCCCTCACATTGCTTCCCTTTACTTTGATTTCTATCCCTAACCTGACTCGCAATACATGAAAGTAACATGAGACCTCTGTGTAGTTGAATGGAGATGCTGTGCCCATATTTTATGAGAGAAGCAAGATGCCAGGATAGTGAATTGATTAGGGTATGGCTGGTGCCAATTCTATCTCTGTACCTAAAATCTTACATCATGTAATGTAATGTTAGCAAGTGCTCACGAATTGTTCACATTTATGTATGGAATGTGTGTACATGTATGCATGTGGGGTGCATGCGTGTGTATATTATGGGTGTGTTCTCAGTAAGCAAGGCCAATTCTTGATGGTGCTAGGTAAGGGCTACTTTGTACCCTGAAGCTCTTTCTTATGCTCTTTCCCTTAACATAAGCCTAACATTTTGTGATATTCTTTCTCCGTTGCTTTTCAATTTTCTTTCTGATCTTGATAGTGAACAGAAGCTTCTTTCATCTTGTCACCCCTTCACAATAGGATCGCTCTCTTCCCCACTAGTAACCATCTTCAAAAAGACCCCAGAGCACCTTAACTTCTAATCTCTCCCTGCTCATGTCCCAGTCAGGGGTTGGCTTTATGTCTAATTTGTGTAAAGGTAAAGAAATGACAATGCAGTTTCTCTGCATTAGGCTAATCATTTTAGCCAAAATGGCTGCTTTAGTTTAAACAGAATATTCTATTTTTCTAAAACTTGCATAGTTTGTAACCAGAAATTATTAATGCACTGTGCTTTTATTTTTACCTCTTCGCCAAACATTTATTAACCCAACAACATACCACTTACAATGCCGAGTGCCAGAAATATAAAAACATATAACGAAGAGGTGTCATTTATATCTTAAAGGAATGTAGCCCACATGCTTAGAGTTTCTAAAAGATGGTCCCCATTAGGGAAGATGGTTTTCTGAAGAGCTACCCTCTCCCCTTAAACCAATGTTTTATATTTACTCAATATCTGAGGAGGATATTTAGGAAAATAATGTACAATTGGCCTACATATTACAGATAAAAAATTACTTATTTTTCAACATAAATGAGACTTTTTTATTTTTTTTCTTCTTCTTTTTTTTAAAGATTTTATTTATTTATTTGAGAGAGAGAGAATGAGAGAGAGCACATGAGAGGGGGGAGGGTCAGAGGGAGAAGCAGGCTCCCCGCCGAGCAGGGAGCCCGATGCGGGACTCCAGGATCATGACCTGAGCCGAAGGCAGTCGCTGAACCAACTGAGCCACCCAGGCGCCCGAAACTTTTTTATTTCTTAAAGACTGTTCATTTCATTCATATTAATGTTTTAGAAACAGCAACATTTGAGTTTACAGAATTATGTTCATAGCCTAATGAAAAATCATTTTCTTTTGGAATGTTTTCCAATACTGAATTTTCTAACTATGTGGTATGGGATTATTTTTAGCCTTATTCTTACTTTGCTTAGGGAAAAGATTTTGTACCTGTCATATGAATTGGAAAAACTGAAGACTTTGATACTATATATAAAAGTTTGTAACGACAATATAGCCTTTATGCTTAAATTTAAATCAACAGGGGAAAAAAAGTTGCCATTTGGATTAATTCAAAACCTCCTAACTTTCTGAGTGTGCTTTTGCAAAGGTCAGTTCTTATAAGGAAATGATTTGATATAGATGAAACTTGTTAGCACCAATGTCATAAACTAAATTTTCTCAAATTACAATTAATACTAGAACCAAGCAAGCAAAAATTATAGGACCATTTTTAATAGTAGCAAATGTTACCTTGATCTTAGTCTCTGATGTTCATTAAATAGAAAAGTAAAAACTAATACATGTTCATTTAAAATATAAATTTTAGGTGTCCAGGCAAATGTTATCAGCTATGAGGAATTAATAAAAATATATTAATTATTATAACATTTTAACATTTTGCCAATTTTGAGGGTCTATGATGAATTGTGCTTGTCACCATTTCACTGTAAGTAGCTCATCGCATCAAAAAAGATTTCTATAATTTACAGACTTGTGTACCGAATTCGGTCCATCTCGAAGACTCAATCATGAGAACTTTCCTCCTACCTTCCTAAGGATTTATCATCCTGTTTTTTTGAGTCATCTTGCCAGACTAGATGCTAAAAAGAAAGCCTGAGAGTATACAAGTTTTATGTGCCTTCAATTATTCAGCTGTCTGTCATCTTATATGGAGTCTGGACAACCCAGATCAGATGAAATGCAAAAAGTACAAGCAAGTAAGCCTACCCTCAGGATAGATAGAATAGAAAAGGGTGTTAGGAGCATACTACCTGATAACAGAGAGCTATCCTAATTTATAATCTTAGGATATAGTGTTTTCAAATGGAGTAGTTGTATTGAGACCGCAGTCACAACTTCTAATTACATTTGCACACCTGCTATATCTTCTGCAACAGTGGGTTTTGAAGCCTGAGGATATTTCTAGAAATCTTGCAAATAATTAAATAACACTTAAAAATTATCTGATTCTACAATAAAACCAATGGAATAGCATATAGATGAGGGCCTTGGTGATGTAATTATTTTGGGGTAGGAAGAGTTCTTTTCCTCTTCTCAAAGTACTTACATGGTGGTCCTCACACCTTTCTGGTTCCTCTCTTTTATAAGTTTTATGGCATCTGCAAGGTGCAGCTGTCATAATTTCTCAAGGCTTTATCCTAATCCATTTCTTGTTTTCACTCTATACTTACTCCCTAAGACTTTCATACACACCCATGTCTTTATTTATTTCCTACACACATTTCCCCAGAGCTTTAGAATCATATATTCAAATTACTTCAAGTCCTTTTTAAAGATCATAATTGTATCCCAAGTCCAATATTTCCAAAACTGGACTCAACTGAGCCCATACACTCCAAAAGAACTTTAATAAATACTGTGTTTTTTCCCTGAAATTCTCTTTCCTTCCATGTTTCCTAGTTAACTCTTGCATATTCTTTAATCTCATCAGTTTCTATCTCTTTCCAAGACCAAATTCTCTTAAACTCTCTTTGAACTCTGAACCTCCCCTTCAGATGCTCTATAAAAATTATAATTTAAATCAATATCCACACAACAAATGTAACATTGGTCTCTACCACTTGAGTGTCACTGCCAAGAGGACTGAAACTATGTCTTTAAGTGTTCATCATTGTATTACCAGTGGCCAGCATAGTGTAGGACCAGAGGGAGATACCAAAAAATATTTGTTGAATAAATGAGAGTGGATGAATGAATAGACAGAATTATTGTTGAAGCTCAACTATAGGAAGAGCAAAACCTTAATGTGAATATCATTTTAACTAAAAGGTATAATCAGTGTGAAAATCAGGTGTTCTACCAAAAACATGTTGATTTTGCTCATCATACCACCAGATAGCTCACAAAGTCTAAGGGAGAATTTAAATTAGCCACTTCCTCCTTGGGATTTAGAATGACTTGGAAATTAATAATTCTATCTGAATAGTGGCTTAGCTCTCATAAGAAACTAAACTTGATAATGTTATTTTGTTTTCAAGTTCCCAGTGATGATTTCTGATCTACACATGTAAAGATGCTATTACAAAACACAATTTGTCTGATGAATTTGGAGACACAAATATAATAGTTTTATCTGCAAAACAGTAATAATCCAATAGTGATGAATGTCATATTTCAATCAAGCAACACACACTTTTTGGGGTTTCTACCTTAGAAAAAAAGACTAGATGTTGTTAGTGTAATCATTTACATTATGTCCTCAGCATAGTTCCCACACAGACTAGACGAATGGATCTGAGACCTGTGGGAAACATCTTGAACATGTAATATCCTTAGTCTGAAAATAATTGAAATGGTAGTCCATGGCTCAGTGATTCTATAGTCCTCATTAATCTTGTCCATTAAAAAATTGCTCTTGCATCTCTTACAAGAATATTTATCTAAAGAGGTCATATATCCCAGCATTTCTGGAAAATTTCTACTTTCAGATATTCAACTACTTATTATTTCACATGACCTGACTTTTCATTAAAAGAATATGCTCACCCACTTTTTTGCACCATACACAAAAATAAACCCAAAATGGATTAAAGACCAAATGTGAGACCTGGAACCATAAAAATCCTAGAAAAAAGCACAGACAGTAATGACTCTGACATCAGCTGTAGCAACGTTTTTCCAAATTTGTCTCCTGACACAAGGGAAACAAAAGCAAACATAAACTATTGGGACTACATCAAAACAAAAGGCCTCTGCACAGTGAAGGAAATAATCAACAAACTAAAAGGCAACCTATGGAATGGGAGAAGGTATTTGCAAATGACATATCCAATAAAGGGTGAGTCTCCAAAATATATAAAGAACTTATGAAACTCAACCCCCAAAAAACAAATAATCCAATTACAAAATGGGCAGAAGACATGAACAAACCTTTCTCCAAAGAAGACATCCAGATGGCCAACAGACATATGAAAAGCTGCACAACATCACTTACCATAAGGGAAATACAAATCAAAACTCTACTGAGATATCACCTCACACCTGTCAGAATGGCTAAAATAAACACAAAAAACAACAAGTGTTAGCGAGGATGTGGAGAAAAAGGAACCCTCTTGCATTGCTGGTGGGGATTCAAACCTGTGCAAACAGTATGGAGTTTCCTCAGATAGTTAAAACAGTATGGAAGTTCCTCAAAATGTTAAAAAAAGAAGTACCATATGATCTAGTAATTCCACTACTGGGTATTTACCCGAAGAATATAAAAACACTAATTTGAAAAGATATTTGTTCCTGTATGTTTACTGAAGCATTATTTATAATAGCCAAATTATGGAAGCAGCTCAAGTGTCCATCAATAAATGAATGGATAAAGAAGTGGCATATGTGCACACACACACACACACACACACAATGGAATATTATTCAGCCACAAAAAATAATGAAATCTCACTATTTGCAACAACATGCATGGACCTAGACATTATAATGCTAAGAGAAATAAGTCAGTCAGAAAAAGACAGATACCATATGATTTCATTCATATGTGAAATTTAAGAAACAAAGCAATGAACAAAGGAAAAAAGAGACAAGCCAAAAACAGACTCTTAACTATAGAAAACAAGCTGGTGGTTACAAGAAGGGAGGTGGGTGGGAGGATGGGTGAAATAGGTGAAGGGGATTAAGAGTATGCTTAACACAATGGGCACTGAGTAATGTACAGAATTGTTGAATCACTACACTGTATGCCTGAAACTAATATAACACTGTATGTTAACTATACTGGAATTAACATTTAAAAATAAAGAGGATATGGTCATTTTATATGAAATAGTGTTAAAGAAATAATATAAAAAACTAATGCATGGAAAGTATGCTTTATAAGTTTGGTATTTAACAGAAGTAATAAAGATTAATTCATCCATTGATTAGAAGATGATTCAGTTTTAGGATACCTTTCAATTACCAATATTTGACCTGATGTATAACAATGTTAGGCATTCTGTGGAAAAATATTAGATTTCCAGTGTCAGAAGTTTGTGGCTATTGGATGCATACCAATATGGAGAGGCAATGCAAATAGAATGAGAATAAAATAAAAATAGAAAATATTTGAATGTGCCTTTATCCCAATTTATTGACTATAGAAGTGATGTTTTTTTCTCCAAACTAAATGTTTCAATATTTTCATAAGAACTTTCCTGTCATTTCTTTTGATCCCAGCTAACTACTTTTGTTGCAAAATTCTTGAGAATGTTTGACTTTGATCCATTTTGGACAAGGGAGAGAGAAAATGTGGGGAAAATAGGTTCCCCTTCTCTTTGAAATAAAATTAGTATCCAAGAGAATATTTTATGAACCCTTAGATATCTGGTGATGGCATGCATTGTGGTGATGAAACCTCTAAAATGCCAAAGAATAAGGATCCCAGACAAGATCTATAACAAGGGGTTTCTTCTTGTCCTTTTTATCATGGTTTGGTGCCATAAACAAAAGTTATTAGGGAGGAATATTTTAACATTTTGTTTGGTAACTTCTGTGTGCCTCCATCTATATCTCAGTCCTATGGAGCTAAAGCAATTGGAATTGTATTTTAACTAACTCTATATTACAACAAGCCACTTCTCACCTTTTCTATCTTACTTTTAAAATCATCATATGAAAATGACCAAAGCCCTCATATAGCAAGACATTATATTTCTAAATTATTCATAAAAACAACAAAACAGGGAATTTTGTGAAGTTAAATGAAAAGTTCTCTCGAACTTCATTGTAACAATTACACAGACAAGAGTAGTATCACTGTGAAAAATGAAATGACTATCTAGGGACACCTGGATGGCTCAGTCAGTTAAGTGTCTGCTTTTGGCTCAGGTCATGATCCCAGGGTCCTGGGATGGAGTCTTGCATCGGGTTCCTTGCTCAGTGGGGAGCCTGCTTCTCCCTCTGCCTGCCACTCCCCCCTGCTCATGTGCGCTCTCTCTCTCTCTGAAAAATAAATCAATAAAATCTTAAAAAAAAAAAAGAAAGAAAGGACTATCTAGATAAAAGTAGATTTGACTATTAGCAGTACCCCTGATTTTAGTGAGAAAATGAATTACCATTTGTTTAAACCAAAAATATGAAAAAAAAATGTTACTCACTTAAATTAAGAAGTACTGTTACACACTATGGAACATGGGACTCTAAAACACATTATCGATGCCAGAGTTAGGAAGAACTTGTGAATTAATTAGATGGGTGTTTTGAATCTTGCTTCCACCCTTCACTACATGTGAGATAGCAGGTAACATCATTTATCTTTTTTAAAAAATCATCTGTAAAATAAAGGCAATAATAGTGCCTAATTGTGTTACTATGAAATTAAATGAGATAATCTGACACACACTGCCTAGCTCAATGGCTAGCATATATAAAAACTCAAGAGCTATTTTTACTATTAACATTAATATTACTGATAGGATTCTGAGACAATAATGGATTCTGAATTTCCTTGAATCTCCATTTAAAAGCACACAGAACTACTAACGGTCAATCTAAAACCCATGGACAACATTTACCATATATTAGGATACAAACTACAGGCATAGGAAAAAACATAAAAAAACCTGAATGTCAAGGACTACTGAGAGCAGAGGAAAACAATGAAACTTCTGAGAGACCTGGGAATGGGAGAAACCAGAATAGCTAGTAGGTTTACAATGGAACTCACCCTGGGCTAATTTGAGAACAAAGAGAGCAAGAGGTCGTTAATAAATTCTGCAACTTCATGAGCTAAGGGCTTCCTTCCAGAACAATGAGAACATCTGAGAACCATCAAAATTCAAGAGGACAGGGATAATAGATATGCAGAAAAGAGAAGACTTACGTAAAAAAAAAAAAAAAAAAGATTTATCTTAGATTTATCTAAAAGAAGTTTTTAGAAAAAAAGAGAAGAGTCAAAAGAACCTCAGACAGGAAGTTGCCATATTTTTTAACCCTTCACAAAACAACAGAAGGAGCTCTGTGAAGTATGAAAACTAAATTGATTCCCACATTCTAAAATTTCAGGAAAACTAATTTTAATTTAAAAGGAAATTTATAGCAAAGTAGCAAGATCACATTGAATGTGAAGTTACTAAAGGAAAGAGACAATGTTGAATAGAGTAACAGCCATACTGAAAATGAAATAACCAGAAAAAAATGCCCATAAAACAGATTACAACTCAAACCTACTCCAAAATACACTAATGGCTTTAAGAAAACATTATAAAACATGAAATAACTACATAAATCATCTTTAGAAAAACTCAGGCATGTTGTGACAAAATTCAGGAAAGAATTCAAGATAAAAGAAAAAGTTATTTCAAAAATAAAGACAAAACCAGAAGACAGGAACAACCAAATCAAAAGCAAATGAAGTAAAAGTTGAAAAGGAGGGAAAGTATAAAAATTGAAATGAAATTAACAAAGAGAAGAAATTTGGGGGAAAATGACAAATATTGAAAACAGACAAAATGAAGTTCCAACACATAGAATAATAGAAATACTTGAGGAATAAAACTAAAGCCACCAAATAGAATGAATACTATAAACTGTAATTTGAGGGGGAAAAAAATCACTGAAATTAAAAAACAACAATGAAACTACATATTGAAAAACATGCTATCTGCCTGTTAATTTGAATGCATGGCAATAAACACTAAGATATATTTTAATAAAATTAGTAAACTTTAAAGAAAAAGTTATAAAAAAGCTTAAGAATATCAGACAAAAAAGAGTGAATGAAAAGAGATTATCACAAGACTTTGACAGTGACTTTTTCTATGACACAAGAAAATGGCGCAAAAATTTTAAGATACTCAAAGAAAATGTGAATGAAAGATTTTATAACAAAACTCAATTTCTCAGGAATTTACTAGAGAATGAGCTCCAGACAACCACCATGTCCAGAAATACATCAACATAAAGATTGGTTATGAGCATTAAATATATAATTACTTTGGAGCCAAAACTAAATGAGAGTTTAACTTCAGGAAGTATGATATATAATGGCTATATGCTCTAACAATATGGATATGGGAAAGAATATGCATAAGAATATAAAACATTTCATTCATCTTATTGGTGGTTATATTAGTATTTTTTTTTAAAGATTCTATTTATTTATTTGACAGAGAGAGACACAGCGAGAGAGGGAACACAAGCAGGGGGAGTGGGAGAGGGAGAAGCAGGCTTCCCGCTGAGCAGGGAGTCTGATGCGGGGCTCGATCCCAGGACCCGGGGGTCATGACCTGAGCTGAAGGCAGATGCTTAAAGACTGAGCCACCCAGGCGCCCCTATATTAGTATTGTTAAATCAATATTATAATTCCAATGATTGGTTTCTTCAACAGATAAATGAAATGGGAGAAAAAGAGGATGAAGGTGAAAACTACATTTTTAAAATTTTCATTTTTTTAAAAAATAAGCAAGACTAAATATTGGTGTCTAGAGGTGTACACTTGGATGATAAATAATAAATGCAAGAAAATAATTACCATACAGCTCAACATAGCAGCTGCTTTTGTTAAGAAGACACAAGGAGTGGCCTCTGAAGGTTGGCCGTGTCCTGTTTCTTGAACCAGGTATTTGCCTTATCATAATTGAATTTATATAACCATATAAAAATTCGTATTCCAGCTATTGCTGTTTTGTAAAAAATAAGTGCAAATAAAGATGTGCGAAAACCTGGAACTTTTAAGTTTTATTATATAGACTATAACTTTTTTTTAAATTTCTGACTATGTCCAAAGAAATGTATTACTTAATTGTAAGAAAGTATCTTAAACATATAAAAAAAATACTGTCTAGACATAAGGTTTTTTTTTTTCTTTCCCTCTTTAAGACTTTAAGTAACATTGGAAAGTTACTATGTTTTCTTGCAACTACTTGTCCTGGAGCTGCTCTACACCTTTTCCCTTACTGTAGGATGGAGTTAGCATAAATGACAAGCTTTTGCTATTACAATGATCTTCAAGTGGGACCTAAGAATTACAAATTAAATAAATGCCAGTTTAACAGGTTAATGAGATGCTGCCTTGATGGGTTATTATTCCTTGAATCATCAAGATTACAGCATTTTATTTGCATTAAATTATTTGGATTGATACCCTACAATTCTTTGGATGAATGCCAACTGTCCATTTCATTTTCTGTTATGTAGGCCTGACCTTCCAACTTAATTCTCAGAGTTGGGAGTTTTTTCCATTTTATAATATATTGTTCCTTCTATCTTTTTTAATAAAAGGAGAAAGGCATGTAATTGGCAAAACATGTAATTGCCAATGTTTACATTTTTAATTATCTGAAGGGCAAACACATTCCTGGATTTTCTGTAGGGCAAGCTATGCCTTTACTTGGTCACTAATTCCATTTCTCAGCTCATTATTTGCTTTAACTCTGACTTAACTTACTTGAAAATTTTCTTTTTCTCTTCACAGAAAAGAGCTGCATATAGTCTCATAATTCAGATGTTTTCAAACACTAAGCTTCTTTTTAATATTCATTATATTTCTCAATTTTTGCTTCTAAATTGTTACATTATTCATGGAAAATGGTTTTTAGAATAAATTTCTAAAATTGGGCTGAAGCCACAGTACATGTATTTATATAGTCTATGTTCATGTGTACATTTAGCAAAGGAAAGCCATGGGGCTTTAAGTCATTGGCATAGTTGGTCATCAAAGATAGAAATGAATGTTGTGCTGCTTCACTCTGTCTCTCTGGTAAATAGATGTCTTTTCCTTGCAGAAGATGTTGTTGTCAAGCCCCAGAAAAAGGAGGGAAATTTCTGTTCTTTGTTGTATTTCCAGTTTGTGTTTATAAAGTGTAATTCTAAAAAAGTTCAAAAGTTCAAGTTTTAAACAGTGTGGGCCCTCTCCTCACACTAAGCCTTGCCCATTCCCTTAAACTACTCTGACCTCCAATATGATATCTGCTCCGAAAAGGCAGCTGTGCTCCATCACGTAAGACTGATCCTCCAGGAATTTACAATGCAAACTCATGCATCACAATTATTGTGTAACTTACATGAATTTATTATTCATCAAAACAAATCACACTCATACCTCTCAGCTGACCCTCATTATGTGGGGCATCCCTCGTTTTAGAAAGTCATCTATCTTACCCTTACCCAAGTTGCCATCTGGTCAGTTTTTTGATGGAGACTGTTATTTGTATAGGAAGTCCAATTGACGCCTAACAGAAGCCAGTTGTTTTACATGCCTTCAATTAAAATTAAAATTAGATAACACTCAGATGTGAGAATAAAAAACTGCTTTAACTCTCTTTAGATGTTCAGACAATGAAGAGCCAAATCTCAGTTGTAGGGGATTTTTACATTGTCCCCATATGCATAAACAGAATATAGTAAAATAGAAGGATGAGCTTGGCTTTTGTTAACTTAAGTTGTTCCCTTTCCCTATTAGAATTCAAGATCATGTGTCATGTCACTTTGGAGAATGAAGGAAATTAATGTAATATTAACACAACCCAGTATCATGTTACTACCCACATGGGAGCCAATGACAGACTCTACCAATGAGCTTTGGTCACTAAGCATAATAACAATACAATACATGTTGGCTAAATGAATAAGAGAGTCAATGGAACACAGCAATGTTTTTTTTTTTTTTTAAGAAAGACTACATAGGCTTTTTAAGACTAAAGTTAACATGTTTGTGAATAGTGTATGTTTGATAAAAATAATCTTATTTTTAGATCCTTGCCTGTTACAAACGAAAAACAAAAGGCACAGTAGGTGAGCAATAGGGCAATAGTAGTTACTGAGCTCCTTGGCTTTGGAATTCCACAGAACCTGAGTAGAATGTTAGCTATTATCGTGTAAATCTAAATCTAAATCTGTTAGCTATTAACCTTAATCTCTCTAAGTCTCAATTTCTTCATCTATATTATGGACATAATGTTTACCTGGTAAATTTTTGGCTAAAGATTGAAATGATATTATATGTAAAGCTACTTAGTTCATTGCCTGGCACATTAGTAAACACGGGAAGGAAGATTTTTAGTTGAAAAACCTGCTCACAGAACATTTGCTCATTGTTAAATAAAAGCCTTTGGTGAGGGGTCAGAAAAAGTGGGGACTTCAAGTTAAAAAAAAAAAAAGAGGATTTCTTTGTCCTAAAAGTTTTAGCAACTGTAGTAACAGCTTCATAATGGAAATAATCTCATATTCCGGGTGGCATATGCCATTTTCTTCTGAAATATGTTCAGAGTGATCACATTTTCCTTTATTGTTAAAGTTGCAATGATTATTCGAAGTGCAAGCTTCCAGTATGTAAACACTGTGAAATACATATTTACGTGTCACTATATGCACAAAGGTAAATGTGTTGTATTATGCAATGATCAAGTGTGACATATTTTACTTAGGAATATATTTACATTGCATAATAGACATGGTATCTCTGCCCTCACGTTTTTCTGCCTAAAACCTATAATTCTGTCATTGGGCATTTTCTTTCTTTCTTTTAAACTGACTTCACATGCTTTCAGTGCATTGTTTTTCTTCCTTGTATTTTTTCTATTTGCATTCAAATATTTTAGTTTCATCACATGAATTCACTCTGAGATATTTTTCTTAAAGCATTGATAAAAGTGTCCACTCTTGACTTTTCCATTTGATTAATAGAAAATAATCATCTTTCTCTCTCGTGCAGTTTGGTTAATTAACTGATATAGGCAGCACAAATAATTTCTACAGTAGTGTACTTATTGTTTTAAGAATTATGTGAAAATTAGTCTCTTACTACATGATTAGATTTTCAGATCTGGTAATGAACAAAAATAGTCTTTCTGTGCCATCTTTTAATGTGTTTTTAATCACCAGCTAAATAACAAAGAATTGTCTTTTAAAATAATTAAGACTACATATCGAGTCTCCATAGGATGTCAACAATAAAGGGGTTAATGAAGCATCCAATCATCATGGAAACAATCAAAAAATGTCTTACTTTAAACAACTCAAAGCAATTTCTGCAATCTAAATGCATCTGTGCTGGAATAATTTCCATAGCATCAGAACATTTTTCATCCTGCAGAGATTACAAGACGAAAAAGAGGAAAGCTTACAAATGATGGCAACCTCCTATATAAGTGGAGCCAAATATTTAAATGAAAAATCTGTCAAAAAAGCCAAGCTATTACAGTTTCACACACCATGCTAACATCATGGCATGACCTCAGTCATGGCACCATTTAGAACCGTGAAAGAATGCTACAATGAGAGATTTCCATTTACACATTATACATAGCTTCTTAGCATATTAATAAATTCTCTGTTATGTGTTAAAGCAACATATGCTTTTTTTTACTCTTTATACTCCAAGATCAATTCAAGGCTCAAATCAATACCAATTCATTGCATCTTTGTGAATACCTCACTCATAGCCATGATTGGAAATTACATATGCCTAAATCAAATGAAATTAATGTATATTTAAATGGTCTAATGATAGAAATGGTAAGAATAAAAATCATGATAATATACAGACTTTTTTGTAGATTTACTTTAACATGTTCCATTCATCCACAAGATACAGTACAAAAGTACAGTACTTGGAAGCTGAGTTCAAGTACTTACCAGCTGCTTATTAAACATATTATTTACCCAACTGTCAATAGTCTCAGAGAGCTCAGGGATTACAACGAACTTACTTGCTTTTTTATCCCTAATTTATTTACTAGCAAATTACATTACCATAATTATGTTCAATGTGCATTTGCTAACTTTATGAATATATAAAGAATCTCTGTATCTTCAGTTTTCCTATCTGTTAAATGGGAGCAATAATGCATATGCTATTGTGTGAATTAATGCAAATGTACATGTTGCAAATGTAAGTATAATAGCCACATGATAGATGTTCATTAAATGGGAACTCTTATTGTGCACCAAAAAGGCTTAAATGAATATATTACATGGTTTCTTAAGGGGATTTGTTATGTTCCATGGACAAGAAATGATATACTTGCCATGAATATTATCTTGAAGTGCAAATTTACATTTGTATATTGCCACCATTTAAATAAAGAAATAAGGTATTTAAATATAAACTTATAAACTTATTTTTTTTTTGCTTTTTTGATGGTGTATACTGGAGACACTAAGTCTTTTTATTTAATAATTTCTTAAAAAGGCTTTTTTATGCTCTCCATGTTATGGAAAATGTACTTTAGTTCTAGTCTCATTTATTTTCTTGCTATCTGAATAAGGACTGGTATAATTTCCACTTATTGGGAGAGAAGTACAGAACAATTAAACATGGAGATCGAAGTTCTTTCTATTTAATGTTGACTATAATCAACACGGGAAACCAATTCACAGACCCAAATGATGGTTTTTTCCTTATAAGTAAGTGAATTGTTTTGGCTAAGTATACTGTATAAATGCTCTACTTCATAGACTTGGTGCCAGTCAGTTTGCATTTATACTGCGAATGGAATCCAGATTTCTCACAAAAGCCATTTCCATAGAGCCAAGAATGAAATGAAGAGGGGCTGTTTCCTTGTAAATAAAGAAACAGAGTAATTGTTATAAAACTGTTGTTAACAATGTAGGAAATGTGCAGTACATACAGCTTAGATACGTAACACCATTTCAAAATTAGTCCAAATTATGTACTTTTTTTTTTAAGATTTTATTTATTTATTTGACAGAGAGAGAGAGCACAAGCAGGGGGAGTGGCAGGCAGAGGCAGAGGGAGAAGCAGGCTCCCCACAGAGCAGGGGCAGCCTGATGTGGGACTCGATCCCAGCTGGGATCATGACCTGAGCCGAAGGCAGTCGCTTAACCAACTGAGCCAACCAGGTGCCCAAATTATGTACTTTTTAACTGATAGTACTCTTAAGCTTTGATAATACTCAGAACTCATGGAGAGTGTTGGCATTTTGTAGAATGCACCAAATTGATTCATTTCAAAGACTCTGTGAAAACCAAAGAATTATTACGTGAATATATGGTTTCCATAAACTCATGAGAAAACATCTGGGCTCAGATTTGAATTTGGGGGTATATATTTTATGTTCCTGGCTTTTACATGAACATTTTCCCATATTTTAATGTTTCTAAAATCAAGGTACATACTTCTAGCACATGACCTCTTCCCTCAAACCAGCTACCAGTTAAACAATATCACAAAAGAGAAGAAATAAGGTAGATTGTGATTTTACAGATATAAATTATGTACTAGATATCAAATTTATATGTAATATAAATATTTATATGTATTTTATATATTACATTAATGTATATTATGATACATACTATAAAAATATAGTTACCTATACATAGAATACAATAATATACATAAGATACAGGATGTATATTGTGTGTAACTTGTAAATTGGGTGAGAAATCATTTTTCAGGAGTATTGAAGGTCCAGATAACATACTTTGATGTGATAATAGTTTGATTAAAGAAACAGGTGACAATGATCTCTGGGGTTTAGACTTTCTATCACTACCCACATTCATATTCTCAGAGTTGGTATTCAACTTGTTAACAGCAATAACTTCTCATCAATAATGTCTGAAGAGTTTAATTATTTACCTTTCAGGTCATTCTCATTATATGCTTTATTTTAATAGGTGAATTATTATTTTATTAAATTATTTTTAAAGCTCACTACAAATACAAAATAGAATCATTAATAATAAAACAAGTTATGAAATAAAAGCTTAAAATACAGCTTCAATGATTCACATTCCATAAGGCTTAAGAAGAATTAAAGTAATTGTTATGAATAGAATTTAGGATTAAAATATTACTTCCTTACATTCAATTATCTTCATTTAAACCACTCTAATCATTTCTCAATACATTCTGAAGAATACATTGCATTATATTTTCATATTTCCAACATATTTAAATGCTTAAATATATCTGACACTTTTTAGTCTTTCCAGGGCTTAGACTTCAGTTAAACCAACACAAAAATAATTCACTTGATATATCTATAGTTTGTTAAGTTATAAGGTCTGAAGATAATTCACTGCAGAGTTAACTGTAGGTGTTTAGTATTATCTGACATAATGTTACAGGTATTCCACCCAAGACTCTTCTAACAATTTCTCTTTCAATGAATTACTGAAGAATCCCAACAAATAACTATAATGTTTACAGGCTTTAATCAGTAATTAGAGCATATGTAAGACTTAATGGTGGTTATTATATTGAATTGTGAATATGCTATAATTATCAGAGACTTGTGAACATATAATTTTATAAAATTCTATTAGTTTGTCCATGTTCTATAATATATATAATATATATTTTATGCATATATATACACACATATATTTCTGATTTACAAACAACAAAAAGGTCTAAAAAATTGCTTAAATATTTTCATTAAATAATAAACAAATAGAAAGTTAATATTTATTTAATTTTAAGTAATGAAATAACTGTTTCATTATAGCGATGTTTAAATCTTTATAAAACAAGTGTACCCTCCACCCCAAAATTCAATAATGAAAATTTTGAATTATTCACTAGATTGTTGCCACCAATAAGATGAATACATCTTTAGGTGTAAAAAAGTAAAATATCACTGAGGAAACTTTTAAAATCTAAAATTATCATAAAATATTTAATACTAATGAAGGTATAATACTCTATATGGGAGACAGTAGAGCACAAAAGTTAGAAATACAGGCTCTGATAATCATCTGCCATTGGACTTTAGACAATTTATCTACTCTTCAGTTTCCTTATCTGTAGAATCATGTAAATAATTGACTAATTCAGAAGACAGTTCTGAAAACTGTATCTTAGAAAACCGCTAAGTACACTGTAAGTGCCTAATAAATGCTAGCTGTTTTTATTATTTTTATAATCTATCCATCACTGCTAAATTCTAACACTCTTATTACTAACATTATTCGTCTCTGCCCAATGAAGATGATGAAAATGATGATGGTGATGATGATCATAATGGATGGTAATATCACATTTTCTAGCATTCTGGTTTGTTTTTATAAGAATCAATAGATAAAATTTATTTGTATTTAAAATCAGAAATATTAATTGGACAATTTAGATTTAATTAAATTTCTATTTTTTCTGTTCATTATCTGGTTGCCTAACACACACATGCACACACACACATAAATGACTAAATCACAAATAGCAGAAAGGAACAAAGATTTACAGAAGTCCTGCAACATGAAGTAAATGGATAGAGAAATCAAGAGCTATTTCTGGAGTAGTCCAAGATGTCAATGTAGTAAGACCCTGAACTTACCTCCTCCCACAAACATGCCAAATCTATAGCTACATATGGAACAATTCACTCTGAAAATTAGCTGAACAGCTCCTTCACAACAAACAATAAAAGAGCCACATGGAAACAGGTAGAACAGACACAGACATGGTCTCATCAAAACTACATCCACCAAAACTATATCCCCAGTGTGAAAACCTACAATTGGGAAGGAGCTCATAAATCTGAGGCTTCCCCTTTAGGAGTTCATGCCCCACATAGGTACTCCAACTCCTGGGACTGGCAACAGAGAAATGAGCCCCCAAAATGTCTAGCTTTGAAAACCAATGGGGCTCACATCCATGAAACCCAAAGAACTGCAGACAACTGAGATACTTTTCTTAAAGAGCTCCTAAGCAGACTTACTCACCCCAGGGGCTAGCACAAAAGCAGCAGTTTGAAAGCGCCTAGACCCCAACATATGAAGGAGATTCATTTTTTAATCTTAAAGCATGTGCCCGAGGGGCAAGTGTCTACCGGGACTCCCTCCTGGGACTGAGGCACTGGCAGGCAACATTTTTGTACTCTCCCTTTACTTTGATAGTGCCAGTGGGTGCACCCCAGCCCTGCACTATCCCTCAGCTCCACAAAAACCAGTGGGTGTGTGCCATGGCTCTGCACTCTCCCACAGCCCCACTAAAGCCAGTGGATATGCACAGTCTGCAAAGAGGATGCTCCCTGAACACCTGCCTCTAATGGACAGAGGGGCTTGTGTTCTGGAGTCCCACAGGACTATTACAATTGGAGAGATAGTTCTTGGCAGCCTACCCACCCCAGGACACTACAGACAGCAGACTGAAACGCACCTGGTCTTTTTGTAAGAAAGGACTATTTACTTGTCTTGGAGCTCTTCTGATAAATGGTTAGTCTTCAGGTTTGCCTCAGATATAGAGGCTTTGGAGTTCTCAGGTAACATAGGCCAGGGATACCAACTTT
Source organism: Leptonychotes weddellii (assembly GCF_054177405.1). Classification (NCBI taxonomy): domain Eukaryota; kingdom Metazoa; phylum Chordata; class Mammalia; order Carnivora; family Phocidae; genus Leptonychotes; species Leptonychotes weddellii. The sequence goes on along the minus strand of NC_138375.1, from coordinate 49,700,139 downwards.
GTGCTTCAGCTCACTGGTACCTCACAGAAAGAAGTTTATACATTTGTCTGAAGCCCTGATTTTTGTAACTGTCACCTAGAAGATGACTCCAGATATCCTGGTCTGGAGGCCTTCAGGGTTTAAGATTGTGTCATACAAGACTGTATGTATTTGCACACTTTAAAAGCTGCTGCCTCAGGGTCTGGCTTACAATTAGCCTGAAACTAGGTGCTGAGATCCCTTGCTTTGGAATACTGACAGGACTCAGCATATCCTGAACAGTTGGGACCTATCAAGAAAAATCAGGATGCTTGGACAATCACAAAGGTTTGAGACACAACCAAGAACTAGGGCAAGGTTGAATGATAAGGTTTATCTCCTACACAGATCACTTTTTCAAGATTGGGAAAGGTAGCTCTTTTGCCTAATACATAGAAACAAACACAGAGGGTCAAGCAAAATGAGAAAACAGAGGAATATGTTCCAAATGAAAGAACAAGATTAAACCTTAGAATAAAACCTTAATAAGACAGAGATAAGTAATTTCCCTGCAAAAGAGTTCAAAGTAATGGCCATAAAGATGCTCACCAAACTTGGGGGGAAAAATGGATGAACACAGTAAGAACTTAAAGGATAAAAAAACATCAAAAAGTACCAAACAGAAGTCATGGAGCTGAAGAATATAAAGCTGAATTTAAAAAATTATACAGGAGGGTTTAACAGCAGAACAGATGAAACAAAAGGAAGAATCAGTGATCCAGAAGAGAGGGCAATGAGCTCACATAGAGAAGAAAAAAAATATTAAAATGAAGATAGCTTAAGGGACCTATAGGGCAACAATAAAAGGAATAACATCCTCATTCTCATTTTAGGCATCCAATAAGAAGAGAAAGAGAAAGGGAAAGAAAAAAATTTAAAGTAATAATGACTGAAAGTGTCCCTACATTGGAGAAGGAAACAGAAATCCAAATCCAAGAGGCCCAGAAAGTTCCAAATAAAATCAATGCCAAGAAATACAATCATTAAAATGTCAAACTTGAGAAAATCTTAAAAGAAGCAAGAAAAAAACAACTTGTTGCATACAAGTGAACTCCCCCACAAGACTGTCAGCAGATTTTTCAGCCGAAACTTTGCAGGCCAGAAGAAAGTGGTACTATATAGACAAAAGGCCTGAAAGGAAAAAAAAAAACTTCCAACAAAGAATACTTTACCTGGAAAGATTATCATTCAGAATTGTAGGAAAGATAGAGTTTTCCAGACAAGCAAAAGCTAAAGAAATTCACCAACAGGTTTACAAGAAATGTTAAAGGCATTTCTTTAAGCTGAAAAGAAAGGACCTTAATTAGTAATAAGAAAACATATAAAAGTATAAATCTCCCTGGTAAAGGTAAACATATAGTAAAGCTAGTAGATTAATCATTTATAAAGCTAGTATGAAGGTTAAATAGGCAAACAATGGTAAAAATAACTATAACTACAATAATCGGTGAGACAGGAAACCATCAAAATCCTACAGGAGAACAGAGGCAGCAACCTCTATGAACTCTGTGGCAGCAACTTTTTTTTTTTTTTAAGATTTTATTTATTTATTTATTTGAGAGAGAGAGAACGAGAGAGAGAGAGATAGCACATGAGAGGGGAGAGGGTCAGAGGGAGAAGCAGACTCCCTGCTGAGCAGGGAGCCCAACGCGGGACTTGACCTGGGACTCCAGGATCATGACCTGAGCTGAAGGCAGTCGTTTAACCAACTGAGCCAGCCAGGTGCCCCTGCAGCAGCAACTTCTTGCTAGGCATGTCTCCAAAAGCAAGGGAAACAAAAGCAAAAATGAACTATTGGGACTTCATCAAGATAAAAAGCTTTTGCACAGCAAAGGAATCAGTCAACAAAACTAAAAGGCAACCTATGGAATGGGAGAAGATATTTGCAAATGACATATTAGATAAAGGGTTAGTATCCAAGATTTATAAAGAACTTATTAAACTCAACACCCAAAAAAACAAAGAATCCAGTCAAGAAATGGGCAGAAAACATGAACAGATATCTCTCCAAAGAAGACATATAAATGGCCAACATGAAAAAAATGCTCAAATATCACTCATCATGAGGGAAATACAAATCAAAACCAAATTAAAACCACAATGAGATACTACCTCACACTAGTCAGAATGGTTAAAATTAACAAGGCAGGAAACAACAGATCTTGGCAAGGATGTAGAGAAAGGGGAACCCTTTTACACTGTTGGTGGGCATGCAAGCTGTTACAGCTGCCCTGGAAAAGAGTATGGAGTTTCCTCAAGAAGTTAAAAATAGAGCCTAGCAATTGCACTACTAGGTATTTACCCCAAAGATACAAAGGTAGTGATCTGAAGGGGCACCTGCACCCCGATGTTTATAGCAGCAATGTCCACAACAGCTAAACTATGGAAAGAGCTGAGATGTCCATCGACAGATGAATGGATAAAGAAGATGTGAGATATATTATTATGTTTATAATGGAATATTACATAGCCATCAAAAATCTTACCATTTACATCAACATGGATGGAACTGGAGGGTATTATGCTAAGTGAAATAAGTCAATCAGAGAAAGACAATTATCATATGGTTTCACTCATATGTGGAATATAAGAAATAGCACAGAGGATCATAGGGGAAAGGAGGGGAAATGGAATGGGAAGAAATCAGACAGGGAGACAAATCATGAGAGACTCTTAACTACAGGAAACAAACTGAGGGTTGCTGGAGGGGAGGGGGGTGAGGGGATGGGGTAAGTGAGTGATGGGCATTAAGAAGGGCATGTGATGTGATAAGCACTGGGTGTTATAGGCAACTGATGAATTATTGAACTCCACATCTGAAACTAATGATGTACTACATGTTGGCTAATTGAATTTTTTAAAAAGGCAAATGTAGTAAAAATAACTATAACTACAATAATTTGTTAAAGGATATAGTAAATCAAAAGATATAAAATGTGACATCAAAAACATAAAAAGTTGGGGGAAAGTAAAAATGTAGTTTTAGAATGCATTCACATTTAAATTATCAACTTAAAATAGACTGTTTTATATATATAAGCTGTTATATGTAAGTAACCATAAACCAAAAACCTATAGTATAAATGCAAAAGATAATAAGAAATATAAGCATAACACTCAGAAAACTCATCAAACCACAAAACAAGAGAGCAAGAGAAGAAGAAAGGAACAGAGAGGGCTACAAAACAGCCATGGAACAATTAACAAATTATGAATAAGTACATACCTATCAATAACTACGTTACATGTAAATGGACTAAATTCTCCAGTCAAAAGACATAAAGTGGCTGAATGGATAAAAAAATAAATACAAAAAAAGAAAGAAAAGAAAAAGAAAAACCAAGACACATCTACATGCCTACAAGAGACTCACTTTGGAAGCAGGGACACACAAAGACCAAAAGTGAAAGGAGAGGAAGACATTCCACACAAATGAACACCAAAAGGAAGCTGGGGTGGCTATACTCTTATTGGACAAAATAAACTGTAAAACAAGACTATAATAAAAGACAAAAGGCATTACATAATGATAAAAAGGTCAATCCAACAAGAAGATATAACATCTGTCAATGTTGATGCACCCAACATAGGAGCATCTAAATATATAAAGCAAATATTAATAGACCTAAAGAGAGAAATTGACAGCAATACAATAATAATAGGGGGATATCTCATTTGCTTCAAGGGACAGATCATCAGCAGAAAACCAGTAAGGAAACATTGGCTTAAACATTACATTAGACCAGATGGATTTAATAGATACATACAGAACATTCTATCCCAAAGCAGCAGAATGCACATTCTTCTCAAGTGCACGTGAAATAATCTCCAGGACAGATCATATGTTAAGCACAAAACAAGTATCACTAGATTTTAAGAAGACTGAAATCATATCAATCATCTTTTCTGACCATAATGGTCTGATACTAGAAATCAATTACAAGAAGAAAATTAGAAAAATCACAAATATTTGGAGATTAAACTACATGCTACTGAACAACCAGTGGGTCAATAATAAATCAAAGGAGAAATAAAAAATACCTTGAGACAAATGAAAACAAAAATGTAACTTACCAAAATCTATGGGGTGCAGTAAAAGCAATTCTAAGGGGGAAGTTTTCAGTGAAACAGACCTACTTCAAGAAATAAAAAAAATCTCTAAATAAACAATGTAAATTTACACCTAAAGGAACTAGAAAAAGTAGCACCAACAAAGCCCAAACTTAGTAGAAGGAAGGAAATAACAAAAATCAAAGTGGAAATAAACAAAACAGAGACTAAAAAGACAATAGAAAAGATGACTAAAACAAAGAGTTAGTTCTGTGAAAAGACAGACAATTGACCAACCTTTAGCCAGACTCACCAAGAAAAAAAAGAGAGAGGTTTCAAATAAATAAATCAGCAATGAAAGAGAAGTTACAAATGATACCACAAAAATACACAGGATCATAAGGGACTACTATGAACAATTATATACCAACAAATTGGATAGCCTAGAAGGAAAAGGATAAATTCCTAGAAACATTAAATCTTCTCAATAGATGCAGGAAAAGCATTTGACAAAATCTAACATTCATCTATGATAATAATGCTCAATAAGAAGGGTATACTGGAACATACCTCAACATAATAAAGGCCACATATGACAAACCCATAGGTAACATCATACTCAATGGTGAAAAGCTGAAAACTCTTCCTCTAAGATCAGAAACAAGAGAAGGATGCCCCCTCTCACCAATTTTATTCAACTTAATACTGGACATCCTAGCTGCAGCAATCAGACAAGACAAAGAAATAAAAGGCATCCAAATTGGAAAGGAAGAAGTAATTTTGTCATTATTTGCAAATAACATGATTTTATATATAGAAAACCCTAAAGACTCTAGGTAAAACTGTTAGAATGAATAAATGAATTCAGAAAAGTTGCAGGATACAAAATCAACATACAAAAATTTGTAATGTTTCTTTACACTAAAAATGAACTATCAGAAAGAAAAATCAAGAAAAAATCTAATTTACAATTGCATCAAAAAGAATAAAATACCTAGGAATAAATTTAACCAAGGAGGTGAAAGACATATAAAACATTGATGAAAAATTGAAGAAGATACAAATAAATTTAAAGATATTCTGTGCTCGATTAGAAGAAGTAATATTGTTAAAAAGTCCATATGCACCAAAGCAATCTACAGATTGAATGCAATCCCAATGGCATTTTTCAAGAGATAGATCAAAATCCCAATGGCATTTTTCAAGAGATAGAACAAAAAACCTAAAATTTGTATGGAACTGCAAAACACCCTGAATAGCCAAAGTAATCCTGAAAATGAAAAACAAAGATGGAGGCATCATGCTTCCTGATATTAAACAATATTACAAAGCTATAGTAATCAAAACAGTATAGTATTGACATAAAAAGAGATACACAGATCAATGGAACAGAATAGAGAGCCCAGAGAAAAACCCAAGCATATATGGTCAATTTATTTATGACAAAAGAGGCAAGAATATACAATGGGAAAATAATAGTTTCTTTAATAAACAGTGCTGAAGAAAATGGGCAGACACATGCAAAACAATGAACTGAACCATTACCTTACACCAAACACAGAAAATTAAGTCAAATTTAAAGATTTGCAAGACCTAAAACCATAAAACTCCTAGAAAAAAGTAGGCTATAAGATCCTTGACATTAGCTTTAGCAATGGTTTTTTGTTTTGTTTTGTTTGTTTTTTTATCTGACTCTAAAAGCAAAGGCAACGAAAGCAAAAATAAACAAATGTCATTACATCAAACTAAAAAACTTCTGCACAGGAAGGAAAATCATCAACAGAGCAAAACAAAAACAACCTCCAAGTGGGAGAAAATATTTGCAAATTATATATCCAATAAGGGGTTAATAGCCAAAATATATAAATAACTCATATAACTCAATAGCAAAAAAAGCAAACAAACTGATTAAAAATATAGGTAGGGAATCTGAATAGACATTTTTCCAAAGAATACACACAGATAGGCAGCAGGCATATGAAAAGATGCTCAACATCACTATCATAGGAAAACTATAATAAGGTATCACCTCATACCTATAAGAATGGCTGTTATCAAAAAGACAAGCAATAACTAGAATTGGTGAGGATGTAGAGAAAGGGAACCCTCATGCACTGTTGGTGGGAATGTAAATTGATGCAGCCACTGGGGAATACAATATGGAGGTTCCTCAAAAAATTAAAAATAGAACACCATGTGATCAAGCAATTCCACTTTTAGGTATTTATCCAAAAGAAACAAAAACACTAATTTGAAAAGTTATATGCACCCCTATGTTTATTGCAGCATTATTCATAATAGCCAAGATATGGAAACAACCTAAGCGCCAATCAATGGGCGAATGGATAAACAAGATGTAATGTAATTATAAATTATAATTATAAAATTATATATATATTCAAATTATATATGTTATATTATATATATAATGGAATACTATTTAACCATAAAAAATAAAATCTTGTCTTTTGTGACAACATGGATGACCTTGAAGTTATTATGCTTAGTGAAATAAGTCCAACAGAGAAAGACAAATACTGTATGAACTCACTTATATGTGGAATCTAAAACAGAAAACAAATGAACAAACAAAACAAAATAAAACTCATAGATACAGAGAACAGAGTGGTGGCTGCCAGCAGAGGGAAGGGGTTAGGGGTTTGATGAAATGGGCGAAGGGGGTCAGGAAATACAGACTTCCAGTTGTGAAATGAATAGGTCATGGGGATGTGGTGTGAAGCATGGTAACTTTTGTTACCATGGTAATATAATGCATATTTGAAGTTTGCTGGAAAAATGGATCTTGAAAGTTCTCAGCACCAAAAAAAAAAGTTTTTGCAACTTTTTATGGTTACAGATGGTGACTAGATTTACTGTGGTGATCATTCTCAGTAATACTTATATATTAAATCATTATATTGTCCATCTAAAACTAATATAATGTATGTCAATTACATCTCAATAACAAAAAATTATTTCTATTTCTCTAAAATGTTTTCTATTACAATATCTGAAATATAAGATCAGAAACCAGTGGATTATAAACCATTGTGACTATTGCTTTTTTCAAATACCTGTTAAATTTAGTTCTTGACTTTTAAATTTTCCATTACTTGAAGAGTTTTATACCTGGCAAATTAAAATTTGACATGTTACTCGACTGTAACTTAAAAGTCATCTTTTCTATTTTTAAAGTAAGTACTTAATTGAACAAAATAATAAAATAATTAAGGAATAGCCACATAAGAACCCTTGCTTTTGAAAAAAAGCAAATAAAGGCTGGATGCAACTAGTAACCTTTCTTTCTAAGTGCGTAACAGTGGTCCATTTCTTATAACAATATGGCTCATGAGTATTCAAGAGACTTGAAAATGTGGAGCTAAAAGCATGTGTTGTAGAATGGTCCTTTCATGCCTTTGATGTACAAAGTAAATCAGCCTGAAATCAACAGAGAATTGCCATGACAGAGGTTGGACAAATCTCAGCATGATCAAAGCATTCCAAGCCAATGACATTTGAAAGGAAATTAAAGCTCTCTCCACTGAGATTTAGCCATCTTCTAAACAGAATAAATGCAAGAATGTTAAGATGGATGGATATGTTAAGCACAGCTAGCACTCCTCCAAACCATCAGGATGGTGCTCCATTTATTAAAGCAGTGCGAACCACATCGATTTGCATATTATGAAACTGTCAGGAAAAGCTTTTATTGTTATTTTTTTGGTCCTCATAATATAGTCCAAAGTGAAAAACTACCCACTAAAAATACTGTTTGATTTGTTTGTCCTGTTGTAGATAAGGGATCATTATGCAGTTTAAAGGACAGAGTTATTGAGAATTGATTCTTTATTTCTACTGATGCAAAAAGTCTGATAACAAATTAATGTAACTCTCTAATAAGAACTGCTATAATGAAATTTAATGCCTTAACATGTTTTAATGATTTCTATGGCAGGTATTACTTATCTGGGAGGATAACTGACATACTAAAACATATTGTTATCCCTGACATGATCAGAGGTTAAAAGGACAGACTGTAAATTCAAACTGGCATTTGCTTTGCAAAGCACATCTTCAAGTACTCTCTAATATTCCGAAATACAATTCATTCTAAGAGAAACTAACCACTGAAATACTCTTAGCATAGAACCATGTTGATTGTTTTAGAGATATTTAATGGTACAAGGAGCATTCTATAAAATGGCTCTGAGAACTAATTGATTTTACATATCTAAGAATAATTATATAAGAAGCTTGTTCTAATTTAGTTTTGCACATGGTCAATCACTGAAGGCAAGTATATTTTGTCTAGAGTACATATATAAGAACTCTGTTTTGATATACTTATGCAGTTCTGTGCCTCTTGGAGTAGAGTTAAATGGTTACATGGCTTTATATTGTTCATTGTTCTTTTAGTATTTGTTAAATATATTGTTCAGGATTCACTATGAAAAACATTATGGGCATTTTAAAATGAATGATGTATGGTCCATACCTCACAGAGCTTTTATTTGGGTAAAAAAGATGGGCCTATAATTAGAAACCATGGTACGATGTGACAGAAGACTACAGAATTATTTGGCTTGAATATATTCTGGAGGGGAAGAATGAAGGGGGGAAATTGGAGGGGGAGATGAACCATGAGAGATGATGGACTGAAAAACAAACTGAGGGTTCTAGAGGGGAGGGGGATGGGAGGATGGGTTAGCCTGGTGATGGGTATTAAAGAAGGCACGTTCTGCATGGAGCACTGGGTGTTATACACGAACAGTGAATCATGGAACACTACATCAAAAATTAATGATGTAATGTATGGTGATTAACATAACAATAAAAATTTTTTAAAAAGTGTAAGACACAAAAGGAAAAAAAATAATAGTATCAGTACCAAAAATATGTGAAGCCCTCCCGTTACCAGGCACTTCTACTCTAAAAGACCACAGTTGATAAAGTCACACATAATCCACCACCCCCCAACACACACACATGGTTTTGAAGCATGGCAGAAGATTTGAAAATCACAGTATGATTGTACAGAAGGTGAGCTGGCATCATTAATAACTTTGCAGACTACAAAGTCTGGCTTTCTTGATCCAAACTGTGTTTTTGCCACTTTCTATGGAAGCTTAGAAAATGAAGACAGTAGGCCTTGACTCATAGAACTGTTGTAAGAATCTAATGAGATTATGCTTATAGAACCCGATAAATATTAAGTCTCCAGTGAACACTTACCATTATCATTAATATTGTTATTATTCCTACTATTATATTTTCAGGTCAATAAATTTTATTGTTATCTTTACTGATTTTAGATTCAGGCTTTGATAGACAACTTTTTCTTTTTTTTTCTTTTTTTAAGATTTCATTTATTTATTTGAGAGAGCAAAATCAGGGGTAGGGGCAAAAGGAGAGGGAGAAGCAGACTCCCCACTGAGCAGGGAGCCAGACACGGGGTTTGATCCCAGGACCCTGAGATCATGACCTGAGCCAAAGGCAGACACTTAACCAACTGAGCCACCCAGGCACCCCAATAGACAATATTCTCTAAAGAAGTATTTTCTAAGAACATGTTAGCCATTTATATCTGATTGGTCAAGAAAGTGACAATGGAGCTTGAGCTGGTAACCAAGGATCTCTAAAATACTAAACCAGTATTCACCTCAAAATTGCCTATATTTTGAAAAAACAAGTTCTTAAGGAATTCAGTCTCAAAATAAAATATGATTATTTTGTATCATTTGTTTGTTTGTTTAAATAGAAAATTAAGCTCAGAAAGATTAATGACTAAACCAATGTCCCACAGCCAGGAAATGGTAGAATGAGGCCTAAGCAATATCCCGTGACTGCGGAAATATTTTACTTCCTTATTCTCCTAATTTGTAGTGTTCAAATAGAGCACTGTTCTTTCCAGCACCAAAAAAGAGAGAAAAGAATAACCTACAGACTCATGTGTCATTCAGCTGTCCGTCTTCCAAATTTTTTTCAAACATTTTATCAGATACTGTGTTTACAATAAACATTCCTACTTTTTTTGTAACTGACAGAAACATACAACATCTATAGTTCAGTGTCTGTCAGACTTTTTTCTTCTTGGTAAAGATATTTGTCAGGGCTTTATCTATATATCCTAATGTGTGATTGATTTTTCTAAAGGCTTGTTAGACAAAAATGTAGAAAGCTCACCAACTCTACATATCATATACCATAAATTATCCTTTCTATATTTTCTATCCTGTCAACTTTATTTTAAAAATCTCACCATGGGGGCACCTGGGTGGTCAGTCAGTTGAGCGTCTGCCTTAGGCTTGGGTCATGATCCCAAGGTCCTGGGATGGAGCCCCGCGTCTGGCTCCCTGCTCAGCTCAGCGGGGAGCCTGCTTCTCCTTCTCCCTCTGCTCCCCTGCTCCTGCTCTCTCGCTCACTCTCTCTCTTTCTATCTCAAATAAATAAATAAAATCTTTAAAATAAATAAAATAAATAAAAAATAAAAATCTCACCATGGTGTTTTTTAGTTAAACTCAAGAATATAATATTTAGAGGCAGATAATCTTACTTAGATAGGAGGCAAATAAATCTAGATAAATCCTTCACTCTAGGTTCAATTTCCTTATGAGTACAGTGGAGGTAATCATGTGGTATTAGCACCTCTATACTATTCACTCTTAATGATAGTCAATCATTTCAATGTTATATTTTTGTCCCTCTGCTCAATATACTTGGAAAACTTGGCCTCTTGGGCCATGGGACTTTCTTGACTATTTACCATATTAAATTCTTCATTTCATCTGGAAAAGGATGAACTAGATAAATTATCTCCAGAAGAACACAGTACTACAAGATTTTAACCATTTTATTTCTGAGAGATTATTTTAATATTTATGTCACAACAAGATAAGAGAAGGAAAGCACAATATGGAAAATGTTTCATTAATGTTACATGTAATGTATTTATTTAAAAATACAGGAAAAGATCCCTAAAGAGGAAGCATTTTATATAGATGGTATTTTGTTAACTGTCTTGGGCATACAGATGTTGTCAGGTGACCTTTCCAAGGGAACCAATATACAGATTGTGCCCACAGAGCTTGACAGTTGAGGTACTTCACTGTGGATGTCACATCTCAGATGAAAGTAGCAGGTGGTACTAAAACAAAATCAGCATCATTTGAACTTTCAAAACATTTTTATTAACAAATATGGGATAGTGGGTGTGAAGAATGATTTTTTTCTTTTTTCCCTTTTTTTTTTCAAAATTCTATTTAAATTCAACTTAGCTCACATAAACTGTAATATTAGTTTCAGTGGCAGAATTTAGCGACTCATCAGTTGCATATGTCACCCAGCGCTCATTACCTCAAGTGCCCTCCTTAATGCCCATCACCCAATTACACCATTCCCCCACCTACCTCCTCTCCAGCAATCCTTAGTTTGTTCCCTATATTTAAGAGTCTCTTATGGTTTGCCTACCTCTCTGTCTTTATCTTTTATTTTTCTTCACTTCCCCTATGTTCATCTGTTTTGTTTCTTGAATTCCACATACGAGTGAAATCATATGGTATTTGTCTTTGACTGACTTATTTTGCTTAGCATAATACACTCTATTTCCATCCACGTTGTTGCAAATGGCAAGATTTCACTCTGTTTGATGGCTGAGTAATATTCCATTGTGTACATAAACCACATCTTCGTTATCCATTCATCAGTTGATGGACATCTGGGCTCTCCCCATGTTTGAGCTATTGTGGACATTGCTGCTATTAACACTGGGAGGCATGTGCCCCTTCGAATCCCTATTTTTGTATCCTTGGGGATAAACACCTAGTGGTGCAATTGCTGGGCCATAGGGTACTTCTGTTTTTAACTTCTTGAGGAAAGTCCATACTGTTTTCCAGAGTGGCTGTGCCAGCTTGCATTCCCACCAACAGTGCAAGAAGGTTCCCCTTTCTCTGCATCTTTGCCAACATCTGTTGTTTCCTGTGTTGTTAATTTTAGCCAGTCTGACTGGTGTGAGGTGGTATCTCATTGTAGTTTTGATTTGTATTTCCCTGATGATGAGTGATGTTGAGAATTTTTCATTTGTCTGTTGCCAATTTATATGTCTTCTTTGGAGAAATGTCTGTTCATGTCTTCTGCCCATTTCTTGACTAGATTTTTTCTTTTTGGAGTGTTGAGTTTGATAAGTTCTTTATAGATTTTGGATACTAGCCCTACATCTAATATGTCATTTACAAATGACATATTAAAGAATGATTTTAATCAATGTTTAGATAACAAGAATAATTTTGTTTAAAGATACATAGGTGATTATCTATGTTTTGAAAATCTATTTTACTCACTCATATACCATATAGAAAGAACACATTGATTAAGTATTTGTCAAGAAGAAGGGAGTCTCTCTTAATCTTCAGCTAATAATATTCATAAAATAAAATATTATAATTATATATATAGATCTGATGATTCTAAAAATTAAAACATTGATATTCACAGGAAAAGAAATATTTTTTTATCTATTACTTGGCAATTAAAACAACAGCTCCCTGAATTGTACATGAATTATAGCTACAAACTTCTAAAATATGTATGTATATACATATATACACACAGGTCTTTATTAAACGGCTTATCAATTTCCATCACCAATTTTGAAAATTATTATTAAGGAGTCAAAAATTACATAATGTCATATTGTGCTAAACATCTTTTTCTAATAACTCATTCTAGGAGTTTATAATATAAACATATTCAGGAAGTAAAAATAAAGGATGCATAGAAAATATTACTGCTTGAAGCAAATTCTCTGGAGTTGGTGATTTTTATTAAAATAAACATTAGTTAAGGAATGCACTGTTGTTTATAATCAGCCAATTCAAATTCTTTTAAAGTCATCATTCATAATTTTATGACTATGGAATAATCCAGCTGGTTATAATTATGTAATAAACTACATAAAAGTACATCTAGCTATTTGGGTAGATCATAATTTAGCAGTTAGATGAGTCACCAAACAATGTGTGATTAAAACTGTTGAAAATGTTAACAAAAATGCCTCTAGAAGAAACACATACATGATGTCACCCTTTGATTTAAACATGTCATATCTGATTCTAAGAGATGAGGTTGATGTCCTTTAAATATTCATCTATTGGCTATAAACATATTATCTCTTATCCAATTTGAAATATAGCACTCTTTCTGGTAGCTTTAGGTTTTTTGCCTTTCAGCATCTATTCTTAATCTACCTCACCTTTTGCTTTTAAAGAGTTGTCCATATCATTGGATGCAGGTATTTCACATCTTAACTTACTGTGTGTACCTCTGCATAACATAAATCCATACAAAATGCTAAAAATAAACAACTGTACTTTATATTCTTTGTAAATAAATGAAAATTTATACTGCTTTTCAAATATATTCTGAACTAATTTTGTCAACTTTAATTTCTATAATTTTTAAGCATCTCAGTAATTTAAGTCAAATCAAAAATCATTGCAACTCCTTACTAAGAGGTAAAATTCTTAAAGCAGGACCTATAACCGTTGCCCCAATGGCAGAGTGCTCTAGACATCATATGTTCCATAAATGCTGTTGGCTAGGGTGTGCTGCAAGGTAACGCTCTATGTTATACTTGGGCTGTGTCCCCTAAGTATGTTATTAGTCTGTTTGCAGGAGGGTTCTAGCATTATTTAACTTCTCAGATCAACTCACCTTTTTCAAACATTAAGTGCCTTATCCAGAATAATATAATAATTTTATTCTGGTTTATCACACTGTTCCTATGAGGAAATGTGTTCCAGGATTCATCTTGGAATACCTGCAATCCATTTCTCCACTTGGCACACTCTCACCTTGATTTGGGTAGAAGGAATCTGAATTTAGTGGTCTCTTTAATTCTGGCATGAAGTATTTAAAAGGACAGTTGCTTAATTAAGTTAGGAGACAGTTAGGACATGGAGAGGCATGATGGGGAAAGGAATAAAACTCAAAGACCAGAAACAGAAATCAATAAGGAGACTGTTTGAGTTTTAGGTACTAACCATATCAACTACAATGTATAATGTGTAGAAAAGACAACTAAATATATACATAGGGATGAAAGACATTCTGGTAAAAAGATTTTATAATTTGCTTCTCTAACTTTATACCTCTATTTTTTTTTTAAAGATTTATTTATTTTAGAGAAAGAGCATGAGCAGGAGGGGCAGAGGGAGAGGGAGAGAGATCTCAAATAGACTCCACATTGAGTGTGGAGCCTGATGCAGGGCTTGATCTCAGGACCCTGAGATCACAACCTGAGCTGAAACCAAGAGTCAGAAGCTTAACCAACTGCACCACCCAGGTGCCCCATGCCTCTAATTTTTTAAAAATATGTTTTAATATTTTTCTTTTACATTTATGTTGGGACGACTACATTAGCCTTTATAGCTGTAGTTTCATGATTTTAAATTTACCACCAATTTCACAAATCTCGATGTGCGTGGTCCTTAATTATGATAATATTTGGATTTACAGTACAAATATCTGCAAACAATAAGTAAACACTATATAATTTTTTAAAATATGACAAAATATTGGAAATTAAATGCTATACTTAGAACAATTAACAGAAAGAATCTTATATGGAAAAAAGAGAAAAGATATGATTACTCCTGGTATTTGTATCTGAGAGGTTTTTTTTTTATGAGTAAAGATTAAAACAACAACCCTGAAGATTGAAAAACATAGAGCAAAGAACTAGGCTCTGGTTTCAGATATAATTGGGTTAGAATTCTGGCTCTTCTATTTCCTCATTTCATGGCCTTTCACAAGCAACTTTTAAATATTCTGATGTTCAACAGAAATATACCTACCTCATAGTATTTCATGAAATTCTGTATGTTAAGAAGCAGCATCCTGCTTCATATATAGGTGTACTTTCAATAAATGTTAGCTGTGATTATAATGGATAGTTAAGATGTGGGAAATGATTTGCATTTAACCATTTAGGTTGATATTTGAAGTATGTAACAAAAAGTTTAGTTTCTTCCCCCTCCTCTTGGCCTCAAGACAATCTTCCCTTATAGAATTTCTTTTCTCTGGGACTTGCTATAATTGAAATGCTATTTTTTTATTAATTTCCCTGGAAACTACCAGTCAGTATGTAGGAACTAACTTTAGTTGATTGTTGCCTGGCCACATTTCAAATGTGGTCCCAAATGGAAAGAATGTGTTTTCATTCTTTGAAGTTTACATTTTCATATGTATAATACACTTATCACAGAGAAGTTAAAACAGACCAAGAAACACTCTGGCACTGAGCCACCAGCATTTGAATATGCACATCCCATGAAATTAAGCACTGGTGAGCTAACAATGGAGTAGAAGATTCCTGGGCACCTGCCCAGCCCCATTACAAATTTTAGGAAATTTTTTGCCCCTCCTACTCACCTCTACACATTTGGACTATGTGAGCTCACCTCCTTGGTCAAAACCAATTGAGTAGAGCAGATACCTCACCCATGGTGGACTAACCAACTTTTTTTTAAAGATTTTATTTATTTATTTATTTGAGAGCGTGAGCATGAGCAGGGGAGAGGGGCAGAGAGAGAGAGAAAAGCAGGGATCCCAACGAGGGGCTCCATCCCAGGACCCTGGGATCATGACCTGAACCAAAGGCAGATGCTTAACCAACTGAGCCACCCAGGCACCCCTAACCAACTTTTTTAAAAGATATTTTTGAGCTGGGTCACCAGGGGTTCAAGTCAGTTGGTTGATGGTGTTAACAACAAAAAGATTCCTGCTCTGGACAAACTCATTTGAAAAAAACAAAAATCAAAAATCAAATTAAAACAAAACAAACCAACAAATAAAAACAAGGAAAAACCACTCTACAGTGAAGAAAAAACAAAAACAAAAATGAAATTCGCAGAGAGAGAGAGAGCAAATCAGAGATTTGAAGTACGCTAAGGTTACTAATGATCTTCCAGTTTCTCGTTGCAATCTTTCTAAGTCTAACCTACATTTGCATGTAGGTACAGTGAAATATTCCTGTATCTATAAAACAAATTACTTTTATTAACGTTAAACAATTGGGTCATGTCAAATCTATCCTTTCTCACAACCGCCATCAAATTTTTATGTAATTCTAGGGCTTTTTCAATATTATATTTTTGTTACTAAGAGATAAGTGCACAAAATAAAAAGAATGTGTGGGTCTAAGGATAGCTCATGGAGCCAAGGTCTATGAAGCATCGCTTATATAACTTACTTAAACTTTGTTTTAATGATCAAATTTTTGATAGGCTTCCTATTTTAAGCCAGATTTTAACTATGAGATCTTTCAAAGTAATGTGTATAGAGACATATCCTATTACATGACCAGAAATACTTAGGTCAGTTTCTGAATGATATAGCTACATGAGAGTTTTAAAATATCTGTTAAATATTGGCAGACTTTATTAAAATTCTACTAAGAAGTAAACAACTTTATGGAATTGTTTATAACTTTGTCAATTAAAACATCTGTAATTGAGTTGTTCTTTAAAAAAACAGGTCACAAGTGCTTTTTTTACTTGAATTCCTAAAAAAAATGGTCAGCAACAATTTTCCATGACATTTGGGTTCTTTTTTAAAAAGAAATTTAAATCAAAACATTTCCTAATGTTTGAAATCACTTTTGCTTTTATTTGTTGTTGTTAATTGTACTCATATAATAAAGATCCCTCTGTCTAACCCAACTCATGTTGCATATCAGCCCAGTGGTTCACACGTACGTGCTAAGAACATATATTTTGCCTTTTTTTTTAAAGATTTTATTCATTTATTTATCAGAGAGAGAGAGCACAAGCAGGGGGAGTGGCAGGCAGTGGGAGAAGCAGGCTCCTCGCTGAGCAAGGAGCCCCATGTGGGACTTGATCCCAGGACCCTGGGATCATGACCTGATCCAAAGGCAGATGCTTAACCCCCTGCAGGCATCCTTTTTTTGCCTTTTTTTAAGTCAGATAACTCTATAATATAAACATAATTATGTTATTAGCCATGAGGAAAAATCAATAAATCCAGCACAATCTGGACAGAATTAGAGTTTATCAAAATGTAGACACTATAATTTCATGAATACTTTTTTAGTATTACCTCATTTGGAAATGTCCTCATGGATGAAACTACTTCATAAATTAAGGCAATTTGAAGTCAGACTTGAGTAAGATTACTTTGACCTTGTGATATTGGGCCTTAGGTTTCCCTAATTTGAATGTGATGCATTTAATAAAATAGCATATTTTTCCAACTCTTCTAGTTTATTTAGTGTCTTTAATTTTATATTATGTAAATTGCAGTTATTAGTGGAAGCCATTTAAAAGCCAAGTGGCTCACCTACCTGAATCCTTAGCACTTAAAATCTTTCTGCAAATAATAATATTGCCTTGCACATCCAAAAATAATTCTCCTTTCCAACTATTTCACACCTATTATCTGTTTTTTCTTTGTATATGCTTGGAAGAGAGATGGACCAAAATATTTCATCATAGAAAAGACTGATCTCCAACAAGATTAAAGGACATCTGAAGGGTCCCACACCTTGTCATAAAAGAGCTGTATAATATTGCAGTCCTCCAAGTGACAACTTCACTGGCTCCA
The DNA here is from genome assembly GCF_054177405.1 of Leptonychotes weddellii. NCBI lineage: Eukaryota > Metazoa > Chordata > Mammalia > Carnivora > Phocidae > Leptonychotes > Leptonychotes weddellii. The sequence continues at coordinate 49,682,454 of NC_138375.1, read as the reverse complement.
CAGAATCAATGTAAATTTAACAGAAGGTATTTAGCCTGGCAATTAATGTTTTGTAGAACCTTTGGATCCCTCTCCAAAATATTTCACGGATCTTTCCACTTCTCTCCATGTCTATTGTCACCTTGATTTATGCTCTCCATAATTTTATGGGCTCAAAGTTGGTCTTCCTTTTTCCATGCTCTTACTGTCCCAATCTATTGTCCAAAATGAATTTCTTTATATGTTAACCACATGCCAAAATCTAACTGACTTTTTCATGGTCACACAACTAATCAAAGGCATAGCCTGGAGAAAAACTATCTTTTCTGACTATTAGATTCTGGAATGAAAATACAAACTCCTTGAAGGTAGATATTCTGATGATCACTTGCAGTACCTAACAAAAGGTCCTCAGCAAAGCAGGTGCATCATAAATACCTTGATTAAATATCATTGCAAGATTTTGATTAAATCAAAGTCAATAGCGAGACTAGCATCTTATTAAATCATCAGTACCTCACCCCAGTGAAATTGTGATTGTTATGGGACCAGCAAATATTAAAATATCTACAGGCTCCATGTTGAATTACTTTCAGGGTTGCAGTTTTAAACTTGCCAGTCAGAGGGGCAGCTTCTTAACACACTTTCTATTTGTATTGTTTCCCAGTATATTTAGGCAAACTTCTTCAAGCAGAGACATTGCAAACATATGGAAGTAAAAGCAGGCATTTAGCTTTAACCTTAATTGATGCTCTAAGGCCAAAAAAACCCTTCAGCAGTAAGGGTCCTCAGCTAGATAAACCGCTGTGTCATAGAAGGCCCCCAAACTGTATTCCTTCTGATCTTTCTCCATACCAGCCAGCGGCTGCCTGGCAGTTCCAGAAGGCAGTGCTTAAAAGGACTTGCAAGTTTGACAAAAAAAGTTGGAGAAATTGATTGGTATTTAGAGTTTAGTGGTCTCCTATGGGTATTCCTGGGTTTCTGTGACTGATTTTGATGAAGTGCTTTTATTTGTCTCTCTACCCAGAGACTGCAGATGAATTTGCAGTAGAGTGGCATGCCTCCTGTTTAGCTTTGTCAGGCACCACTTAGACATGTTATAATTTATTTTCCAGGAAAAATATTTCTCATGAGGGCTTCTGGCTAACACAGTGATAAAGCAGCTGGCTACCATTCAGCCTGTTGTCTGCTGGCAGCTGGGCTTCCCCTTATAGTCTGAAAAGAAACACAACTGGAGAGGAAAGTTGTGGAAGATGGGGGCAGGGACCAAACCTCCTCCTTACTCAGGCCCGAATTTCCTCTCTCTGGCTGTGTTTGGTGGCTGAAAACATTGCAAGCATCCTCTAAAGTCTGATAGGGAGTGCTATTATTTCGTGTGTGTGTGTGTGTGTGTGTGTCGTTGTATAGTGGAGTGACATCCTAAACAGGCATTGGCTTGTGGTGGTCATTGGGTAGACTCAATAGAGCCCTTGAAATGTCAATAAATAACCCAGATTTTTTTCTAACATGGAACAATCTAGATAAAGCTTCAGATAATTCCTTTGCTTAGTTTAAAGGAACATATTTTAAAAACCCTTAATTCTGAATTTACACACTTTGTGAGAAAATGTTTACATTATGACAGGTACAGAGGAACTGAGATTATCTGATATTAATGTGCTTTATTATACCCTGACTCTGGGGCATGTGCTGCCTGAGTGGAATAGTCAGCAAAATTACCAAAGGATTCAACTTACTTTTTCTTTTGGCCTCGTGTATATATCATATATCAAATCTCAGACATCAATTACGATACAGCATTTTCAAGAGTACCCTTACATTATGAGCACTGAGTCATGTATAGAACTACTGAATCACTATATTGTCCACCTGAAACTAATATAACACTGTATGTTAATTACACTGGAATTAAGAAAAAATTTTCATATATCACTGAGAAATAAAAAATCCTGCTAAATAAATAATAACATATTTTTATTTTATATGTCATCTTTAATTTAAAGAACTGTTTTAGATTTATCTACACTTAGATTTTTATCATAGTGTTCTTGTACATAAGAAAAAAATTAAGGTAAACAATTGTTTTAAGAAATTCTTAGAACTTCTTTACTTTGTATTCATTTATTCTGAATCAATCTTCAATTCAGAGTCATTAATGCCTGAGTTTTCCCACAGAGTATCATCCTCTCTTGCTACCAGATTCACCAATAATGAAATATTTCTTAAAAGAGCCTAACACCTCCAGGAAATTTTTTTCAAATTTGGTGATACCATTATGCAAAATTTTATGCTTCTGTGTTTTTTTGCTTGTTTTTGAAGGTGTCAACAGAAAATCCTCAGAAAACAACTAGATCTCATATTCTTTCTTTATTTGATGCTCAGTTTGTTGATGAAAAATCAACATTTATGGGCTACAGTTCAGTCATGCTTCCAGGAATAAACCAAGTCCATGAATGCAGAGGCACTGAAAATTATGTCCTGATTTTAAGATGCCATCAGTTCTAAGATATATCTGGATTTTTAAGATGTTAAAAGGGGAAAATATGCTTCCTGAATTTGAAGAAAATATGGAGGATATATAAGGTTAAGTGTGCATATGCTAATTCCAGTGTGAAATACAAATTTAGAGGATTTCAAAGGGAAGTAGCCCATACTAGTTTTAGTTGATGATTGTCATTAGAATCACCTAGAGACCTAAAAATATGGACAAGCTAACCATCTTGGGAGTGAGGCCAGGGCAGCAGCATTTTAAACAAGTAGCCCAGGGATTCTGAGGTAGTCAGATTAGGGGAACATTTTTGTGGAGGTCCTGGGATTCACTGGTTGTGTCTTGCTGGCCATCAGACATTTTACATAGAATGATCAGATATATCTGGGCTAGCCTGGGACAGTCTTGGCCTTTGCCTCTTGTCCTACCCTGGTTGCTAGTCACAATGCTTTCACTCTTTTTTTTTTTTTTTTAAGATTTCATTTATTTATTTGACAGAGAGATAGAGAGCACAAGTAGGCAGAGTGGCAGGCAGAGGGAGAGGGAGAAGCAGACTCCCCTCTGAGCAGGGAGCCCAACGCGGGACTCAATCCCAGGACCCTGGGATCATGACCTGAGCCGAAGGCAGACGCTCAACCGACTGAGCCACCCAGGCGCCCCACAATGCTTTCACTCTTAAAAGTGTCCAGTGTGGGGGCATTTTATAAGGTCACTATAATTCTATGTGAATGGATAAAAGGTACATAATCACAACTAGAAGAAATCCATTTATATGCCCTTGCCGTGAAATGTAAATAGACTGTTTTTTTGATCGAAGTATAGTTGACATACAATGCTATATTAGTTTCAAGTGTACAACATAGTGACTCAATAACTCTATATGTTACAGTATGCTCACCACAGGTTTAGCTACCATCTGTCACCATATAACACTATTATAATACCATTGACTATATTCCCTGTGCTATACCTTTCATCCCCATGACTTACTCACTCCATAACTGGAAGCCCATACCTCCCACAACTCTCTACCCAAGTTACCCATCCGCCCACTTCCCACCCCTTTGGCAACCAACAGTTTGTCCTCTGATATTTATAAAGCAGACTCTGTTCTTAAAATGGCTATTAAAAGCCCATTGGAGAGTTCACTCTCAGGCCACCCAATGAGAATCCACTGTGTTGAGAATTTGTCTTCAAGAAAAAAACAAAACCCTAAATAAAAATGTGCTGTGCTTTTAGAAGTCTGTAAGGCCCAAACAAACCCTTAATAAGGACAATTGCCAACACTGCTAACCCTAAGATTATAACATTTGCTGAAGTGTGGTATTTTTGACTGTGTACCTTTCACTGTTCTTATACTTATTGTTCCAGAGGCTAAAATCACACCACCAGAAGCAGCAAGCTCTTCTCAGATTGTGTCCATCATTACATTATGGACAATTTGGAGAGTTTTCAGATAATATGTTAAGGTGTCACCTTTTGCATGGCATCCATAATGCAACCCTCAAACTGACCCTCTTCCCTGATTTCAGTTTCACATTAAAATGGCAAGATTAAACCTTCATCTCAAAGATCACATCAGTTCTTGCCATTGAAATGAAGAAACAATTTTTAGTAAAGGCACCATCCATACAGAAAGTGAGTTCTTTCCAAGTGAGCCAAAAGAGCTAAAGAGATGCAAGTTTCAGAATCTCTGTGGGTCACTTCAGAAGAACTATCCTGGAGAACTTCAAACTTTCTCCACTGGTGAATCAGGTGATGAAACAGTTCATGAACAAACTTCTTTAATATTACCATATTATTTAAAATATATTAGACAATTATTTTGGAAATACATGAAAGAAATCTCTGTATAGATGAGGCTGATAACTGTTTTAGCCATACAAATCATTTGAAAACCCAAATGATGTGCATTAAAGAATAAATAATAAAATATATAAGGGATTCTCATTCTGGGTCTGCCACCTTTGGCTGACCTAGGAATAGTGGGTGAAAGTTGTGAGTAAATAGATTTTGAATTAGTATGACAATGGAATTTCCAACAGTTAGAACTGTCAGAGTTATTAGAATAATTTTCTTGTTTGGAGGTAAATTCCCCATCTCTGGAGGAGTTTGATCTAGAACAAAATTCTTAGGAGTGTGATGTGTATATAACATGTGCTATGGTCTGAATCTTATGTTCCTCCAAATTCATATGTTGAATTCCTAACCACTATAATTATTATTAGGTATTAGTATTAGGTGGTGGAGCTCTGGGGAGGTGTTTAGGTCACCAGGGTGGAGCCTTCGTGAATGGACTAATGTTTTTATAAGAGAGACCCCACAGAGATCCCTAGCCCCATCACCATGTGAGGATTCAGAGAAAAGGTGCTGGCTACGAACAAGGAAGCCAGAATGTGGCCATGCTGGTACCTTGATCTTGGAATTCCCAGCTTTCAGAACTGTGAGAAATAAATTTCTGCTGTTTATAAGCTACCCAGTCTGTGATATTTTGTTATAGAGGTCTAAAGGACTAAGACACCAAGACATGTGGGGACATATGCTGGTGAGCACAGAGGAAAATATTAGAGAATATAATCCAAAAATAAGAAAAAAGACTTTAATGATATCAAATATATGGAATGACTCTGCTCCCTCACTGGGTCCATAGGACAGACCATTATGTGTGATTTACTATTAAATTATCCTGAGGGAAGTATAAAGTTCTACAGGAGAATCATTGAAACACCCTCACTGTTTGTTCAACTTTCAGCTTACTGAAACACAAAGTGTATGTGGATTTATGGATTATCCTCTAAAATTTAAACAAACTAACTTCAGTAAACTGATGATGTAGTTTAAAAAAGATTACTGCAGATTAACCATAAATTTAAGATAATGCTAATAATGGAAACCCAAGTAGGCAACAAGAACATAGCCAAGCTAACACTTTGTCTACTCTTCGTTAAATAGAAGCTTTTCCTTAACCACAGCACTATGTTAAAAACAAACAAACAAAAAACCATCAGAACTCACAAGAAACTGGTGAAAATTGTGAAATTATCTAGTGGTAATTTGAAATACAGATGAAATTTGCTTTACGTGTTTATGTTGCCTTGAGATATGAGTACTAATGTTAAAATAAAGCCATCACAATTAGCAAGATACTTTTAAAATAGCATTCAGAGTCTCTTTTGAAGTCTTTTCCTTATGAAAGACAAAAAATTTCCCTTTTGAGAAAACAGTAATTATTCCTGACACAGTAGAAATGACTGAGACAATATGTGGCAAATGATTTGGTAACAAATTAAAATGCATGATTTTGTTTGCAAACAGTGCTGTCAGAGGCATTGAAAATATTGCTGAAATTATGAAGAAATACATATTAGAACAAATTAAGTCATTTTTCTTATACAGTTGAATAAATAAAATGATCCAACCTTTCTTAGCTTTTTCTTAGCTTTTTTTCTTTTGGAAATATGCACTTGCTAGATAAAAATAAAAGCTAAGGGAGCTTTTAAAGAAACAATGCATTCAAAAAAGCATGTCCTCAACAGATTGTCGAAAGAAAAAAAAAAAAGGCTTTAAGTGGGAAAAAAATTTTTTTTTAACTACAAGACAACCACTAATGGAGCAGTTTAACAGATTAGAATTGAGAGAGGGAAAGAGAGCGAGGAGGAGAGAGAGTCTAGAGTAAGGCTGAAAAGCTATCACTACACTTGGAAGTTCATTCAGTGGGTTTAATAACACCTTAATTGCTTATTAAACCTAATAAATTGAAACTAGAATTATATATGTGCTACAGACAGTTCAAAAAGGATGACAATAATAATTATAAAAATATGTTTTCAATGACAGAGAGGCTGTTATTTGTATCACATGAAGTTCACAAGTCATCGAACTGTAAAAATAAATGAATAAATAAATAAGATGGAGTGTAAAAATTACACACCTTTCTTTTTTTTTAAGGGCTCTTAAAAGAAATAAATACTTAATATTTCTTATGACGAATGGCTGTCAAAACTATACAACTTAGAAAATAATTTTGAAAAATGAGCACTTAATCTTTCCCTTCAATAAAATGGTTTGCTTTAACAAGGAGTGAAAAAAAAATCACTATTTGGGGGAAAAAAAAAACACAACTTATACAAGGAGAAAGTATTTAGAAAATGGATGTGTAGAAGTGTTTTGATCAGTTTGTGATTTGGTTACCAAATAAACTCTCATATGTTCACATTAAAAATGGAAACAATTTTCTAATCTGTCCTCAAGAAAAAGTTTCCTTGTATCTTGAATACATTTGTTAAAATACACTAAATTTTAAGCCTTTCCAATTTGTTCATGAGAAAACTGATCTATATAAGAAAAGACAGAACTTTCACAGATTAAAACCTCAATGAAAATTGTTGCATAATTGCTAGATGTGATTGAAATTATGTGCCATGATTTAGTACTATAATAAGCAAAACTAACCATGTACTCCTCTTTATATCTAGGTACTTTTGAGAGTTATTGTCTTTCAGTCATAAAAGTCATTAATATCAAGAATGAAAATAAATTGAACTTAGGTGAGTGTGAAGTACAGGCTTCCAGTTATGAAATGAGTAAGTCACAGGGATGAGAGGCATAGCGTAGGGACTACAGTCAATGGTGTTTTAATAGCACTGTATGGTGACAAATGGTAGCTACACTTGTGGTGAGCATAGTATAACATATAGAGTTGTTGAATCACTATGTTGTACAAGTGAAATTAATGTAACATTGATTTTCAACTATACTTTAATAAATTTTTTAATAAAAAATAAAAATAAAAATAAATAAATTGAATTAAAATCCAGACATTTAATCACTGTATCATGGAGACTACACCCAAGATATTGAAAAGATTAAAAAAATTCAATCACCTTATATTCAGCATGAAAGTATTAGTATTTTTTTTAAAGATTTTATTTATTTATTTGAGAGAGAATGAGATAGAGAGAGAGAGCATGAGAGGGGGGAGGGTCAGAGGGAGAAGCAGACTCCCCACTGAGCGGGGAGCCCGATGCGGGACTCGATCCTGGGACTCCAGGATCATGACCTGAGCCGAAGGCAGTCGCTTAACCAACTGAGCCACCCAGGCGCCCGAAAGTATTAGTATTTTTACCAAGATAAAATAGTTTTTGCCATTAATAAGAAAATGTTTAAATATATTTTAAAGTGTTTTTTCAAAAAAAGTATTTTTTCATCTTTTTCTAATTCTTAAATATACTTTAGTTTTTGTTTATTATTTTAGTTCCATAGTCTGTATAACTAACATATTAATAAATATATAAATAGTGCAAACATAAGAATGACAGGACTTTGTAGGGTACAAAAGAAAGCAGCTTCTTCTTTCCTACTCCCTTTTGCACCTTACAAAGTCCTGCTCATTCTTATGTTTGCACTATTTTATTTTTAGCATTAATTTTTATCTAAAATCCAGTGTTTGGTGAACACTGGTCTAGGGTCAGCATTTTTACACAAAGTCTCATTATCTTCATAAAATGCATATACCCTTTAAAATTAACTTTTATCACTTACTCCATCCTCATCCCCAATAATAAACCCAAAACATGGCAGGGATGTTCTCTACCTGTTTCAGATCTAACAACTAGCTAATCACCTAGGAGACAGGTCTGTCTTTCTCCTCTTTTCCATTCTTTATATCGAGCCAATCAGTAAGTGTCTGGCTAGATTTGTGCAATCTGTACCCTTCCCCTCATTCCTATTACAATTTACTGTCAAAATTTCTTCCTTGGATCTCTGCAATTACCCCTAAAAAATTCTCAATCAGCACCGGATGTTGTATGGAACGACTGGATCACTATACTGTACATCTGAAACTAGTATTACACTCTATGTTAACTAACTGGAATTTGAATAAAAACTTTAAAAAGAAAAAAATCTTAATCAATTTCGCTCTTTCCAGGGTCATGCAAATCATCTCTCTAAATTACAAATCAAAAATGTCTTTCTTGTTTTTAAAAACAACCCATTATGGTGATACCCATTAGTAGAGGGATTGCACCATTTTTCTGGTTCCACACAAAACCAGAACTTTTTGTGAGTGAAAAAGGCACATTAATACTCTGGAACAGTAGGCATAAAGCAGGGTATCTGAGACAAACTGCCATATTTGGTTTCTATACCCATTAACTAGATGATAACAATCAACACCCATCATGTCACAAATAAATTCCTCCCGTGTTTTTTTTTAAGATTTTATTTATTTATTTGAGAGAGAAGGCATGTGCAAGAGAGCACAGTTGGAGGAAGGGCAGAGGGAGATGGAGAAGTAGGCTCCCTGCTGAGCAGGAGCCCAACGTGGGTGGGGTGGGGGAGTTCTAAACCCAGAATCCTGGGATCATGACCTGAACCGAAGGCAGATGCTTAACCAACCGCCTGAGCCACCCAGGTGCCCCTAAATTCCTCCATTGTTTTAACTCTTGCCTACCTCTTCTGTTATGTCTCTCACTACTTCATTAAATTATAGTCTCAAACTGGAATGTTCTACACTGCTGCTCAATTTTATTGAGGGACATTGGAAAAAAATCATGAGAATAACAAAAACTAAAGTTCAAAAGAAATCCTTATCTTCTTTTCAATGACTTTCACATAGATAATATATGGTTTGATTAGCACACATTTTCAAAAAGAAAACATGTATTAAGTTCCCTCAGTGAAACTGTGTGGACATTTTAAAACATGTCCATTAATTTCTTGACATTCTTCCCATTAAGAGTGAGGTCTGTATCTTCTCCCCTTAAATCTAGATTGGTTTCGATCTACTTCAGTCAAGATGGTACAGTGGCAGTCATGCTTTATGACTTCTAAGGCTCCGTGACCAAAGTCCATGAAGCTTCTGTTTTGTTTGTGAGAACATTCACTCTTGTTGCAAGTAATAAGTTTAATTACCTCAAGGTAGCCATACTGAGAGAAGACTAAGCCATATGTAGAGACCACGTGAAGGATATCCGTAGATCCAGCTGTACCCAGCTTTTCAATCTTTTTAGCCCAGGCCTCGGACATGTGAGTTAAAAACCTCCACATAATTCCAGTCTCCCGGCCATTTGAATCTTTCCGACTTAGGTCTCATACATCATAGAACAGAGATAAGTCATTGTCACTGCTTTCTTTTGTACCCTACAAAGTCACTGTATATACCCTTTAAAATTAAAGTCACTGTAGGGTACAAAAGAAAGCATTGTCACTACCCAAACTCCTGACCCACAGAATCCATGAGCATAATTAAATGGTTGTTGTTTTAGGACACTAAATTTTGGGGTGGTTTGTCACATGTCAACAGACAACTGGGACTGTCTTCAAATGAACCTGATAACTGAATTCTATCCTGTAACAATTCTTTAACAGGATTTTTTCTCTTACAAGGGTATTTTCCATTTATTGTCTGCTTTTCCAGTAAAGCAAAACCAGAAATACCTTTCCAGTTTACCATTATAGTATAGTGAGAACCAATCAGCTATATGTTGGTAAGAGTGTCTGTACTGCTAAACCTAAAACTTAAATTCGTGATATTTTTCATTAAAAAAAATCCCAATGTCTTATGAAAGTATAAAATATCAGTTCTAATCATCTAGCTTTTAATTAGTGCATTATAGTTTACAATGCATTACCATGTTTCCCCCATTTAATCCTTTTATTCCTATTACCTTGAATTATAATATTTATTTCACCAATGAAGACACTGGGGATCTCAGCAAATAAATAATGGACCCAGGGTATATGGTAACAGCAACTGATAGGATTTGAACTCAGGACTCCTGCTTCTAAATCTCACTTTTCTTTCAATCCTGACTTTTATAATTGGTAAAATTATCAAAAATAACTGAAATTTTCCAGCTTCCTAAGTAATCTCTTTATTTTTAATTTTGTATCTTCTGGTTCCACAAAATAGCTAGAGGGATCTTTCTAAAGGTTTACTTCTTCATATCCTGCCCCTGCTTAAAATTTTCTGTCGTCCTCCTGTTACACTTGGTAGAAAAGGCCCTACACAATCTTTCCCCCACCTGCCTTTTTTTTTTAATTTTTTTAAAGATTTTTAAAATGTATTTATTAGAGAGTGAGAGTGAAAGTGTGAGAGAGAGAGGGAAAGAGAGAGCACAAGCAGGGGGAGGGGCAGAGGGATGGGCAGAGGGAGAAGCAGACTCCCTGCTGAGCAGGGAGCCAGAGGCCAACGCAGGACTGATCCCAGGACCCTGAGATCTTGGCCTGAGCTGAAACCGAGATTTGGCTGCTTAACCAACTGAGCCACCCAGGCGCCCCTCCCCCACCTCCCTTCTAATCCCAACATTAACGTTGTTCATTTGTAGCTAATCTTATATTTGATAAATTCAAAGAGAGCCCCTTTGTTCATTTAGAAATTTCATTTTTTTCATTCAGCTGTCCATTTATTCCTCCTGTATTTGTTGCATGTCTTCTATTTATGCCAGGCCCTGGAGATATGAAGATAAAATTGTCATGTTTCCTGACCTCAAAGTCTGGCAGTCTTTGACACTAGAAAAACCAACACAAAGTTACTACTACACCCTGTAGGTCTTCATTCTTGTAATACAAAAAGAAGATGTGACTGAAATATTGACGAGGACACCCAACATAGCCTGGGTTGATGGGGGAGGGGGCAATCCTGAAAAGGTTTCCTGATAGAGATGATGTAGGCAGTTTGTAGCAATACATCATGTCCCAAGGCAGGGAGATGAAAGAACCTTGTGCATGATGGTGAGCTCCATGACTGAGTTAGGGGAAAGACAGCTTCAGGGTAGGAATCTGATGACCCATTAGACCAACAGACAGAAGGCCAGGGAAGTAGATAGGAGCTAAATCATTAAGGAAGTAGGGGACCTGAGTTCAAATCCTAGTAGCATTAAACATGTCATGATGTTTAATGTATCTGGGGAAACAAAGTTGATTCGGGGTAGCACCAAACACTGTGACAGAAGAAAACTTGAAGGACTATTTCAATTGCCCTTTGCTACATGCAACCACTCTAAAATGTAGAGGTTGAAGCAAAAATAATTAGTTTATTCTCTCAGTTCTATCAGTTGACTGGAGAATTCATCTACACATTTCATCTGGTCTTACTCAGTTGGCTGGAGTCAGCTAGGGGTCAGCAAGGCTAGAAGACCCAAGAGGCCTTACTCACATGTCTGACAGTTGATGTCAACTATCACTGGAAGCCTCAGTTCTATACCTGCCTCTCCTCCTCCATAGGCTAGTTAGCTCCCTTACATGGGAGTGTCAGGACCACATTCCAAAGTCTCTTAAAACAAAGCCTTGATAGTCAAATAAAATCACTTACACTATAGTAGTCAAAGCAAGTCACAAGGCCAGCCTAGATTCAAGAAGTGGGGATCAAGACTCCACTTCTTTATGGAAGGAGCAGCAAAGTTACATCAAAAAGGGGTATGTGTATACACACACACACACACACACACACATATATACAATCTACCACATAGGCAATATGTCAACAGTTCTCAGAAAGTGATCACCCTACTTTCTGATCTCAAGATAACATTGGAACCCTCGTATTTTGAAAATTTCACTAGCCCATTATAATAGAGCTGTCCTCTCTGATTTGTATATTGGAACACAGTATACAACTGCACATATTTGAAGAAATATGCTTATTGAAACAACTCAAGGGAATCTTCTGAATTGAGGTAAAACATTTACATTGGAACAAATTACATTTTACTGAAAACCTAATTGTTACACTGAGAGCTGTACACTGTGGTAATTGCATACTCCTAATTACACACACTGCATTATTTAAAAAAGAATGGCATTGTTTATTTGTGATATTCTCTGCTTATTTACACTTGCATATTTGAGCAAGGAGCAAGGAGTTATTTCTACCACGTGGCAGAGATTGTTATCTGTTCACAAACATAAAATTAATTCGGTAGAGAGGAGCAGTTCTCAAACAGGAAGAGAGAAATTTCTCCTGAGGCAAGACATTCTACAGTTGTTTCTAAATTTCTGTATAATTAACAAAGCACTTACCATCTGCAATGATTGACCTGTCAGAGCTACTCCTCTGAGATAATTTTGGTGACATTAAAAAAATTGAATATCCAAAAGCCACATTTGACATAAATGAATTAGGCTATTCTTTTAAATAGAAGTAATACTCAAGACAGAATGTTCTATAAGATGCCGCTTAACATGGGTAACGTTAACCATATTAACTCCCCTTGGGCACTCGTCTGAGTCTCTCAGTGCTATGGTAATGGTAATCTTGTTCTCTGTGTCTCTTGATTTTGATTTTGTAAATGCTACTTGAACCTCAGAGCCAACAGCCCAGTCAAACCTCTTACTTAAGTATATAGTTAAGTGTATAATTCTTTCTGAATTATAATCACATTTCCTGATTGATATGTCAGAAAAAAGGGAAGGGGACTCAGAAATCCTTTAAAAGCTCAAATGGAAAAGTTTCATTCTTTTTCCTACGTTTCTCATTCTTTGCTAACAATTAATATATATAAGGTAACAATGTGCTCTATCACAAAAGAAGGTTTTTACCTTCTCCAGTAACAGGATCAGAGCTGCGTATAATGGATACTTTGAGTATTCTGATTGTTTCTTTAATATCATGAACATTAAGAGCATAATTGATATTTAATGTGGTTTTCAGAAAAAAACATACAAAACAGAACATTCCTGATTAGTTATTACAAATAATAACTCTTCTTGCTCTTCTTGCCACTACTACTTAATTTAAGGGCACGTTCTTTAGTATGGTCTGTCCTTTTTATCTTAGGGGTAATACAAATAATTTTTTATGGCATAATGTGTGAATTCATTCAATTTTTAAGAAACTAAAAGTTCAAAGTGGCCAGGACCACTGGTATAGGAATGTTTAAATTTCAGGGACCGGTGGGGAATAGTCACTTACTACATAGTTCACTAAAATTGTTCCTTTACCTTAATACATGAAAGAAAGAAGAGTCTAACATTTCATCCTATTTCAGAGGAGATTCCCCCTACAGACCAGTAATAAAGTATCCCTACAAGTCCAGTCTGTGCTCCTAGCAGAGAAACTTCTAAGTGTATAAGCTTGTGACTGATCTTTTCTATTTGATGTATTTGAAGTTCATTACTGTAGTAACAAGAACTTAAAAACATGAGAGTTAGGCTTACATATGTCTAAAGTGTCTTACCGTGACTTTGTATGTGTATCCCAAGGATTAAAGTAGAGTGTCAATATATCTTACAGTAAATGAAAAGGATCTTTCAGTAAGGTGGCCTCACCATTATATATTACTATCATTAATAGATCTTTCTTACTTTCATTGGCTTAGATTCCATTTTCTGGAACCATGAAACTGGAAGTCATTTTTTCCTTAGGGCTTAAAGAAATAAAAAATTATCAAAGCCTTTATATAGGCAAAGGTTAAAAAACCTTCAAACAAGATTCATTTGTTTGCTTTTTCTTTTTTGAGAATACAAAGTTTTCAATGATTTATCATGATGTGAAATTTATTTCTGTGGGGTAAACCAAGAAAAATTGTTCAAAAAAAAATAATAAAATATTCTATCGTATCACATTGGCGAAGCCAAACGAGCCGTGTTATCCCAGCATAGCTTCAACCAGCCGAGATTTCGATTGTGTTCTTTAGCAAGGGCAACGAGAAGAAAGCAAGGGCACTAGAAGACTCACCTTAGCAAAGCAGTTTAAAGACATGACATATTTATGTATAAATCAATTTTATATCATGTCTTTGTATGTTAATCAGATGGTATTGAATGACTACATTTTAAAAATCACTGCAGAGAAGTAACCTACCTGCTTATTTTTACTTGAGCAAGAAAATCAGTTCACTTGAATTCTACTTTTCCTTTTCTCCCTCTTTTTTTTTTTAAGATTTTATTTATTTATTTGAGAGAGATGGAGTGAGAGAGAGCATGAGTGAGGGAGAGGGGCAGAGGGAGAAGCAGACTCCCCACAGAGCAGAGAGCCCGATGCGGGCCTCCATCCCAGGATCCTGGGATCATGATCTGAGCTGAAGGCAGACGCTTAACTGACTGAGCCACCCAGGAGCCCCTTTTCCCCCTCTTCTTAATAGCCACGGATCCTATGTTATTTTCTCCCATGTTTAATTCAATTTTTTAAGAAGTGGGTAGAGTCCTTATTCCACATTTTCTTAGGAAACCTCGGACTTTCTCAGTGCCCATCTTCTCCTTCTCTGCCTCCTAGGGAAGTGAGGTCACATCTCTTCACTTTTAGGAAGTTCCTAGACAATTCAAAATTCTTACTATATTTCTGTACCTCACTCTTTCTCTGCCATACTCAAATCTTCTTTTACAAAAACAAGTAGCCCATCACCTTCTTTTCATCAGAAAAAAATATACTATTTACTCAAACTAAAGAGAAATTATGTTACAGCCTGAGCAGGCAGCAATGGCTATTGTGATTTTAAACCGAATACTCTTTCCTTATACTACTCTTATAGTTAATTCAGGGAAACATTCTGTGTATAACCGGATGAACACATTCGTTTAGAAATCTTTGGATACATAAGGAAAAATATCAGGGAACTAGAGTAAAAATGTACTTTTTTTTTTACTTAAAATTTGATTACTATGAAAAATTAACTCACACTTACTAAAACTAGACACTTAAAAAAGTTAATTTAAAAAAATAACTACCATGTTAGCTTAGCACCTTGAGAAACCAAATATGTCATTTGGTATATATTATTCCAGTCTTTTTTCTACCAATATACCTATGTCATTTTTTTTAAACAAGCAAAATTTTGGTTGTATAGACTACAATGGAGAAGAATTATTGATTTTACTAAGTAGTTTATATCAGTGGAACTGGCCTAAGGAAAAGGAGCGTGGAAAATTAAGATCCCAAGTATAATTTAAGAATATCCAAAGAATATATGTCATGTCCCTGAGTTCCTTGTGACAATGCACTTAGGGAGAAGGCAAGCTCTGTAACTACTTTTATCCCTGATGTGCATTTATACACATTGTCCAAGACTGAACGAGAAAGGGGAAAAACAAGGGATTTAGCTGATCCCCACTCTGAGCCCTCAGCCTGATCCTGGAAGCGTCTGTATGCCGTGTCCAGACCACACACATTTGCTTTCACTCTGTTGGCTTCTTCCCAGCTCACATTTCTGCAGGTGAAGCAGTATCTCAGAGAAGCGAGAATTGTCTCAGAATACAATTAAAGATGGTTGGTCCAGGTTATACGAAAATGGCTTTGTAAATCCACATGAAATGCCCTGGAAGAGAATCCAGTATGTGATCTGCTTTTGGAAGACATGAGGAAATGAAGAAATGCTGATTATTTTAAGGTATTTTGAATGAATTCTTCAGCATTTCCATGGAAAAGCCAAAGGAGGAAGAAAGAACAAATAAAAATATGGCTATCACAACGTATTGGTTCATTGCCTATTAGGATGGAACCCACTGACTTATCTGACAAGGGAACTGCTAATTCTGTTCTTAATGTTATTAATTTAAATTGAGTGCTAACTGTAATAAACATGATTAAAAATATATAGAATTAGACATTATCCCTGCTCATTAATTCTGCTTCCTGGTGGCCAGTACTCTGTCCATCTTTCATGTTCACAGCTTGCCAGGTGAATAAGGACAGAGTTAAAAATGTTTCATGAGGTTGATCATTATCATTATTTCTAATTAATACTTTGAATGCATACAGGGTGCATGGTGCCATGCCGGGTCTCTTCAGAAGCGTTATAGAAATTAATTAAAGGTCTTAAAAGGACATCAGATATAAAGGGCAAGTAACACTTCAAGGAAGGAAAGACATCATAAATAAATGATTTTAAGAATTTTTGTTCATGTGGGGCGATTTTCATAATTTTACTTAAACTGTAGAATAACAAAGAGGGAGGGAAATGGTACATGAAGGGAAAGAGAAAAAAACCAGAGTGAATAGAAAAGAATGAGTTGGAAATCACTATTCACAAAAGAAAAATAGAGATAAGGAAGTAAAAAAGAAGAGTGTTTATATCATGAGTTATAGAAATCCGAATAAAATTGGCTTAAAGAAAAATAGAAATTTATGGGCTTACAAAAATACGTCAAATGGCAGCCTCATGTACACTTTTTTTTTTTTTTGAGGGATTCCAGCTTTTTTTATTTCCCCCCTTTCACACAAAACAAAATAGAAGAAATAATACAAGATTAAAACTGCAAAAGTAGTTAATTGGTAGAACACATATACACAAAAAAATCCAGATAGCAAGATAGGCTTATCTACAATGAGGAAACACATGTAAAAATTAAGGTAGTTTGTAGTTTTCATATGAAACATTGATTCAGAACTTTAAGCAATGTCACGGGGGTTGAATTTTCCTCCCTTTCATTCTTTAATTTTGTGTCCTCTGTCTTCATTCCATACGAGCAAAGTTGCCAGCACGACTCCCACCTCCCATCACCTCAAGTTGGACAACGTGAATAAATCATTACGCTAAGGAAAAGACCCCAGACTCAACGGGCTGCCTTCTCTTCGCTCAACAGTACAGCAGGTATATTTGCTCTTCTTGGATCAGATGCTATCCCTGAATCAAGTAGTATGGCTCCTGTAATGTAACTGTCGGAGTCATCAGATCTAAAGAGAATACGAGTCTTGGAGACACAGGTGGGATTTATCACCCAAATCATACGGACCAAGTGTAGGGGAGCTTTGGTGAAAATAAGTAAGAATAAAGAGTAACAACGGCAACAACAACAAAAACCCAAACTAACAAAAAGAATGAATGTCCAGGGCGCCTGGGTGGCTCAGTTGGTTAAGCGACTGCCTTCGGCTCAGGTCATGATCCTGGAGTCCCGGGATCGAGTCCCGCATCGGACTCCCTGCTCAGCGGGGAGTCTGCTTCTCCTTCTGACCCTTCCCTCTCTCATGTGCTCTCTCTCATTCTCTCTCTCTCAAATAAATAAATAAAATCTTAAAAAAAAAAAAAAAAGAATGAATGTCCAGTATAACAAGTATAAGAGTGAAAGAAAGGACAAGGTAGGATGGGCCCTTTGCATTAAGCTTTATCTTGTATTTTATAACTAATGGAATAAAATTATAACATACCAAAACTACTAATTTTGTTATTGCCACATGTCCAACATCCTCTGCTGAATTATTAGTGAATTATAGTCACTTAACTCAATGGATTAGGAATGTCATATATTTTTAACAAATGTCAACTTCATTGTGCTATGGCTCTTAAACACTTGCCTGGCTCCACAGGGTATGAAATAAGCTTTTCACATTTGTGTTGGAGTGCTGTATGCAGTCAGCACTGGGTGAAACTTCATGGAGTCTGCGTGCAGAATATGCAGTTTACTCACTGAGACCAGAGACAGAGAGAGAAAGAAGCATAGCAAACTTCTCAAGAAGGATCAAGAAACCAGTATCCTCAGGATACAGACAAAGAAGTCCACATACTACAGTTTAAGCAGGGAAAGAAACTAACTTTTATTGGAGGCCTACTATATTCTCAATATTGTACCTACCTCATCTCATTTAACCCTCAACGCAATCTTATGAGGAAGAGATTAAGTTCCACTTCTACAACTTAAAAAAAATGAGACTCACATCTACTAAAAAGTTTTCGGATGTACTACTGCTGGTAAGTTCCAAGACGGGTCTTTGAGCTAATATTCACATAAACGTAAGGCTCAATTTATAGGAATTTCCAACTCTCTCCCTCTGTGGAGTAAATTCATTGGGTACATGAAGTGGAGAGTTCTTCTACCAGCTATCCCCTGTCCCTGCACCCACACTCTACACCAAGCAGGGTGATGGGAGGTGGTAGATGAAATGGTTTGGGAGGCAAAAAAAACTCTGGGTGGTGAGCAGAGAGTACAGAGGTTCAAAGAGGATTTTATGAAGTTTACCCCATGGTTACATCTCACTCTGATATTTCAGTAAAATGTTTATTTCTTTTTAATGCATTGCAGAACTGAATCTGGTCTGGTTGTTTTCGAGACCTGCTTTTAATGAAGGTGAGAAAGGAGGCTCCTCATGGGAAGGTAATCACAACTGGGTTAGGTTTAAAAGAGGAAGTGGTCTAGGGGAACCTGCATGGCTCAGTCGGTTGAGCATCTGCCTTCAGCTCAGGTCATGATCCCGGTATCCTGGGATCAAGCCCCGTGTCTGGCTCCCTGCTCAGCGGGGGAGCTCTCCTCTCCTCTCCTCTGGCTCGTGCTCTCACTCACTCTCTCTCTCTCAAATAAATAAACAAAATCTCTAAAAAATATAAAATAAGGGCGCCTGGGTGGCTCAGTTGGTTAGGCGACTGCCTTCAGCTCAGGTCATGATCCTGGAGTCCCTGGATCGAGTCCCGCATCGGGCTCCCTGCTCGGCAGGGAGTCTGCTTCTCCCTCTGACCCTCCCCCCTCTCGTGTGCTCTCTCTCATTCTCTCTCTCAAATAAATAAATAAAATCTTTAAAAATAAATAAATAAATTAAATAAAAAATATAAAATAAAACAAAATAAATGAAAGAGAAAGTGGTTCTAGTTCTTAGAACAATTTTTCAGAGTAATTTATTTTGAAGCCATAATAATGAATATTTGTAATAATGCCATTATAGCTTCACAAAGATATATCAGGGATAAATATAAGAAATGACAGTTGATATTTATATAGCAGTAATAACAGTAATATAAGAAATAACAGTTAAAACTTACAGTAGTAAAAAGCATAAACATTATCCATCACAAAAGAGAATTGTTGGCCATATATCCAGGTTGCTTTCTCATATTGAAATATTGTGTTCAAATAAGCAGCAGGGATATAACCAGTTATGTTCCTATATCTTATAAGAAGGACTTTTTTCCATAATCTACATTTACCTACAAGGGTATTTCTATTTTGTTTGATTAATCTTATACATATAAGGTGTTCTAACGATAACCTAAAGGTAATGATGAAAAACGGAAGATATTTATCATGGCTCAGGGCAGTCTTAGTGCTAACACCATCCAGCACTTAGTAGGTATTCAAAAGATGGCAACTATTCTTTACCAATACTAGGAGAATAGTCAGAAATCAGCCAAGAAACCTTTCAAAAGTCAGAGCAGTATTTAGAAATAAAATTAGGAAAGAAATATAGGTTTCTTAAAAATTATGGGGTACCTGGGTGGCTCAGTCTTTAAGCATCTACCTTTGGCTCCGGTCATGATCCCAGGGTCCTGGGATCAAGCCCCACATCGGGCTCCCTGCTCAATGGGAAGCCTGCTTCTCCCTCTCCCACTCCCTCTGCTTGTGTTCCCTCTCTCGCTGTGTCTCTCTGTGTCAAATAATAAATAAAATAATAAATGAATAAATGAATAAATAAATATAAATTATAACACCACTACTTGTTTTTCTGATGGTGTATTTTTTCCCATCCACAACAATCTCTGAGCAGCTTATCTTAATTCATTATAATTTGGGTATTTTTTTTCCCCTTCTCATTTCTTTGTGAATTTTTATAAATAACAGCTATGAAAGCTACTTAAATTTTACTTAAAACTTGTCATTCAATGAAAATGAGATAAGGAACATTATATAGATTATATGAAACTATTATATTACATAATAGTTCATTGAACATAGTGCTGTCTCAAATTATACACAGAGATAATGTGGTTTTTCTCTTACATGGTGAATGATGTACCATGAACAGTTCCAACATTATATGAATAATATATTATGGCTCAGTCAGCCATTAAATTTCTTACACGCTTCCTGTTAATGTTTAAAGGCTCTTGGTAAAGGTGGAATTTAATTTGTTAGCTCTGCTATTAGAAGAAAACAATTAAATAAAGCATACTGCTTTTTGTTGTTGTTGTTCCTTGGTTTTGTTTTAAGCATGATGTAGTGCAGTGCTGGTTAGAACTAAAATGAAGTCTTTATCACCTTACCAGCTTTGTGATATGGAGCACATTCTGTAACATCTTTAGGGATGGGAGTCCAGAATGCCAAATCTTAAAAGAAGGAAATGAAAGCCAAGTGAACTCTAGCTCCAAGATCTAGTGAAGAAATTATAGGCTGAATGTCTGTTTGCAGCCTCAACTCTGTTATGACACTTTTGTCATCAGTAATGTATTTACTGGAAATATTTCGTAATTTTTATACCTAGGATATCAGAAATAATTGCAAGCACCTGCATAAAATAGAAACAATGAGGAGCAGCAAATTACTGAACTAAGAAACTGTCACTTTTATAAAAAATACACTTATTGTAACTTTCTTAGAATGCACATTGAGATATAAAATGTCACTCTAAATGCTAAACAATTAACTCATATTCCTCTTCATTGCTAGTTATCTTTGATTATAAATTCTAAGAGATCAAAATTCCATTGCCTCCATTTAACAAAGTGACTGCAAAGATAAATAGCTATTATGTTTTCTAATGATGACTGGTTATATTAGACACACATTAAAAATGCTCATTTTTAGTCTTTTTTTATTCAAAGAATGTTGACTTGGTACTTTTTTTCTCTCTTCTTCCATAAACTATTCTATTAAAATGCTAGAAATCTTAAAAAGTATTTCCGGGTACTTATGGATTTCAAACTTTAATATGCAATTAAAATTGTATTGCTATGGATGTGAAAAGTGCACAATATATTAAAATTTGATTTGCTGCTTAAAAAACTTTAATACATAGTACAACTTATCTGAACACATACTTTTCTCAGAACATCTCAATTTTCTGTTGTTTAGTAAAACAAAACTTCCTAATGTCAAAGTATCGTGAAAGTATTAAGTGGAAATAGATTTCCAAAATAAATCTCCATCTTTTCTTTCTTATTTGTAATTTATTTTCATTGAGTTTAATAATAAGCATGTTGTTTGAGAAGTTGTTAGTGTGTCAAGAGAAAATAACTGAAAGGCAACTTAATCTCATTTAGTATGAATAGGACTCTTAAAATCTCTAGGTGGGAACTATTTAATACTTGGTTTTCCCACTTTGTTTTTGTAAGAGAAAACATCTATTTGTAAATGACTATCGTTAATCTATATTCTGGGCTGGTGATCAAAAAACCTCTTAGGTGAGAAATTAACTGATAGATCTATAAATTTAAATAATAAACAAACTTTTCCCGATGGTCTAATTTTTCCTTAAACATTTCAGCTCCAATAGATGATATTATTTGCCCATTTTCATAAAACACTGGGGCAGATTCAATCCTGGGCATTCTGCCAGGACAATGGCCAGAGCTGTCCTTCAAAGGTTAGAACGGCACACTTACTGCTCTTATTTTGAAAGTTGTTGCAGAACTGAGTCCACTCTCCTTTCTGTATTCAACAACAATTTAACTGCTCCAAAATGGTTGTTTAAGGGGAAAAGACAATGTACAATGGACAGAGAGTAGAATGCTGGCAAATATTTACATATAATGGGGGCACATGGGTGACTCAGTCGGTTAAGTGTCTGCCTTTGTCCCAGGTCATGATTCTGGAGTCCCAGTATCGAGTCCCGCATCGGTCTCCCTGTTCAGCAGAGTCTGCTTCTCTGCCCCTCACCCTGCTTGTGCTTTCTCTCTCTCTCTCTCACTCTTTGTCTCTCTCTCAAACGAATAAATAAAATCTTTAAAAAAATATTTACATATAATGGTAGGCATAAGATAGGAATCAAAGGGTTGAGGTGAAGGATCCAGAGAGCAGCCGAGAATTCAAGTGATATTAAGTGAAACAAAACCCCATACTGTTACCAGCAGAAGATGACTGAGGATTAAAATTCTGTTAAATATGTAAGTCTGGTGATTCTTTCAAAAGGCTGGAAGTTGTAAAACCTTGATTTTCCTGCTAAGTATCAATGTTCCTTATTTTGGTAATAGACTCCCAATATTACTTTTGAGGAAACCACACAACCTCTCTTTAAGCCTTGCAGCTCAGGTTCAGCTGACCCCACACATTGGCTGGAGGTAAAAACACATCCCTGAACAACAGATGTGAATCCTGCAATTTATCTTAGAACAACTGGAAAAATAGAGTGTTACAATCCTTAATACATAGTAGGTGTTCAATAGATGGAAGTTGATGTTTTATTACCAGTAACATTTTTTTTCTATTCATTCAAATAATGATTTAGTGACATAATTTACATTTTTTTTAGTTTAGTGAATTGAAGTTTTGAAAGTTTGCTTTTGTTTATCAAGATGAAATTTTGTGAAATGCTTTATAAATGTTAAATCATTTAGTAGAGAAGTGTGTCTTGATTAGCTTTACATGATAAATAAAATTAGGATAACATGATAAAACCGATTCTGTTTTTCTTACACGCATTCATTTATTTACTATCAAAATGAATGGACTCCTTGGGGCACCTGGGTGGCTCAGTCTTAAGCATCTGCCTTCGGCTCAGGTCATGATCCCAGGGTTCTGGGATCGAGCCCCATATCCAGTTCCTGCTTCACGGGAAGCCTGCTTCTCCCTCTCCCACTCTCCCTGCTTGTGTTCCCTCTCTCGCTGTGTCTCTCTCTGTCAAATAAATAAAATCTCTAAAAAAAAAAAAAGTGAATGGAATCCATTTTTTTTTCCCTTTCAGAGACCATTTTTATTAGTCTAGAATTTAACCAAGCAAAATGGTGAGCTTCACCTGAGAAAGGGTTATATACAACTTTTATATTGTAGCAAACGAGTCCATGCTCCTTACCATTTTATACTTGACAAATAGTTCAATTCCAAAGAAATTCATGACGTAAAAATAAATACTGTCCATTCAAATATATGTATTTGGTTCTAATGGCAATGTGCTTATATTTTAAGTAGATTTGCTGCCAATTGACTCTCTCTCCTCGGTTATCATTGGCAAAGGGGTAAAACCATCTCTATTTAATAAACACTGCTAGAAGGATAATTACCAAATAGAAATGGTGTAAAGGATTTGAAGGAGTATCTGATGCTGTATATATTTTGTGAAAATATGAATATTTTCTAATGCTGATGAATAGAATGGATTTAAATAACTAAACTCAGGCTCAGCTGTGAGTTTTTTCTTGAAGCTAATATGAACTTGAAAGAGAAGAAAAAGCTCTATTTAAACGAAGTAAAAAGTATCAGTCATTTTGAAATAAGACAATTATAAAAGGATAATTTTGTTCACAAAGATAGATGCAAATTTTGTACAACAGAGATGATTAGCATTCCTTCCAAGATAACTTTGGGGTCTTAACACTTCTAACTGTTTGTCTCTAGATAGATCTTAAGGAGAAAATTATTGGTGCTCAAATATACTAATATCAAAAAATAAGTTAAAAAATGGACTTATTGTCCAAATACAGAAGTTACTGGGCTTTCCTTGCCTCTTTTAAAAATATGCCTCAGCTTGAGTTTTCCCAGAAGACGCTGCAATTGATCACCCCAATCTTAAGAACTTCATGTACTGCACACTGTTAGGATTAAAACATTTCCCAAACTGGATGCCGCTGAATTCTAGGTCTAGAAGACCTAAATAGGTCCACTGCTCAGAATTAGGCTCTTGGGAAACCAGGCATCTTATCTCTCTTTGGCATGCATCGTGAACACTGGTATCTTATCGAGGCTCAGAATTCCTGAACTACTGTTGAACTTTGTTTCACCCATCTTTCCCAAACTAATTTTAAATGAAACTTTTTTCACCCTGGCTTCTCTATTAATATCCTGAGGAAGGCTATCCCATGGAACATCAGTGGAGAATGTTGACATAATTATGATGTGAGCACATTCAGACAAGAATAAACTCTGCTAGGGCAACATTCTGTGACAGGTAAGATTTTCCTAGATTGTATCACACTAGGATTCAGAATGTTGGCAGTAATTATTGGGTGTGGTTCTGTGAATCTAATAATATGTTAAAGAATTATTTAACTTGTAAAAAATTGAGAATAACTAAATTTCCAGTAGCAAATATGTGTGTGTGTGTGTAGTGTATAGTAAATAGTCTTAAAATAAAACAGACAAAATATATATAAACCCAATAGATATGATACATTTAAAATTCTTATTTACTGAGGAGTTTGTATAACACCTAATCAGGTACACTGAAAATAAATTATTTCCTTTTTTGTCTAGATGCTCCCTCTGTCTTATTTTCTCTATACATATAGGGTCTACTAATTCTTCTTTGTGTCCCCCATAGTTAGCATTTTATCAGTCTCTAGGAATGGTTACTTAATTCCATCAGGATATTAATATCAATGTTATAAAATCTCATTTATGTTTTTAAAACCAAATGTCTAAACACACACACACAGAGGAAGAGAGAAATAAAGTATCATTTTACATGGGAAGTTTTGTGAGTTTTTTAGCATACAGTGTGTGTATTGGCATGTTTCCTTAAGATGCATGTGTGACCTTATGCCCACCTCTACAGATGATGATGAAACTCCCTTTCTGAATATTCATCCTAACCCTAAATAAAAGGAATCCATTCACCCTTGCTTGGGGACTCATGGCTTTGGAGGTTATGCCCTGTGGTCTCTTGCTGCAAATAAAGTTTCTGTATATAATTATTGTGTAATAATAATATTATTCATGTGTTTTTAAGCTTATTAAATGTATTTTTAAATGGGGTGCCTGGGTGGCTCAGTGGGTTAAGTGTCTGCCTTCAGCTCAGGTCATAATCCTAGGGTCCTGGGTTCGAGCCCCACATCGGGCTACCTGCTCGGTGGGAAGCCTGCTTCTCCCTCTCCCACTCCCCCTGCTTGTGTTCCCTCTCTTGCTGTATCTGTCTCTGTCAAATAAATAAATAAAATAAAATAAAAAATGTATTTTTAAATGACCTGAAATTAAATTTATAAAATTGTTCCTAATAGTTCCATGTAGGGGTGATAATGAATGAACATAGGGATATATTGTATTTTTTTTTTTACAATCAGCATTTTTTTAATATAATTTGAGAGCAAAAACAACAGAATTTGTATTCTCCATCTATAATAATTGAAGTACATATCAAGACTCTGCTTTAATAATTGCACTCCTTCATGTAATATGCTGTGTAAAAAAAAGCCTGTGCCCAGGTATTTGTCACCCAAAGAGGCTCCTAGTTTTAGTTATTCGTCAGTGTTGTTTCTCCTCCTTCACACCCTTTGCATTCCTGTGCTTTATGATTCCTCTTTCTTCTTTGATCATTGGTCTTCTTGGTTACAACTGCCCACCGCTGGAGCAGAGGGAGGGGCTTAACATGCTCGCTGTTTGAAAAGAATTTTCACATTTGGTTCTAACTGAAAGCAGGTCCCACCTATTATGCTATCCTGGGTGATGGGATATCCAGGAAACACTCTTCTACAAGCTTTTTGAGAGCAACAGCTTCAGGTTTATTACTTTATCAATTGAGGTCCACACCTCTTGAAAACTATGTCAGCATCATGCTTTGCTCAATGGAGATGAGCCACAAAGACTGCTAATAAATATTTATCAATCAATTTTTTAAAAAGTTTATTTGTAGAGTACAATTCGGAAATTAAATATTTCATAAATTATTTCCTTTGTGGCTTGTTGACTTCCAGAATATCTAATACACTTTTTAAAATCTGGTAACATACTTACCATATCTGTCCCAAGAACTTTGTAGGATATTTTACAAAGGTAATACCCTGCTGTTTGAGAAAATGTAAACACAGCAAACTAAATATTCAGTGGAAAGCTAATGACTGAAATCAGAATTTTCTTTGACCTCATTTTGAATGTATCCTAGGATTAATCTAGAAAGGAAGGATATTGCCCTAGTTTCAGGGCCTATAGTACTCACCACGCATTAACTCTTTCAACCACATAAAATTCATCAGATGACTTCTATGCTGATGCTGAAACAGCAAGAGAACCACTCAGAATGTTTGTCTTCAAGTAGCATCTAATCCAGTACGTAAGGCATACATGGAAGTTTATGATTACAAATACCAGGTGACACCTTCAGTTTGGTCTTCCTTAAAAGAAGTTAGTTAGCCTTCCATCCACTCTTGTCAAAGAGTATACATACTCCTTATCCCCTGTGTAATAGATTATTTTAACTTAGGAAAATGTCCTCCGGGTCTAGATCTTACTTTATCAGGATTATGCAATTGCCCATTACTTATGCTCCAGGCACCTCACAGAATGTACCTCAAGTCATAAATTAAACTATACACACACACACACACATTTATATACATCTATATATGTTAATTTATCCAAGATGACAGAATTATGGCTCAGAGCAAGAAAACTCCATTTCATGCAAAAAATGAGGCAATGACTACCTACTAGCTTTCCCTAAATGGTCAAAAAAAAAGTACTTTATATTAATGGACACAAAAGCCTGTGGTAATGTAGCCTCCTTTATTTTGACAGAGTGTTAATTTCGAAAGAGAAGAATTTGCAAGTGCTTTGAAAATGCTACTCTCTGGTTGTTCCTAAAAATCTTTAGCAACATTTTTTGCTTTTATGTACTTTTCATTTGTTTCCAGTTGATTTAGCTATTGTGTAAGTGTGCAGAGAGGTTAGTGTGAGTGGTCCACGCAAGTAGAAACTGCATTTCAGAGGAAGGAGGTAAAGGATCAAAGGTGCTCTAGGAGAGTAGCTGAAATGATCTTAAAGAAATGCAAACTCATTTTAGGGACCACCTTCATGTGAAAAAGGATATTAACACGAGAATCATAAAAAACAGATTTTCAAATTGCCTTTGGGTTGCTAAATAGCGCAGAAAGGTGAGATGAAGGATTCCAGAGCAAACGGAAACCTAGATATCAGAAACAAGACAGAGGAGAGCAGAATAGAAGGGAAGAAAAAGGATTTTGCCAGAGGCAGCTGACAATATGAATTGGAACAGCAGGGGGAGCTATAGTATTGCAGTTGTCAAATCCCAGTTTTCATAGAACTTTCAGATTTATGGTTCTAGCAAAGAAGACATGTTAGTGATTCTTACTTTTGTAATAAACAACCCAGCTACAGACACTGGGATGGAGCTTTAATGATCTGTATCTTCTGAAGCCAAAAGTGTGATCAGCACATCATCCGCTTTGGACAGACTTGGTCTGTTATCACATACAGGTTTGAATGAATTTACTTTCCTAAATTTATGGGTCTGGAGTTTGAAGAAGTCATTCTTATCTTTGGTTAATTGAGAGAAAAACCTTCAGTCATAGATAGGAGACAATGTGCAGTGTGGAAAAGGAAGCAGTGGACATTTTTCTAAATACCAGAGATGGTTTATGTAATCCCTTACAAAAGTTTGTGTGTGTGTTTTTTTAACTGTTACAGCTTGCAAAGATTTGAATGACAAGTGGTTGAGTGAATGTGTGCACATCAACTCTTCCATAATAACCTGCCCTACTTTTCCCTCCTGTCTCCCATAAACAAGAAGTTTCTTAGTCATTTAGATTGCCTCTTGAAAACAACTCAGGGATTTATTCCGATCTATACTCTTGCCTAAAATAGATGGCCAGGTTTAGGCATAGGGATTGTACTTTTGTCTCCTACATCCATCGCGGTTTAAAGTTGGTGGACACCAAGAAATCTGTCCATCTTCTTTTAAAGCTACTAAAACATTACTAACGAGTCAGTTAACCATATGCTTCAGAAAAGGTGGTAGAAGTGGAAGCTCGTAGAAACATCAGACCTAAGAGGTTTCTCTCAACTGAACTCTTCCCAAAGTGAAATGTATTATTGTAGTTCGATTCTCTGTGTTAGTTTTCTAGGGATGCCATACAAATTACCATAGGCTGCCTCCTTAAAACAGAAACATATTCTCTAACCATTCTGGAGGCTGGAAGTCTAAAGATGGGAGGGCTAAGCTTCCTCTCAATGCTCCAGGGAAGAATCCTTCTTTGCTTGTTTCCAATTTTGATGGTTGCTGGCAATCCTTGGTATTCCTTGGTGTGTAGACACATTAATTCCAATTTTTGCCTCCACTTTCATATAACTCTCTTTGTTATGTCTCTATATTCTCTCCTCTTTTTATAAAAGAACGAGTCATTGGATTTAGGGCCCATCTAAATCCATTATGATATCATCTCAATATTTACCTAATTATGTCTGCAGAGGCCCTATTTCCAAATAAGATCCCATTCTGAATTTCTGGGGGGACATGAATTTTGAAAAGACACTATTTCAACCCACTCCAAGCACATATCAAAGGTAAATAAAGATTGTTTTTACTGGTTTCAGTTGGGGAAAGATAAAGAAAAATTAACAAAATAGAATTCTTTTGAAGATGTTAAAAGTGAGAAATAGGTACTTGAAAAAACAGATATAAATATGCTCCCAGCAAGGACTTACTTACCATTTTTAATGAAGTTAAAGTTGAAATGAAATAGTTAGTTGTTATATATATAAGCTGATAAACTTGACTGCCAAGGAGCAAATGATTTTGTTTGGGTAAATGAATTCTAATTGTACCATTTAAACTGTATATGTGTAAGATATAAAGAAAAGTTGTATGAAGCCCAAAAATTACAGATTTGCATTTTAGTATAACCACACGTTGATAATCCAATCAATATAGGCTACTTACTTACTCTTTCTGGCACTTTAATACCTGATTTTAAAAACTGAATAGATAATAATATGTTTGAAATTATCAGAAAATGTGTGGAAGAAAAGGTCAGAGGAGGGGATACTTGATAAATGTTAACTTCCTTGCCTTCTTTTCTTTCACTTCTTCAAGTACTCGGGCTCTTTCTCA
Source organism: Leptonychotes weddellii (assembly GCF_054177405.1). Classification (NCBI taxonomy): domain Eukaryota; kingdom Metazoa; phylum Chordata; class Mammalia; order Carnivora; family Phocidae; genus Leptonychotes; species Leptonychotes weddellii. The sequence goes on along the minus strand of NC_138375.1, from coordinate 49,653,352 downwards.
CCTCATAAACTAATTAATACTTGAAGGGTATACAAATATCTGCTAATTTGTTGTTTCATAAGATGATAATAGTAGGCACTTTTCAGGCATTGTCATCATAATGATTTATCCCAAAAGCTTATGTAGAATTCATGGTAATAGATTTTTTAAGGAGATAAAAAATTCAATATATAGTTTTTTTTCCATGCTACCAAACATCCAGCTTACTGAATAGTTCACTTATTTGACAAATATTTATTGAACAACTAAAGCTCCTAGCAGAGTACTCTTCAAAAGCAGGGTTCTTTAAAAAGGGACTAGAGCAGGAAAAGCAATGAGGAGTGTGGTACATAAGGGGTAGGTAGGAGCTAAACTATGTGGAGTGCCGTAGATGAAGTTAATTCATTTTATTCGAAACCTAAGAGAAATAGGAAAACATTAAAAGTTTTTAAGCAAGGGGCACCTGGATGGCTCAGTTGGTTAAGCCTCTGACTCTTGGTTTCGGCTCAGGTCATGGTCTCAGGGTTGCGGGATCAAGCCCATCAGGCTCCCCACTCAGAGGACATCTGCTTAGGATTCCCACTGTCCCTCTGCCCATCCCCCGCTTGCACACACTCAAGCACTCGCACACTCTCTCTCTGAAATAAATAAATCTTTAAAAAAGATTTTAAGCAAGAAGATGAAGTGCTCAAATTTGGCAGTGGAAAGATCATTCCATTGAAATTGAGTTGGAGCAGGACAATAATAGACTTAAGTAAACCAACTTGGGTAGGTCAAGTAAGTAGCTTAGAACAGAAAGGTATATATTTTAAGGTGGGATTTATAATATTAGATATGAGCAATTAAGTAAAGAGATGTAACCAGAATGGTTCTAAGATTTCTGATTTGCCCAACTGGATGGATGATATTGCCATTCAATAAGAAAAAGACACTGGAAGGAGACTAGGTGTTTTGTGGGGTGGGGAGATGATCATGAATTGCGCCATGTGGAAAATGAAGTATCTTTGAGATATATCAAAGGAGATGTTACATAAGCAACTGGGTAAAGGGATAAGGGGCTCCGAAGAGAGGTATAGACTATAGTTATTAATTTGGGAGTTATTAATCTAAGATAATTTCTAGATATGGAAGGAGAAGACAGCTCCAATGATATAAATAAAGATATTCCAATATGAGACATATTAAATATTAAATAGCTAATATATGTTTTCTTAAATGTCATCTGCCAAAAATACGATTTAAAGTTCTAAGGTGATTTAGTGTTATAGATTATCAAAACCTCAGCCAGTTGTTTAAGTAAATCAATAAATGGACTAAAATTTCACTTTACATTTTTTACCTTTCCAAGTTGGACTAAATTTTCTTATTCTACACATATATATCAAAAGCCCACTCTGCCAAGCATTATGTTAGACACTGACAACCCAAGAATGAATAAGACAGGTTCCAGCCGGTTCCCAGAGGCTGTAGGGAGAGATTCTACAAGTAAAAGTGTCACCACAGAGTGGGGGAAGTGCTAGACTACATGTGTTAAGGAACCTATAGTTATATATATTATGGATATTTTGTGTGCTATTTTAATGGAATTTGGCATAGAGGACCATGGAAGACTTGTAGAGGAAGTAATTTTTAGGCTGACTCCTGAAGAATAAATAGAAGGAAGCCAAGCACACAGGGGAAAGGAAGAATTCCAAGAACACAGAAGAGTATATTCAAGGCCTGGAGTCAAGAGCATGATGCTTTCTGGGAAGTAAAAGTACTTTGATATGACTAGCGTGGGTGGAGGGCTTCATTTCAACAAGTGGGTAGAAGTTAAATCATAAATGTTCAAATGCAGTCTTGTTTTGCTTCTGTTAAATAGTTGGCAAGGAGATTCCTGCCAAGTCTATAATCGGAGGGGATGCATTAGATGAAAATATAAACACCTTCATAATGATAGAACATTCTTGGAAGCTTTGCACATTGACATAGGGGAAAACATTTCTCTAAGTGAAGAATTTGCTTTTAATCTTTATGTAGTATCTAAATAGCACACTACATATAGAACTCGGTATATCCAAAAATCCCCTCTACCACGTGAAAATTTGCTTTTCTTCTTCTGAGATGCAATTCCATTAATTTGTTGATTCATACTTTTAAAATAAGCACTTCCTCCTCAAAGTGAGGGTTTAAAGTGATGAGGACCAGCAAATGACATGACATCCTAATATAATATTAACCATGCTTCTTGTTTAAAGTTTTGCACTCATTCTATCTCAACAGCACAGTCCCATGAACAACCCCAGCCCATTCATTATCTGATGTGGAGAGTGGTGATGAGACCTTAGTCTAGAAGATAACCCAGCTACCTGAAGTGTAAACAGTCCTTGAAAATGATTGTGCCTAAATGAATTCTTTCTTATATATTGATTAGGCATAGTTGAAACCAGATTTTCCAAACACATTACATTTTTTTTTCCCTTCCAAGTAGAAATCAGAAAAATTTCCCTGACCTGAGGCTATTAGCATTGATAATTAAATAACCCTATTATTTATGAAAGCATTCTGATAAATACTCCTAAAAGAAAGGAAAACAGTTGGAAAAACATATATATATAAGCTAGCTCCATTGCTGACTTTCCCTTTCCCTAAAATTAAATGAATTCTTCATTCACTATTATAAACTAAATATTTCCTTTGAGTCCAATTAGCATTGCTGAAAGAAAAAGCAGATCAAGGCTCTGTTCAGCATGCATCAATGTAATGGAAAATCAGGTCTTTTATTCTAGCTTTAATAACTGCAGCTTGATTAGAGGCAAAGAAAAGGCTATGAAGGGAGAAGGGGGGAAAGGAGAAGGACTGCCAAATTAGTTCTATAAGAATTCTCAACCTGTCTGCTCTCTGGCTCACTATTCAAATGCTAATTGAGCCTTTTGGTAAACAGAATGGGTAATCATGGAAGACAAAAACAGACACAGAAAACAAATGAAATATCATACCTTATCCAAAGCAGCATGGCATTTTTCTGATAAGCTTTGGAAGACTTAAAATTTTAAGTCCTTGGGTCTTATTTTTTTCCTGGATAGATTATAATTAATATAATAAAATAAATATTACATAATCAAATAAAAAAATGACAAAGAACTGCTTTGTTTCAACAGTGAAACCAGTCATGTTATAATTAGATAAGAGGATTTAAATTCACAGCTATAAACATGAAAGTAGACCATGAGGCTGGATAAAGGCAAGTTTTTAATTCTTAAAAATTAATTACATGGCATTATTCTTATCAGTACACAGAATGCATTAATTATACAATTAATAAAAAGATAAAAGGGATTTTTTTTTTTTTTTTTGGCAATTGTAATACACATGGGGGCATTTGGTTTTATACCCGGAATTGTCCTTCAGGCATTTCTATAATCTTCTTACTAGACAATGTCAAAACCCTAAACCAGTTAGTAGGAATATTGAATGGAGTGGGTCTTCATGTTAGTGCTTAGACACATTTCAGAAAGGTTATGGATTTCCATGTAATTGGGATCTAAGGTGTAATAGGTTTAATTTGAGGTCCTTTTTAAAAGAAGAGCAGGAAGAGGTATTGTCAGCAATAGGTAATAGCCAGTAAGAAGTGGCAGCTTGCTCCTTCACAATGGGCTTCCTTAAGGATGAAAAAGTGATTATCTTACTACAACAGTTATTTCTCTGAGTGCTTCCATCATCGGCATAGCACTGAAAATGCCTTGTGTGTGCTACCGTTTTATCCTTGAAAACATTTTAAAACTATAAATAACATTCACAGAAGAAGAAATGTGGTAGTGGAAAGACAGCTAATCCATTTTAGCAAACTCCAAGGGACTGTCCAAATTCTCTTGCGGTCTTGCAGTTGTGTTTTATCAACTATTACTTGGAATAAATGGGCTATCAGCCAGGGCCAGGAAATGTGTTTTTGTTATATCCAAATTGTTGATGTAATGTACAGCAGGACAACACAGTCATATTGTGATAGTATTTGACTCGGCTGAGTGGCCAGCAATATAGCATGTGGGAACAAACCTGCGACAACTTCTTCTCGCCCAAAAAGAGATCACTCAGCTCTTTTAAAAGCATGTTGTGAACATTTGCAGATAATGCAGAAATAGTCTCTAAATAACCCCAGATGTTTACAATTTTAAAACAAAACTCAAGTGCTATCTAGAATGTAATAACAATGACTACTTTGCTGTTTGGGGTAGGGAAAAAGAAAGCCCTAAAAATAGAAAATACGGTATCACCACTGGTGTCTCAGGAGTGACTCCTAGTTGCCTATACCTCCCGCCATTATCTCCACCTACCCCCATTCTTTGATTCAGATAACAGTATAAAAAGATAAGAAAATGCAGCTTCCAGCCCCTACCTTTGCACATGCTATGACCCCCGTATAACACAGAAATTCTGGAGCTACCACTCATCTCCATTGCTAAATATCCCCATTCTGCCTCCCCGCAAACTCTGTTGTTACTCTCTCTCCTCTCTCTCTCTCTCTCTCTGCCTTTCTGTCTCTGTCTCTGTCTCTCTCTTTCGCTCTCTCTCTCTCTCTCTCACACACACACACACACCACTAATCACAAATATTCTTCGCTTTTTCCATAGCCTGTCATCTTGTTGATTTCTGCTTTTCTGTTCCTGGGCATATCAACATTCCAAGGTAAATGATGAGGCACCTTGGAAAAGCTGTGTTTGTTTAGCTTAAGGTGATGTTTTAAACGTCTTTCTCTGTGTGGCAGTCTCATTGCTTCTGAAACAAAACCCATCTGCAATCTGAACCTGCATTCCATATTAACACCTCAGACAATTGCTGCAGGGTTTGGGTTTTCTTTTCTTTTCTTTCCTCTTTCCTTTTTTTTTTTTTTTTTTTTTTGTCATCCTGTCCTAGTTGAAAAATTATATGTGAGACTGGAGCTGGCAAACACTAGAATCAGTCTGATAGGTTTGAGCTTTGAAAATCACATTTCTCCAAGCCTTATTATCAAATTGATGTGCTGTGGCATCTTGTCCTTACCAAGTCTCCCGAATTCCTGGCAAATGGAGTAAAGAAACTGGGTATTTAGCCAGAGTTTGTTTATGATTCCTTTGGAGTTATAAATATGGATTTTAGCCGTATTCATTTATGAGGAGGTTTTCAATTCTAATGAGAGTAACTAGCAAAAATCCCCCCTAAATATTAGGCAATTCCTACTTAGCAGAGATGCATTTGTTCACAATATCTAACAAGGAAAACCTTTTAATTTTTCATTATCCACCTCACAGTTAATCTAAAAGGAGATGATAGTTGCCATTAGGGCACATGGTAGATTTGTACTCCTCCACCCTATCTGAAGGAAGATGAATGGCAAGTGACACAGGACCAAAAGAGTCATGCTGCTTTCTTATTGAAGATTTAAGATCCAGTGATTCATTCACCATATTCCTTTCTCTTTGCCAAGAAAATTCTGGGAGCTCATTAGGGACAGAGTGCCCTCCAGTTTAGATCTTGAGGTAACTATGGCCTACTGGCCCTCATTAGGAATGAGAAAGAAACATACTTTGGGGGTGTTAAACCACTGCGACTTGAGGATTGCTTGTTTCCATGGCATAATCCAGAATATCCTTACTGATACACCATCAAAGACCAGCCTTATATCAGAATAACCCCAGATTCTTAGTGATCTTCTAGAAAAGTTCTATAGACTGGAAAAGCAACCCCTATCCTCAAATGTTCATGTAGGCTGATAAAAAATGAAATTTCATCAGTACCAAGCATTGGTCTAAGAGTCTTATCTGAATTATCGTATTTAATCCTCACAGCAGAGGCAATGTTGAAATTAGAGCTCCTTACTATCTAACTTCTGAGTCCCATATATCGGCTGCCTGGTATTTAGTTAAGAGTTAAAAAGAAAGTAATCTGAAATTTTTTTAAGAACAAAGAAACATGCCATCAGTACATAACCACTTAATATTGTCATTTGTCTCTGACAGTCCTGAAGACGGTATTTTAAACTATCGTCATTTGGCAAAACATATGTCTAAAAGGACTATTAGGAGAGAGAAGAATCAAGACTTTTTAGGTTTTCAGTAATAGCGTTCTGAAAAGACAAAGCAATTGTTCTCACAAATATGCTTATTTAAGATCATTATAGAAATTTGTTTCCCTTCCTTCAAAAAATATGTTTTGAGAGCTAAAAATCATCCTATCATATTTGGACACTGAGAAGTAGTTACTGCTTAAGAATCAAGTGCTTATTTCTTTTGAGAGTTGTGTATGCTATATTTGATAATCACAGTTTCTAATTCTCAAAATAAGCTCTCACTTTGACATATCTTTTAGATTTGAATTGGCCTCATGGATGTATGTATCTATATACTCAAATGTGTGTGTGTGTGTGTGTGCAAAATAGAGAAGCTTATTCCCTTGCTTCAAGAAAATTTTCATAGGAAAATCTAAACTTTCAAACAATCAAATTAGAAGCCAATTATCCTGGAAATTATTAAGAATATACGTCACTGCCATAATATCGGATGTATCCTGTGAGTATAAACAATTGAAAAAAACCTTTAACCCTCTCTCTCTTTTATAAATACACACACATATATGGATAGCTCAAGGGCAAAATGCTTTGAAGATTGATTTCCCAGATTCATTCTGTGTATTGGAGAAGTGCCCTTCCCAGTAACTCAGAACAAATTGAGGAAGCATTTCATCATGAGAACATAGGCTGGTGTGGGAGAAGTTTAATATAAAGTATTTCAGCCAGATTGCTGATCCAATCCAGATAAAGGTAACTTTGATTTTTGCTTTTCAAACTGTGGAAAATTTTAGATTTATGTAAGGTCCATTTAGACTTCCTCCGTTCCTCTGAATAAAAGTTTTATGAGTGTTGTTTGGTGAATCTACTCTTTCAGCTTATATATTACCTATATAAATATTTCCATCTATAATTTTTTGCCAGAATGTGAGTACAGGCTCTGTCCCTGTGCCCAGGAGACTGAAAAAAGTCCTAGGAAAATATGAAGGATATATAAGGCCCTTTATGTTCTGCTGCCTTTCTTTCTCTCTAAACTGACTCAAGACCATTCTGCCATATACAACTGACCCTCCATGCAATCCAGACATTTTGCAACATTCACGACATGCCATTTTCTTTTGCATATATGATTCCTCTTACGTGAAATGTCCTACTCCTTTATGCACACGTATTTGCTACTCATCCTGGGAAGCCCAAGAGCACCTTTAATACCACTTTTTCCAGGAATATTTCTTATACTTTCCCAATGTGTGTTAGGAATATTATGGCATGCTGGGCTTTTCTGTTTCTATCATATCATTTCCTAATCCTTAGTTTACATGTTTTCAAGAATCTTAGAAGAAGAATCTTGTTTTTTATTTTTGTTTTAATTTCTTTACTCCTAGTATCTGCACATACAGATATTTGTGGAGTGAATGAATAAATGAATGAATGCTGTTATATTGGTGAGATATTTTAACTGGCAATTCATTAGCTAGGGTGAGACCACGTAGAAAATCAATGAGGGAAAAGAGTGTTCATACTACATAAGGCTAAAAGTCAATATAATAATAAAAAATAAATAAAAAATAAAAAACAAAAGTCAATATAATAAATACACATGTCTCAAACTCTTAGGTAAATTGCTTGAAATTATTCATTAAATACAATGTTTTTATCACTTTTTAAAAAAAGAATTTTGAAGGGAAGAAAAAGAAAACTAAAAATTAGAGACTAACTTAACAAACCCCCTGTGTCAACAATCATAATTAATAAATGGTCACAATCCAAATGGCCAACAGACACATGAAAAAGTGCTCAACATCACTTGGCATTAGGGAAATCCAAATCAAAACCTCAATGAGATACCACCTCACATCACTCAGAATGGCTAAAATGAACAAGTCAGGAACCGACAGATGTTGGCGGGGATGCAGAGAAAGGGGAACCCTCTTACACTGTTGGTGGGAATGCAAGCTGGTGCAGCCACTCTGGAAAACAGTATGGAGGTTCCTCAAAAAGTTGAAAATAGAGCTACCCTATGATCCAGCAATTTCACTATTGAGTATTTACCCCAAAGATACAAATGTAGGGATCCGAAGGGGTACGTGCACCCGATTTTTATAGCAGCAATGTCCACAATAGCCAAACTATGGAAAGAGCCAAGATGTCCATTGACAGATGTATGGATAAAGAAGATGTGATATATGTAAACAATGGAATATTATGCAGCCATCAAAAGGAATGAAATCTTTCCATTTGCAACGACGTGGATGGAACTGGAGGGTATTATGATGAGCGAAATAAGTCAACCAGAGAAAGACATGTATCATATGATCTCACTGATATGAGGAATTCTTAATCTCAGGAAACAAACTGAGGGTTGCTGGAGTGGTAGGGGGTGGGAGGGATGGGGTGGCTGGGTGATAGACATTGGGGAGGGTATATGCTATGGTGAGCGCTGTGAATTGTGTAAGACTGTTGAATCACAGACCTGTACCTCTGAAATAAATAATACATTATATGTTTAAAAAAAAAAAAAGAAGAAGATAGCAGGAGTAGAAAAATGAAGGGGAATCGGAGGGGGAGACTAACCATGAGAGACGATGGACTCTGAGAAACAACTGAGGGTTCTAGAGGGGAGGGGTGTGGGGGGATGGGTTAGCCTGGTGATGGGTATTAAAGAGGGCACGTATTGAATGGAGCACTGGGTGTTATACGCAAACAATGAATCATGGAACACTCCATCAAAAACTAATGATGTAAAGTATGGTGATTAACATAACATAATAATAAAAAAGATAAAAATTAAAAATAAAATAATTGGTCACACTCTGTCATGTTTGTTTTGCCTCTTCTTTTAAGTAAAAGAATATTAAAACTTTACCTCATTGGCAAAATAAATGGGTTTAGATATGAACATTGTCACTCACTTCTTTACCATGTCCCATAATAAGAGGTTTTCCGACTATTCAGGAAATCTAAAGTTCAATCCCCTTCCCCAGTCTTTAGCACAGGGCCAGCTACATAATTTGCTGAGCCCAGGGCAAAATGAAAATATGAGACTGCTGCAGGGAGAAGAGAAGTCAATCTCCCCTTCTCATTAAACTGCTGCCCCAACCAAGGCTGAGAGACATCCTTCAAGGGCCTGCAATTTCCATGATGGAACATGACTGGTACCCAACTCAGGGATGAGTGGGAGACCCCCACCATGAATCCCATTAAATGCACTGTTGTGCTACTAGCCCAGAGCAGGAATGACTTCTACTTTATTTACAACATCCATAAAGAAACAGAGAAAGGTAATTAATGAGTCCATATGGCAGAGCAAGGCAGGCTTCATGGGTATATCACCAATGCAGCTGCATAGGTCCCTGTACCCAGAAAGGCCCCATGCTTGGGATTTAATGCTCTGTGATGGCTATTTACTCTTTCTGCTCTACAAAATCAGGCTAACTGATCTTAGGACAGTAGACCCTCTCTTACTTGAAGGCCCTAACAGACTTTAGATTCAACATTCAATTCTGTTTAAATTATTGATTCTATGCCCAACACGTGTTGACTACTTGTGACCAGTTGGCTACAATCCATATCCTTTCCCTCAACCATCACTTTTTCTTCCACCTGGTTGAGTTGTTGGCTTATCACATCAGTTGAGTTTATCCCCATGAATGCATGTTTACGTTTGTTGGTCTTTAATGATCAATACCTTTGAATTGCTGATTCAACTAACTTTGAGTGTGTCTTAACCCTGAAGTTCGCTTCATGATAAATTATGAATTTCCTTATTTTATCTGTTACTTTTAGTTGTGTGTATGTATGTCTGTTACATATTGGCTCAGAGTACCCCTTTTATCACTGTGTGCCCCTACTGTTTGGCCATTAACTTCTAGAGCAAGAACTAAAATGTTAGGTATCTTCATACCTCTAATGCCTACAGTTCAGTCTGTTACATATTAGATGTTCAATAGCATTTATAGACTAAGCAAGGAAAGTCAACATGATTTCCTTAAATGTAAGAAATAATATAAATGTACAATTGTTAGAATCAGGTTTGTAAGATAGCTAAATTCATCACCTTAATACTATTAAACTTTAAAAATGTATCTTAAGAAAAAGTAGAAGCCATAGTAAGAAAGTATAGTTTTTTTTCTTTAGTTTTATAAATTGCAACCTACAGTGGTTTTAGTACATGATTTAAGATCAGAGTGAAGCACTGAACCCTTAAGGTAAGTCAGCTATTATTAAAAAATGGATCTTATTCACCGAAAGGAAAAACTAGCAAATCAAGGGAAATGGCCTTATGGTAATGGGAGAATTTCAGTAGCTCTTAGTGTTTGTCCTAACTTAGATAACATATGGCAAGACCTGCCAGCAGATTCACCAAACAAAATTGTAAATAGAGTTCCTTCTTACAGTTTCTCTTGTTTATTTTTATCTCCTTGGCCGAGTTTCCAGTCGTCTTGTTGACCCTTGATTATACAGTTCCTACTGCTTTCTTAGCTCAACTGTGTCTTACTCAGGTCTTTATAGCCCATCTAAACACTGTTCTTTCTTTGCCTCCTCAGAAGACATTGTGCCAGCATGGGAAAGAGACAGTAACTTTGGAGTTTAAAAAGTAAACTGTAGATATTCTCCTTGTTAGTTTTGCCATCTTCAGTAAGTTACTTTATAAATCTGTTTTCTCTTCTGTAAAATACAAATAAGGATACTGTCTAACTATGAGGACTGTTGGGTGAGTAAATCGAGGTGCTAAAGTACAGAGAGCACAGAGTAAGCACTCAAATATCAGCTATTATTATGCCTGGGCATGTGACCTAGGGAACACTGGTCATCTGTGAAATGGGATCAACATACCCCCCCATCAGGATTGCATTGATATTACATAAAATAACCTATGCAGAGTCTGACATATGATAATTTGTACAGAGTCTGACATATGATAATTTGGAAAATAAATACTTATACAGAGGCTGACATGTGACAATTTGGAAAATAAATACTTGCCTGGACATCAGTTTCTGCAGTATTCCAAAATGTTATATATTAAATGATTAAAATCTTCTAATAAATTAGGCAAGTTCATTAAGTGATAATACTCAACATGCATTTCTGGAATCATGGTGGAACAAAGGGCAGAAACTAGAATACTTAACATTAATATGAGGGGTTTATAAACCAAGGAAGTGAGTATGGATTATAAGAGAAAAGATGGGAAGATTGAGTGCTGGCAACTCCAACCTTTAGAAGGTGGGGGAGGGGCGGAGCAAGATGGCGGAGGAGTAGGAGACCTGGATTTCGTCTCCTCTCAGGAATTCAGCTGGATAGGGATCAAACCATTCTGAACACCTACAAACTCAACAGGAGATTGAAGAAAAGAAGAGCAACAACTCTCTCATCAGAAAAGCGACCACTTTCTGGAAGGTAGGACGTGCGGAGAAGTGAATCTGAGGCGATATTCGGGAAGATAGACGGCGGGGGAGGGGCCTCCGTCAGCCGCTTCTGGCAAGTGATAGAACCACAGAGCACAAAATTGGAACTTTTAAAAGTCGGCTCCGCTGAGGGACGTCACTCTGGTGGCTAAGCGGGGGGTGGAACCCTCCGGGACAGTGT
>NC_138375.1:49587352-49641258 GCF_054177405.1 Leptonychotes weddellii | reverse complement strand
TGAATTGTGCAGGACTGTTGAGTCTCAGATCTGTACCTCTGAAACAAATAATGCAATATATGTTAAGAAAAAAAAAAGAAGAAGAAGAAGGTAGCGGGAGGGGAAGAATGAAGCGGGGGAAATCGGAGGGGTAGACGAACCATGAGAGACGATGGACTCTGAAAAACAAACAGGGTTCTAGAGGGGAGGGGGGTGGGGGGATGGGTTACCTGGTGGTGGGTATTGAGGAGGGCACGTTCTGCATGGAGCACTGGGTGTTATGCACAAACAATGAATCATGGAACACTTCATCTGAAACTAATGATGTAATGTATGGGGATTAACATAAGAATAAAAATTAAAAAAAAATTATTATAAAGATAAAAAAAAAAAAAAAGAAGGTGGGGGAATGAGGAATAACTAACAAGGGAGATGAAGAAGAAAATGCCAGTGAGGTATGGGAGATTATGGTGCCTCACAAGGCAAGTGAAGAAGGTGTTTAAGGAGAAAGTGATGAACTGTATCAAGTTCTGGAGCTTGGTCAATATGTGGATTATATTAATTTACTTTCTGGTATCTGAAAGCTTTCCTTCCATTATTTTGTAAGAGTATAACATGGTGAAATGCATATTCTCCTTTTTGGGATCTGGCACATTAGGTACTAATACAAGTCCTATAAGGCAGGCTTGTCAGCAGTCTGAATTTGTCCACATGCCCACTTGTCTGTTACTTTAAGCCTGATTTCTGACATTTCCCTCCAGATAAGATATCATCAAATTGTTCCATTTCAGCCAATTATAATTTGTGGGGAAAGTAAGTTTTAAGCCTGTCCTTAGTTCCATCATTCATTGTAAGTGAACATTTTACACCAAAATTGCAGGTTTGGATAAACACTAAAGAGCAGTCTATCTTACTGGGCTGAACATAAATGGAAACCTTGTCAACAAGAGTGGAAACATTTCATTTTAAAACTTCAAGGTATTGATAAACATCATCAAAACTATGTAAACTTCAATCTTTATCTAAACTCCAGGTTGTTAGGCAGAAAATAGTTAATCCAGAGATGATTCTAACACATTTCACCACTTAACACTCAGTAATTTTATGCTCTTAAAGGATAAATTGCTGAGCCTTTCTTAGCAAAATGGACAAAGCTTTCTAATACATGGACCATAGATAATGGCAAAAAAAAAAAAAAAAAGCCAGCTCTTTCTGGTTTTCCTATTTATATAAACATGAGCAATCTTTTGTCAGAAAAGAGTATTTTGTGTATATTCTAAATTTGCATTAAACTTTTACAACTGATTTCATGGCTTCTCAAAAAAGGCAGGAAAAGAATCCTTTGTACAGCAAGGGCTAATCAGTTTATGACATTCATCTGGTTTATTACATTCATAAAACTTAGAACTAAAAGGAACCTTAACTTTGTTTTTAACTTTGATTCCCACCAACTCATCTTTATAAGTCTTCCTTCTTCATATAGAATTATGCTGTGATTATGGGTCATCAGACCATTCATGTGGTCTTATGTATTCTGCACCACCCCTGTTTATACAGATTATTATATTTGTTCCTAGGCAAATTACTCCAATTTCTTCGAGGTTTCCTCCTTTCCTCCCAGTTTTCAGTTCCTTTAACCATTCAGGCAATCTCTCTGCTGTGATTTTTTTTTAAACATACTTTTAAAATATCAAGATTAGATGTTTGCCCAACTACTATATTCCCTTAAACCCATATATTTTTGAGATATGAGAGTTGTTAAATTGTTCAATTGAGGTTTCATATTTGAAAATGTGCAGGGAGGCAGCTTAGTGGCTGAATGCACAAATTCTAAACCCAGACGGCCTGGTTTTGAGTCTCTTCTCTGCTCCTGAATAGCTGTGAATCCCTGGGTGAGTTACTTAACATCTTTGTCTGTTTTCTCATCAGTAAAATGGGATTAATAATAGCATCTATTTTTCTTTACAGTTTTTTAAATTTTTTATTTATCAACAAATGTCTTTATTTCTCTGGGATAAATGGCCAGGAGTGAAATCACTAGATTGTATGATAGATATATACTCAGGTTTGTTCTTTTTTTAATTTAATTTTATTATGTTATATTAGTCACCATACATTACATCATTAGTTTTTGATGTAGTGTTCCAGAGAAAGACAAGTATCATATAATCTCACTGATATGAGGAATTCTTAATCTCAGGAAACAAACTGAGGGTTGCTGGAGTGGTGGGGGTGGGAGGGATGGGGTGGCTGGGTGATGGACATTGGGGAGGGTATGTGCTATGATGAGCGCTGTGAATTGCGTAAGACTGATGAATCACAGACCTGTACCTTTGAAACAAATAATACATTATGTGTTAAAAAAAATAATAGCATCTATTTTATGGCATTGTTAGGAGAATTACATTGGTTAATCACTATCAAGCTCAGGAAAAAGCAAAGCATAGAATAACTACTATATATATGCTTGAAAATTAAAGGTATTTATTCAATTAATTTAATAAATAATAGCACCATACAACGGATGTATAGCGTCAATTTACTGCATTTCTATCTTGGAGATATTTCAATCCCAAGACCTAGGGGAAAGCCACATTTCTTTATAGGTGTTATCTACAGTTGTAATAGTAAAGCATAAATATTCATGATTAAACTGACAGTTCCTATAACTTTGTGTCTCTCTATTGATACTAAAGATTACTAAACTGAAAAAAAAAGTCTAAGAACATGGTTAATACAAAAGGAAGATCAAGGAACATATCAATTATTGATTTTTTAAAAGAATAATAACCCAAAAAGGCACATTAAAATTTAATGATTCCAAATGGATTGTCTAGACTACCCCACACAAGGCCATTGAGAATTCTGGTCCTTTTAAAAGTGAATTATTATAGTAAGTTTAAATCCCTAAAGAAACAAAATTATGAAAATAAAACCAATTTTTACTTACTAAATATCACAAAAAACACTTAAAACTTGGTAAGCTGATTTATAATAGTATTAAATGTAAAAAACACATTTTTAATCAAATTATGAAAATATTTGGTAAAATAGCTAATCCTCTTTCTCGCTTATCAAGGACTGTCAAATTCTTTTTTATGTTTCTTTTGTTATTTTGACTGTCTCATTAGTTGACAAAATAAAAAAAAAGTTAACTTGAGACTTTATGATATTAAAGTATTGTATAAATTTTTTAATTATCTCAAAAGAAACGTGACTCTACCACATTTAAGTTGAAGGTAGGATTTAGATGTTAAGTAAGTTCATGAAGGTAGATTCTAGGACAGGACTACCCACAGCATGGGTGTGAAGGAGGCAGAAAGAAGTCAGATCAAGGACAATGTGCAGAAGACTTACCTTCCTCTCCCTTACTCATCTGAATCAACTTCTTAAATATTGTGGTTCTCAGATCATTAATTCTCCTGGTGATTCCCATTAATATACCTTCATTTAAAATCATTATCATTTAAACTCAATTGACTTTATATTTAAATTAAGTTTACATACCTATTCCCTTAAGAATTCCATTTATTGGACCTCTCCAGCAAAAAATTTGCAAAGACGTTTATTATATTGTCATTTCTAGTTCTAAATGCTTATAGACAGATGATGAAATAAAATATAGTCCATACATGTTATAGAAGAGTGTGTAATTACTAAAAAGAATTAGTTAGCCTTCTAAGTATACTGGCATGGAAGGTTGCTCAAGATATACTGAATGAGAAATTGCAAATTGGAAGAAAGTGTAAATAATTCTGTTATTTTCTGTAAAACAAAAATGCTTATAGTTTTGTGTTAATACAGACCTAAATTTGGGTTCAGAAAAAGCTACCAAACTGTAAACATTTGTTTTTCCTCAGGAAGAAAGTGAGGCGGGTAGGGGAATTTTACTTGGTAAATTTCTTCACTTAATTGTTTTCAAACAAGTCAAGGCAACTTTTCCAATAAAATATGTGTATACATTTAATTATATGTTCAAGTCCATAAGTAGCACACATCTCTTGAAAACAGTATATAGGTGTATAGGACTGTATGTGTTTATATACATACATATGCATTTATGTATGTATATGTCCATAGAAATTATCATCTTAGAACATTTTAAAATTCCCATTCCAGACCTATTGAATATATCAGAATTACTAGGGCCATCCCAGGTAATTCTGATGATGAGGACATTTTGAATAGCCAAATTTGAGAACAGCTATTCTAGCTTACAGAATACTGGCTATCCATGCATTTAGTTTTATTCACCCATGCCTACATTTATACTTTTATAGAAGTCCTGCTCTATTAAGATTTTTTTGCTACATTAAATGGCACCCACTTTATAAGAACTTTCAGAACACATCTTGAAGAATAGTTTACTGATTCAACAAGAATTTGTGGTGTGTGTGCTCTATATGCCTAGTTCTGTTCCATGTGGTAAGAATGCAAAGGTGAACAAAATAGAAGAGGTCCCATCTCATGAGGATAATCCTCTCATAAGTATCTGTTCAAATGCTTCTATCTTATGACTAATTTTGTAGTGCAGTGGTTCTCAAATTTGAGTAGGCATCCGATTCACCTGGAGATCTTGTTAAACTAGACTACCCTCCAAGATTCTGATTTACTAAGTCTGGGGTGGGACCCAATAATTTGCATTTTTTTTAAAGAATTTATTTATTTGACAGAGAGAGAGAGCAGGAGAGCACAAGCAGGGGGAGTGGCAGAGGGAGAGGGAGAAGCAGGCTCCTGGCGGAGCAAGGAGCCTGATGCGGGGCTCGATCCCAGGACCCTGGGATCATGACCTGAGCTGAAGGCAGATGCTTAACCGACTGAGTCACCCAGGTGCCCCAAGAATTTGCATTTCTAACAAGTTCCCACGTAATACTCCTACTATTAGTTGGAGACCACACTTTTTGAGACTTATTGTTAAATGCCATCTATTTCCTTTCTTCCATTGGCTGGCATAAAGGTGAGATCCAATCTTGGGGTCTTCCTCTAGCAAGAGTATATATAAGACTTTGGTATGTTGAGTACTAGTTTCATAACTGGCACTCTTACTTTCCTATCCTGATATCTAAAGCATATTTTATCTAAAATTGTATATATTATTTAAGCATCTAAAATACTTTTTAGAAAATTGCATGTTTACATATCAGAAAAAGATAGAGACAAAGAACCTAAAGCTTATAAACACTTGCAACAGGACAGCTAACATGAGTTTGGGTCATTTGACTGTACTTTGCTTCCTCTGGGAACTATGTGTACCCTCCCAAGTTACCAGAGTGATTGAGATCAAAAGAATTAATATATATGGAAACTTTCTGCATAATATAAAGAGCTATACATTGTAAGTTACTTAGAGAATTCCTCATCTCATCTCTGACTACTATAAGAAAAATAAGGAACAACTTTTCTTTGGCCAACCCAAAGAAAATGGCTCCCCAGTACACTGAGTACATTGAATTTGACATACTTCCTCCCAAATTGGTGCATGCGCTTGGCCTGGGACATATGATACACGTCACTTATCAAATGCCACTCAGGTGGGTTTCCCCTTGTGAACACACCTTTGAACCTTTATACTGTGGAGAGAAGCCAGACACAGGCCTTACACCTTGAGATTTCTGAAGAACATGTGTCATGTGTTTGTCATCTTTTCAGAAAAGCACTTCTGAAGAGCCCTTTAATGAGTTTCCTAGAGAAAATCTGAAGGAATCGTAATGCAACTAATCATTTCCTACCTTCCCACTGAACCTCTTATTAATTAACATGTTAATGCTCTGTTTGATTTCTTAAATTTAGTTTGAGAGACAGTAAAACAGCTATTTTCAAATTAAATTAAATTGAGTTGTGAGAAGATTTTCAACCAATATAGGGCTTTTTGAACTCTACTAATTCCAGTGCTCATTAAGGTAAAAAAAAAAAAAAAAAATCAATGAGCTTGAAATGAAAGTGTTGATATTATTGTAGGCTAAATCTACTTCTGAATAACTTACTCCCTCCATGACAATGTTTTAGCATGTATGTGACATTAGAAAATACAAATTCCAGTGCTTAAAGAGAGAGAAAATTTTCCTCCCAACATTCCTCCCATAAATGTCTCCCAAGGATCTGTTTGGGGAATTAGCATAGTCATAAACTAAAAAAATTAAGATTTTTTTCCTAGCACAGTAGACATCTTTACTGTTGATAGGCTGCAATGATCCTTTGATTTTTAATGTGTATTGCTCTCAGTTCATTGTGCAAATTTCAGGTATAATTAATTCTCTTTTATCTTCCTCCAAGGCTTCTTTTTAACAAAAGGGATTTGTTTAGACTTCTGTTCTAATGGATTCTAATGGGAAATGTTATATAAGATAGCCCTTAACACCAGAGCTCCTGCACCATTATGGACCAAATGGTTATCACTTACTCTTCTTCAATAAACAATTTTCAAACACCTTTATTTATATTGCTTTGGGTCTTCTAAATATTTTATGTTGAACTTCAGCAATGTCTTCTATTGCTAGTGTTTGCAATTACCTTTCTTCCTCACTTATCTTTTTTTAGATTAACATTTCAGTAACAGGTTGGGTTGATAGGGTTGATACCACAACTCTAACACCTATAGAAATTAAGTATGGCTGTACCAGAAAAATTTCCAGTCAATGTCTTACCCTTGGGTAATGAAAATGTTTCAGTGCTTCTCAATCTTTAATGGCCACGTGAATCACCTGGAGATAGTGTTAATGTGTGTAGATCCCGATTCAGTAGGTCTGGGGTAGGATCTAAGAGTCTGCATTTCTAAGAAGCTCCCAAATGGTGATGAAGCCACTTTGAGTAGCAAGGGTTTAGATAACGCTTATAAGCCAAAAATAAATTTGACAAGATGTCTTTAATAATTGCAAATCTCACAACTTTTCTGGAAAGCAGTTTGCTACTCATAAAATAGTACCTTTGGCAGGACCAAAGTTCTGTAGTCAAACAGAACTACCTTTTTCTACCTTTCTACCTTTCTCTATCTTCTCCTTTCTTGTCAAGCACACTCCATTGCTGATGTGAAAGATATCTCTATAAGTTTTCACTATTTAGAACTGTAAATTGTAAAATATTTGTAATATTTTTCATCTTAGTTTGCCCTTTGAACTAAGCACTTTGGTAACCCAGTTCAGGGCACGGTGGTAATTCCTTACACTCCACTAAGACAATTTCTTAAAATGTGTTTTACCTTTTTTTGAGAATGTTATGAAAGTGAGCACATACAATAGACTTTAGGTGGGGGGAAGAAAACAAACCATTCCTAACAATTTAGAATATCTTGCCATCGAATCCTTTTCACTTTATAAGTGGTCAGGAAGAAATTTCATTTATATTTCTAATTTATTTTTTGTCACTGGGAAAGGAACTCTTTAAGAGGAGTTTCCTCATTAAAAAACCCCTTCTGTTCAGAAATGTGTACTTTACTTCAGGGCAGTGCTTCTCAAACCTTAGTGTGCATCAGAATCACCAGGGTCTGCCTGCTGAAACATAGCTTGCTAGGCTCTACTAAATCCATAGTTTTGGATTTAGTAGGTGTGATGTGGGAATTTACAAGAATCCAAGAATGTGCATTTCTAACAGTTTTCTAAGTGAGACTGATTGGCTGGTGCAGGGCCCACACTATGAGAACTAGTAATTTAAGAAAATGTGTTTGTGTCTGTTTATCAAAGATTTCTAACTAACTGTGAGAAAGTTAGGTTAATGAGGAGAAATGTAAGGATTTCAGCCAGCCTTTATCTAAGCTGTCGACACAGAAGTTATAGGAGCCTCATAAAATCATTCAATAGATGTCAAGAAGCACTGGCTTTTTTATGTCCCATATTGGGAGAGAGATTCTTCAGGTAACAGTTTAAGATCACTTCAGGGAAGTCTTATCTGACTCTCATATTAGGATAGGTTTCCTTGCAATCATACAGCACCCTGTAATTGACCATAATGGGAGTAGCCATAACTATGATTATACAGTTATTTGTGAAAATATTTGTTTAGTGAGTGTATTCTCCATTCTCCATTGTTTAGTGACTGTAATTTTTTTAGGTGCCATAACTGTCTTTCTTGGCTATGATATAGATATCGCAATATCTAGTTTGGGGTGTGACACATAGTTGATGCTCAGTATCTGCCATTACAAATGGTGGAAAATGTCACTGTTCTCATATCTATATAGAGATGGTAGGCTTTAAGTGCCTTAATTCAGAGATGTTATTCTCTTGAGTCCACGGCAGCTATTTTTTATTGATTATGATATTCTTGCATGCTGAACTCAGACTCAGCCCAGGAATTATGTTCAATACAGGTGGCCTCTACAAGTTGTCATATATAGCATATGAGATAAGATCTAATTGCCATTCTTACAATGAGCTCTATTCAGAATGGCCTTTGCTTTGTTCACTCAATATTCCCTGAGTTTTTGCCTCTACCTTTGTTCATGCTGTTTCATTTATCTGAAATAGCTACTCTCCTCCAAACACACTCTATTTGTTGAAAACCTATTAATTCCTTAAGTCCTATCTTGAGCACCATCTTTTCTGTGAAGCCTTTTGAAATCCCCTTAATTAGATGAAATCTCTGATGACTCTAACCTTACTCTCCTTTACAACATAGTAATTTGTATGCTTGCCTTTACTTTACTAAAATGGTCTTCCTTAAAGACGACAAACACTTATTCAACTTCTTTTACCATAACTTCAGTCATTAAACAAATGTGCACTGATCTGTCATGTGCCAGGCCCTGAGCTACATATGGGGTACACAGAGATTAATGAGACCCAGCGTCTGTGGTTAAGGGAGACACCATTTTCTAGGGCATAAAACAAACATTTAAAAACATAATTATAGAGTAATACAGCACAATACAAGGCACAAGAAAGGGATGAAGAAAGAAATGGTCATCTCCATGTAGTCTGGGTATGGTGACTGACCTTACTACAGTGATTAAAGACCAGTAAGACGCTTAAAAGATGCGTAGGAGATTTTCCAGCTGTGAACTATATGTGGTAGATGTTCAGCTTCTTCCATTTATCCTGCTTATTTGAATTGATCTAAATGCAGATCATAAAATAGAAGTGGGTTAAACAAATTATATTTTATTTTCTTATTTTTCTTTAGTTTCCTAAATGTCTGCTGCATGAAGTTTTCCCATGCCATGAAAACTTCCCCATGAAACTTTCCCATGAAAGTTTCCCATACTTTAATCCTCCTACCATCAGCTACTTTTCTATAATAATACAATGTACCTCAGTCCATGCATCTCTTGGCCTTACTTAGTAACTGTTCCATGGACCCACCCTGGTTGCCCTGCTCCCTGAAGCAATAACATGATTTCCAATAGGAGGTACCATTAACAAGCCACATCAAACAGATACTTGGACTCTACTAAAGTAGTCACCTCCTTTACCAATGTATATAATTGCACAGGTTGAAGAAACTTGCCAGGAACCTGATTCCAGTTTGCTGTTACAGAAGCAAGGGCTGCTGAAGCAATTCTCAGCCAGGACATAGGCAGGAGCATGTTATCAGAATCACCCGGAGAGATCACAGCAAGGGGCCCAAGGCCAAACCTATCTGTCTCCTTTTCACAAATACCACCCAATCACCCTTGAAACCTATTCCTCTGTATTAAAAACATTAGATTATGGGGTTCCACACCTAGGGATTTGTTTCAGAAATCCTAGTTCTGACTCCAGGATGTCACAGTTTGAACAAGTACCACAGTGGGTGATGTTACAGGGGGCCCACAGCCCATACTTTATTCCAAGTAGATTATCCCTGATCTTGTGCGGTGAATTTTGAAACAAAGGCAACTGCATAATGTTTTTCCTACCACAACTTCTACATGCTAATGTGGGAAACATGTAAAAAGATGAAAACTTCTACCTTTTGCCAAGTAGCCTGCCTCAAACTCCCTTCTCTGGTGTTCTTAATTAGTTCTTTCTACCAAAAAAGAGGTGGTGATGGTTATTTTCTTCCCCTCCTTCACATAAGTGTTATAGGAGCATAGGAGCAATTTTAGAATTTTATTTCTCTTATTGATCCCTCACATCATTATAATTTACATAGGCAGAAAGAACTGAAACCAGTACCTGCCATTCTCCCAACAAATTGTTAAAGTTTTAAAGTTAACCAGGCACAAGATTTCCTGATCTCACTTCTCATAAATAGCATTATGAAGAAGGTGCAACTGTCCTCACTTTACAGATGAGGAACACGATAAACCGTTAAGGAACTTGCAAAGATCACATAGCAAATGAAAGCCAGCTTCAGTTCAAACCCAGATGTCTAATTCTACAACCCATTTTTTTTAACCACATCAAACAGTTGGTATTTCACTTCGTTTTGTTGGGACAATAGGTGATGAGTGAATGGTGAGTGTATGCATGCTATAATTTACCAGGTTAATTACACATGTGAAACTCTGTCCTTCCCCTCTATCCTTCTGACTCATTCTCTTCCTGGGGTTGGGATATGTAATAATGTTCTCCAACACTAGGTTTCTAGTCTCTGCGGTTTTCTTTCTCTTTGACAACCATTTTTTCCCTCTTTGTTTAAGATTCTGTATCATCTATCTTTGATCTAGGCACCTTCTCTTTATTCTCCAGAGTGTTTCTTCTCAGCAGTCCCCTGTTTTACTATTCTGAATTTTAGACCCACCTTTCTCTTTCAGCTTTAAGCTTTGGGCTTTTCTCTTATGCTTCATCTGAGGTGGTCATACCCAAGCTGTTTCATTTAGTTGTTTTTTTTTTTTTTCAATCATATATTCTTTTCTGTCCCCTATTATTCTAGATTTCATCATACTACCTTAATCCATACTAATGTGCTGGAAAGAGTCTTCCCTCTCTAGCATTTCTGATACCAGCCTTTTAACTGTGAGGAAGAACTACTGACACCCTCATTATTGATTTTATTGATCACATAGATACTTCCCCAGGTTTTGTATGGTTGAATTTACTCAACACATGAGTACCTTATTTGTGGCCTAACCAAAATGAATGGGCATGTTTTGATATAATGGCCACCAAGGCTCAAATCCACAGTGAAAGGAGTTTGTAGCATGAGATGGGATAATATACTCCCACCTGGAACTACATGTGCCTCATTAGTGACAAAAAAAAAAAAAAAAATTCCAGAAAATAGCTTCTAGAAAACAGACTAGTTTCCAGCCATTGCAGATCACGGATTTTCTATTTTAAAGCATTTTCATAATAGTTACTCAATCTAATTTTAAACATCAAACTGTTCTAAGATTCACAGTCCATTATAAGATAATGTAACGGATTATGTCAAACTCCATCCCTAGAATGATTTACCTGTCACTGGTGTATAATTTGTAAATAAGGTAGAGAATAGACTAGTTTGTTTGTTTTTTTATATACCACAAATTATATCCCTTCCACTGCAGTGATTGTAGTGTGTTTCTTTTCTGTTTAGTAAAGGAACTAAAAGCAAAAGAGTTTCCAGAACAGAGGAATCATGACAGGGAAAACTAGAAATGCAATGCGTCAAAGCAACACAAGAGGTCACTTTTACATCGGCCTGTGCTTCCAGGGTAAAGCCACATCTGCAGTGTGCATAAAATAGTACGTGGAGAAGAAAAGCACCAAGGAGATTTATAAATGCTTCAGAAGGATGAACAGGAGCCAAAATTCTTGGTTTGTCATTGGTATTTATAACAATATCTTGAGAAGTATCCCCAAGCTGGAATTATTCTCCTGTACCTCTATAAACCCATACATTGCCTTCCCAAAACACAATGCACTTTCTCCTTCACTTTCTGGATGGCACAGGGCCCAAAACTAAGCTTATTCTCACTGCCTTCCATATTCTTCCTCTCTGCTTTCTTATTTCTCCTCTTCCAACGTCTTATCTAAGGTCTGATCTGTTCAAATAGGCCCCTGATTTTCTTTGTCTGGTCTTGCCCAATTAACCCATTTTACACACTGCTTCCAAGTTGATGCTCTGAGGAAATTCTGATCCAGTGCTCTTCTTTCTCTAAGGTCAGGCTTAACAAGGAGCATTGATTTCCTATTGCTGCTATGACACATTAGCACAAATGTACTAAGTTGTAAAAACACAAATTTATTTTCTGTAAATCCAAGTCTGACACAGATCTCACTGAGCTAAGTTCATGGTGTGGACAGGACTGCAGTACTTTCTGTAGGCTCTAGGAGGGAACCATTTCCTTTTCTTCTCCAGTTTCTAAGGGCCACCTGCCACTTTCTTTGGCTCATGGCCCCTTCCTCTGTCATCAAAGCCAGCACAATAGGGCCCAGTGCTCTTCTGTTACAATTTCTCTGGTTTTTCATAATCACATCTTCCTCTAAGTCTTGTAAGGACCTTTATGGTTACATTGGGCCCACCTAGGCAATCCTAGATGATCTCCCTATTCTGAGGTCTGCTGGTTAGCAATCTTAATTCCACCTTCAACCTTAATTTCCCATCATAACCTAATATATTTACTGGTTCTAGGGATTAGGATGTAGACATTTGGCAGGGGGCGGGGGGAGCATTATTCTGCCTACCACACCTGAAATTGAAAGTGCTTAAAGATCTGGCCTGGTCTAACTCTTCATCCTAATCCCCTTCCAGGGTCATCCTCATTTCTTTTGTGCCAAGTGCTTTAGCCAAACTGAACTTCCCATGAGGAGGCCATTATCCACTCAGGACTCCCTCAACCTTGTCCAAGCTGTGCTCACTTCCTAGATGGTCGTTCTCCAACTTCTTTGAAAATTTAGTCTTTGTCCTACAAGTCCTCGACTCTGAAAAACTTTGTAAAGCTCTCTCAGGCAGACATAATCACTCCCTCATTTGCGTACTCATTGAGACTATATCTTCCATATCATCAGTGTATTTTATAATTATTTCCTTTTTTTTTTTAATCTGGGCTCCCTAGGACATCATCCCAGTTGTAAAATTATGAAAGATGGTAGATATATTTTGTTAAATGTTTGAAAGAGTATATTATAGACTACATTAAACTGCTATTGCAAACAGACATCCCCCCGACCTCCAAATATCAGTGGTTTAACATAATAGAAAGTTATTTCTTTACAACACAAGGCAGGTGTTCTCAGTCTGCTGATAGCTCTTATCCACATTGACTCAAGAATCAGGCTCCTTCTATTTCCTAGCTCTGTCATCCCACCAAGGCCTATCTTGTTTGAATCCAGACATTATAAGGAAAAACAGAACATTCAAGAAAACTACTTTTTTTTTTTTTAAGATTTATTTGTTTGAGAGAAAGAGAGAGAAGGGAGAGGGGCAAAGGGAGAAAGAGAGAGAGAAATCCAAGCAGACTCTATACCCAACAGGGGGCTGGAACTGGGGCTGGATCTCACAACCCTGAGATCACGACCTGAGCTGAAACCAAAAGTCAGTTGCTTAATCGGCTATGCCACCCAGGTGCCCCAAGAATTACTTGCTTTTAAAAATCATGGCCTGGAGGCCACCTCATTTCTATTTATACTCCCTTGGAGAGAAATTAGTCACATGGTCAAAATAACCTTCAAGGGAGCCTGGGAATTATGTAATTAACCATATATTCAGCAAAACCCTATTAACATAGGGAAAGAAGATACTGGATTTGGATAGAAAACTGTGATCTCTGCTATGAGGAGTTAATGAGAAGTCCAGTTCATTTATGATGATTACACTTCTCCTGTTGGAAGTCACACTTCCCTCCTACCAACCCATAGACTATATGAATATGTATCTCTTTACCCTTATAATAGCCTATTTCTTTATGATTTATGTCTGACATCTACCAAAGTATAAGAATCAGGTCAATTTAGTGGGGAAATGTTAAAAATAAGTGCAAAATTCACATTTTACATGAATTTTCCTTTAAGAATATTTATTAAATATCAATATGGTAAAACAAACAAACAAAAAACTACTGAATTACTCCACAGATGACAAATATGACCTCGTTAAATAAGGAATATATGATCTTCAGAAATATGTTTTTAAGTTGAGAGGAAAAGTAGGTATTATTCTGTGGCATAAGAGGTCTAGCAAAGTGGTAAAATGTATGACAGGACTTGACAGGTGAGATTTTGTCAAAAATGTTAGTTAAGAACATGAGTTTGGAGTAATATGGATTAGTTCTGCTTTTTTAATGGGTATATAACCTACACAAATTAAAATGTCCATTTCTGCGTCTGTCAAATAGGGGTAATAGCTTACAATTTTTGGAAGGTTTAGAATGTCTCATCTATACATATTCCAAAATGCTAGGTCTTTTTGTTCTTCAACATTATTGAACAAGGAAATCTGTATTAACCTTGTATTTTTAAGGTGCATGTGCAAAGTATAAAAACAAATGGAAGCTTTTGAGTTAAAAATGAGACATTATATGTTAAAAAAAAAAGAAGATAGTAGGAAGGGAAAAATGAAGGGGGGCAGAATCGGAGAGGGAGACAAACCATGAGAGACTATGGACTCTGGGAAACAAGCTGAGGGTTCTAGAGGGGAGGGGGGTGGGGGGATGGGTTAGCCTGGTGATGGGTATTGGGGAGGGCACGTATTGAATGGAGCACTGGGTGTTGTGCTCAAACAATGAATCATGGAACACTACATTGAAAACTAATGATGTAATGTATGGTGATTAACATAACATAATAAAATAACATTAAAAAAATTAGGTCAGGAAAGCTGAAATCCAAAGAGCTGATGTTTACAAGGACAAAAGGACAAACAGAAGATCTATCAAGGTTTTTATATTCATAAATACAAAACAAAGAAGTGCTTCAGGTTAACAAGGCCACTTTTTTTTTTTTTTCAAAAGCATAGCATTCCAAGAGTAAAACAAACAATTGAGAGAAATGGTTGAGGGGATCATACAGGTAAAGTACTGAGGAACACTATCTTGTCCTAAAGGACTTTGTGGCTGGCTTGTGGCTACTACATTCCAAAGTGAGAAACTTACAAATGGCATTGAAAACTCAGTGTGGAATTAATCACATGGAATAAAAAGCCAAGAAGAGAGATGCAGGAAAATTGAGAAGGAAAATACAACTCCCATCTTCAAAAGGAGACAGGGATTAATATTGATAACTACAGACTGGAACATGACTTTTAGCATTCAGAAGATTCTAGGACAGGTTACCTTAGTTGCTCAATGAGACATCTTGTTATAACTCTACCCTTAGAAACTCTACCTCATTAAATGTATACATCCATCTTCAGATGCAATTTGATTTCAGAAATGTGAGAATGTGAGTGCACAAGAAAAGTGTCATAGGATAATCATACAAGTTTTCTAGAACAAGATTGGAAACTATAAATAGACATAAATGCTATACTGAAGTCCAGATAGGTTTATTGAAGTCTCTAATTTTATCTTTCTGGATAAAATTTTTTTAAAATTAGAGTGGGTGAATTTCCTACTTATAAATTTAATTGGTTTGTTACCTTATGTAAGCAAAAGTATAAATGTGTGTCACCCAAGAATAACTTTCTTATTGCTCTAGGACTTTGACACAAGCCTTACTGTACATTTTACCAATGGATGGAATTACTAGGAATTATTTTCAAATTTCAAATAATCAAAATTAAAATGGTTAAGAATGTGGACTTTGAAATTGGTAGACTTAAGTATAGGGCCCTGGTTCTCCCACTTACTATTTGTGTGGCTTTAGGCAAGTAAGTTAACCATTCTGAATCTCAGTTTCCTCATCTATAAAACTATTATAAAGGAAAGAGCATCTACACATTGCATCAATCACATGGGATAACTAACATAAATATACTTAGCATATGATATATCTCCATTATGGCGGAGATAATTACAATGTTGTTGTTCCTAAAGATACCGCCTATCAACAATAGAGTTTCCATATAGTTAAAGAGTTTGCAGAAATGGATGAATCAAACTCAACAAGATTAAAATGAATTGTGTTATGCCATATGAGCAAAACCAAAGCAAAACCAAAAACATTTTTGTAGAGGTATAGAATTAAAAAAAAAAAAAAAACAACACCTTTTCTATCAGGGACAGATATAGAAGTTTTTGAACCATTTCAGAAACTATGTTCAATATGAATCAATGGAAAAATATAACTACCAAAATACCTAGCATCCTCTTTAAGTACATCTATTGATATACAGATAGTAATAAAAAGCAAAGATCAGATCCTTCGTGCTCTTCGTTGTCAAAGAATATCGAAAATCTTGTAGTTGACTCAAGGTCCATTCTAACTTGAATGCAGACAAAATTGAAACATATTCAGAGGACAATAGTCAGGAGAGTAATGAAATGTGTCATTTGAACAATGACCTGAAGAGCCATGGTGGGACTGTTTCTGGATTGGGACTATGAAAAAGAAGATGCTGTATTTTTTTACATAAATCTTTTTATAGATGTATGTTTTCATTTATCTGGGGTAAATACCTAGGAGTAGAATTGTTGGGTATATATTTACCTTCATTAGAAACTGGCAGTTCTGCAGTGTGGTTGTACCATTTTATACTAATTTTTAATTGTACACTTATTTAAATTTTATCGATTGATCATTTTATGCTAACCTCAAAAACACAGATTTCTGGCTTTCTGGGGGAAAAAATGGGAGACCTGACAATATTGGATTTACATGTCCAGAAATAGCTGGAATTGAAGATTCACTGACTTTTTAGGTGGTGCATGAACAGTGCAATTCCCCGTAGACCTCACCCATCATTTCAACTCAATACACACATTTGGTAGCAACTGACACCTGTATGTGTGAGTTGGCATATCTGGATGTAATGGAAGACTGGCACAATCACAGCCACTTTTAACTGCATCTAGTAAACCACTGTTGACTCATATTTGCATCTTAGTAAGAATATTAGCTTCAAGGTGTGTATGTATGCTTTCCTGTTTTGTTAAGTGCCATCTGAGAGAGATTTTTGTTTTTCCTCCTGGATCCCTTCTCCTTCAGTTGCACCTAGAAATGGGTAACAGAAGCCGCAGCAGGGCTATTGCTAGGGAAGAAGGTTGTGAAGACAGTGCTGGAGATCCCATGTTATGATTAGTGTAACAGGATACGTTATCAGTTTAGTATTCTGTTATTTACTTAATTTAAACCTAATGATATGAAACATTATTGCAATGCTGAAGTTATCTTATCCCTTTCAAGGTGCCTCAATCCCCTGAGGAAAGAACCAAGCAGATGGAACCTTTCAGGCTGCAAATACAGAAGAGCTAGCTGCAAGTGTGCGCTCTGTCCTTGATGTGAAAATTCTGTCACTTTTAATTCTCCAGCTTGTTTACTTTTCTACTACATAAGAACTGGGGCTTGTTGTTAGCAGCACTGATAAAGTTGTCATTGATTTTTAAGATAGGAAATAGAACTTTCATATTTCCCACATGAATTTAAAGCAAGTCAGATATTAACATCAAGATAAAACATTTACTATAACAGTGACAGAACAGCCAAGTATCACTCAAAACCTTTCCAGGCTCCCAAAGAGCACATGGATTCCAGATGTCAATACATACATGAGTAGGTATCAATTTTACTATCTAATCTACGAGATATCAACATGCTTCTAGCCCAAACAATGGATAGTTCATTTATTTTTATACATGTTTGTGTTCAAATTTGCATAACTCTTTTTTTTCTACCAGTCAACAGAAATCAGTCTTATTATTAACTAGTTTTATAATCGGTCTTATTATTAGCCAGGCCTCCTGCCAAACCTTTCAGCATAGTGTGAATTAATCCTCACACATAGTGTGATTTAATCCTTTAAATCACAGTGTCTCAAACTTGGCACTATCAACACTTTGGGTCGGATAGTTACTTGAGGAGAAATTGGGGCTGTCCTATGCATTGTAAGATACTGAGCAGCATCTCTGGCCTTCACCCATTAGATGCCAGCAGTAACCCCCTCCCTGCCAAGTTGTGACAATCAAAAATGTCAGTTGCAAATACCCCCTGGGGAAAAAACTGTCCTCTGGTTGACAACCATTGCCTGAAGGTAAATATTAGTACTTCTGTCCTGTAACAGAACTTACCCAGGGACACAAAGTCAGCAAGATGAACATCTGGACAGGGAAGGAGAGACGTTTGGATTGAAAACCCAGGATCTTTGCACTAATTGATATTGTCTCCCAACTGACTTTAAAGATACAGGAGCAAGATTATATCTAGGTTGCTATGAGGCTTTCATAGTTTTTACTCTCTGTATATGTGAACTGAACATCTACTATTTGCAAAGTACTATGTCAGGGTGAAAGGTGATGATAAATTTGATTTACCCACCGACATTGAAGAACATGAACTTTGGCTTTCGTAAACAGCTATTCACAATTGAGATTAGAAATTACACATATTCAAATGTGCATAAAGGTGGAATTATGCATTAATAATTTTGAAAGGTTACTTTTTAAGCATTCTAGCTCCATTAAAGTTTTGGCATCATTGCAGAAATGTGTTATACAAATGATAAATTATTACCTGTGGTAGAATTATATAGTGAGTTATACATATATCTAGCTAGCACAAGGGTTGGCAAAACTGACCCACCATCTGTTTTTGTAAATAAAGTTTTATTGGGACATGTTCATTTATGTTCTTGTTGTCTGTAGCTGCATTCATGATACAAAAATAAAATTGAGTAGCTGTGACAGAAACAATACAGTTTCAAAACCAAAAATAGTTTCTATTTGGCCTTCTTTGGAGAAAATTTGCCAGCCCCTGATATAGTATCTCAAGGTGGTTTGGTTTTTATAGACGTATAAAAAGGTATTCTACGTGTCTGTGTGTGGGCTCTGTAGGTTACATTTTTATTTATTTATTTATTTAGGATTTCATGTAATTATTTGAGAGAGAGAGAGCCTGAGGGGAGGAGAGGCAGAGGGAGAGAGTCTTAAGCAAACTCCCACGCTGAGCGCGGAACCCAACACGGGCTTGATCTCACGTCCCTGAGATTACAACCTGAGCCAAAACCAAGATCTGGACACTTAAACTGACTGAGCCACCCAGGCGCCCAAATGTATGTTACATTTTAAGGGTATAATCAACTGGAATATGTGATTGTTTTCACATCTGTGAAGCACAATAAATAACATTTAGCCTTTTCCCCTTTTAAAATGCTTTAGTAATAATTGATTAAAGCTTACTGAAGACTCATTCCGTGCCAGCCAATCTGCCAGGAATTTTACATGCATTACACTGCTTAATTCTCACAATACTGTGAGGTATTTAGTCATATTTTCACTTTTTATGAGGTTACTGAGGCTTTTATTAAAGCAAGGTAACCTTCTCAAGGTCATGCAGAATCAGAACTCCAACATGTCTGATTGCAAAGGTCAAGTCTTAGACCCAACCACTATGCTATACTCTGTGCACGCAGTAAAATGTTAATTAAAAAATTTACTTGATTTTCCCTATGTTTTAAAGATCTAAGCAATTTTTTTCAGAGTTTATACAAATTTTCTTAATCTTCTTACAAAATAAGAGAATCTTATGCCTGCCTAAATGAAAGGAGGCTGAGATCATTAATTTATTCATTTTGCAAATACATATTGAGCCCCTACCCTCCACTACACACTGTGCTGGATCCTAAGGATAAACCAGTAATAAAAGACATAATTCCTGACCTTACCAAGCTTTGTCCTTGTGGGGAGATAAAGAGAAAGAAGAAAAAAATGGCAACACACCCTGATAAACAGGGATTACACAGGGATATGCCAGGTACTAAGGCAAGATGGGGGCTTCACAAAGGCATCTAGGGCTGAAACTTGATGAATGAGTAGTGACTGACCTGGATGGCAATTTGGACCCTGGCAATGATGTACTTAGAACTGCCTTAGAATACAGAAGTGGTTTTGCCCAATTCCCGACTCTGTAAGCTTGTGTTTTGGTTGGGGAATACAAGATAGAACACGTCAAGTAGTCACTAACAACACAAGACATTACGTAAGGAAGTGCTAAATTTCATGGAACAGCATAAAAGTACAATAGACATTAGGAGTAGCAGGGAATGGACAGAGTCTGGGTTTGCCAGCAAGAAGATAAGATGGAAGGGAGTATTTAAGGATAAGAAGAGCCTGGCTGAACAGACACGAGGGTATGTTGGGAGGCTGAACATCTTTAGTGGCCAGCTGTAGCAGGAATGGTGTCCATGAGTTTTTGGCTCCTAAACAGACTGGTCTCCACAAAAACAGTGTTAAGAATAGTGAGGAGCAAAAGTCCTATTGCTAGCTTGGGGCAAAAATGTAGTTAGTTTTCAGAACTAGATGGGAGGAGTAAGAATGCAGTATATTTAACCAATAATAAGTGGTTTGTGAAGAGTATAACATAATTCATTGCTTGAGACAAATTAAAAATACTGATCAATACTGAATCTGATACCAAAATAACTGGGAACTTTCATGGAACATCTTCCACATCAAAATGAAAAAGCTGCAGTACTTTTTTTTTTTTTTTAAGATTTTAGTTATTTGACAGAGAGACACAGCGAGAGAGGAAACACAAGCAGGGGGAGCGGGAGAGGGAGAAGCAGGCTTCCCGCTGAGCAGGGAGCCCGATGCGGGGCTTGATCCCAGGACACTAGGATCATGACCTGAGCCAAAGGCAGACGCTGAACGACTGAGCCACCCAGGTGCCCCAAAAGCTGCAGTACTTTAAAAATTAATTTATATATTAAAATAAATCACCTTGATTTATTATTCAATAAAGGTAACTACCTAACTCTGCATCTGACACTGTGAATAAAAATATGTGATTCAGGGCGCCTGGGTGGCTCAGATGGTTAAGCGTCTGCCTTCGGCTCAGGTCATGATCTCAGGGTCCTGGGATCGAGTCCCACATCGGGTTCCCTGCTCGGTGCAGAGCCTGCTTCTCCCTCTCCCTCTGCCACTCCCTCTGCTTGTGCTCTTCTGACTATCTCTCTGTCAAATAAATAAAATCTTTAAAAAAAAAAAAAACTTGTTAAAAAAAAAAATATGTGATTCATCATCACCTTCCTAGCTTCCAGTCTACCAGAGGAGGTAAGGTATAAATGAAATTATCACCCAAATGACTCCCATATTTAGCAAGAAGATAAGGGTCCCAAATGAAAGAAGGGTTCATCTATGAGAGTTTATTGGAAAGGAAGGTGATCTCAGAGGAAACTAAGGGAAGTTCTGCTGATAAAGTGACACTTGAAAGGGATTTGAAAAACAAATAGATGTTACATAGGCAAAAGGGAGGTGAGTGGTGGTAAACCGGGCAAGAAGTATCCAGGCTGAAGTGGCGCCATGTGCAAATCTCTGCAACAGGAAGAAAAAAGGATATTCTAGCTGTGAGTATGAATTTATTTGAAATGTGCAGATACACCCCGAGTAGTTATTAATCCTCTCAATTCCTACTGTTGAAGTAAGATTTCAAGTTTTCAAAGTACCCACGGTTTTCTTTATTATTCAGATATAAAATCTGGACATCTGGCACAAAACAATATAAGGTATAACTTATTTGGAAATGCTAATCCATTTTAAAAACGTGTGTTCTTCTGCCTGAAAATAGCACTTGCAGAAGTTTTATTTTCTTTCCACATAAAGACGAAAGGAAAAATAACTTCTAGATCCTAAGTCAGGAGTTAAAATAGAGAGGGTCTTAAATTGAACACATATGATCCAGATTCTTTGATCTAGGTCACATAATCATTTCTGTATAGATTACCACAGTTCTTAAGTCAAAATCTTCTCCTTTTCCTTTCTCTTTTCCTTTATTCTTGCTTTTGTGTGAAGTTATTTATTTTTGGATGTAATTTAGACACCAATTTTAATAACCATAACAATTACTGAAATTGCTCTTGATTCAAAACCAACATTTTTTCTGTTTCTCTTAAACTTATGAGGTCAAGGTCAGTGGTTTTAATCTTCTGTCTTGAGCCTAAACAACTATGTCTATCAATTTAGAAATCAGGCATTTACTAAACACAAACTTTGTCTAAGGAATTATGCCAGCCACCATGGGGGATATCACCCTATTTCCATTAAGTAGTACAAGGTCTAGTTGGGAAGCCTACATTTAAATTGTAAATATAATTTAATTAAGTTTAATACGTATATTACCTCTAAAGTTCAGTGTCATACATAAAATAAAATGAGTTGAGAATAAGAGCTTAGGACTTCAGAGAGGTGATCTACAGTATTCTGTATTGAAGACTTTGTGGATAAGGAAGTAGAGCTGGATCTTGAATTGGATTAAGATAGGGAGACAAGAGACCTATTAAATGAGTCCTCAGCATTTTAATCCTTGTCTTTTAGATCTCAGAGTCCATATTTCTATCTATGTACTGTATTTTCTCCTAATGGCACTTTTTAATATTGTGATCAGTTTTGATCAAATTCTTTTTTGTAAACAGAATAGCTTTTTCTTGTTAGTTTTTTCAGGAACCTTGCTCTACACAGAAAATAATAATGAGGAATTGAACACTGAGGGATTAATAAGAGATCAGGTAAAAGTTAAATTAACATGTATTCAATGCTCTTTTGGCTTGGTTATTTTCATTCTTCCTTGTCTCATTTTCATAAGACTGTCTCTTCCAAGGGGCATTAAGATTTGATCCTCATAATAGATCATGATGTAGCTTGCCTGCTTTAATGTGAGGTTTTTAGTGCAAAGTGAATTAAAATCATAGGAAAGCACACTCCTGCTTGAACTTTATGAATGGTTTAGGCTTTGATTCAACAAAGATTATTTTACAAGAGACAGTGGTAATTTTGGACTACCCTGATCATCTACGTATTTGACTAAAAGTGAATAGATCACAATCCTTCCAAACTTATCTTCTTGTGAAAACAGGTACATATGTGCAGTCTAGTTTCATGGAGGGTTCACTTAAGGAACTGGGGAGATAAATTGGTTTAGAAAAGCAAATTGAGGCCTACTTAAATGTGTGCTTATTAGACAGATTAATGCTTGGGGGTGGGCGGGAGAGGGAGGAAGGGAGAAAGTCTGTGTTTCCAGTTGTAAATTGGCTATGGTTTTAGGAACTTGTGAATGGACATTAGGAAAACAATGTTTTATCATGTGAATATGAGAAAGAATACCAATAAAAAATACAATATTTTACAAAATAATGTCTTTGTACAATGACAATGATAATCATCGATAAAACATAATTTACTTTTAATCCAATAAATTAGCGAGTGTATCTTAAAAGTATGTTATTTTCTTCTTCATTATATATTAAGTATGGACTATTGGATAACAAGTCTCTTGTTACTTCCACAAAGCATCTTTCCCCAGTAACTGTGAGGTTTTAACACAAAATTCAGGTAAGAAGGATGAAGTAAAGGAGCAAAGGAAAAAAATGAGATAGAATTATATAAAAATTAAATCATCAACTGTCACACTCTAACACTGCGGTCAGAAAATGCCAAGAATGATTAAACATGTGAACTAAATGCTATTGTGATCATCTCTCAATTGTCCTCATCAACAAAAGAAAGTTATAACAGTCAAAATTTCATCTATGCTTAATACCAGGATATTATTAGTACTCAGATTTATAATATGTTGAATGTATTAAGAATGCACGTCATCCCAAATAGTGACAAAACAATTCCTGAAAGAAGGACATGTGATTAAAGGAAGCTTCCTAATTTGTTCCTATCCCCTAACTGCAATTCAATTGATATGTCAACCTGAGAATGACCACTATCTTCATATTTATCTGATGATGATAATTTTTAAAATATATAATAGAAATTAAACAAATGTTCACTAGACACAAAGGACTATTTTAAAGTTATACATTACTTCTCTAATTCTCATAATATTCTTACAACATCTCTAATGTAGTTAGTGTGACCATAATTTTATAAATGAGAAATATGAGGCTTAGAGAATTTATCTTTGTCAAAGTAACCAAGCTGGTGAGTCATTGAGCCATAATATGAACCCAGATCCCCCTTACTACAGATTAAAAATCAACCACCAAGTTGTACTGCCATCCATAGAATCATAAATACCTGATAGCTGTAGAAAGTCTTAGCAGCTGGAACCTTGGAAAACCACTTACTAGCTAAGCTGTTCTCTCTAAGCTTCATGTCATTTATTTGCAATATAGGGTTAATATTAGTACCTACAGTCTCTTAGGGCTAAGGTAATAATCCAATAATACAATGCACAGTAGTTTAATAGTTTAATTTCTGTTATACATGACCCTGAGTAAGTGCGTATCAAAAAGACAGCTTTCATTATTATTCTTAGATTCATTTATCTGCATTTATAAAATTGAGTATCTTAGATTCATGTAGCATAGCAGAGCTTTCGAAGTGTTTTCATACATAATGTATCCATACATATGTTATTTAACATTTCATGTTTTATTTAATTATGATAGGCTTAACATAGGTAATTTTATGTCTTAGAAATGACATAGAAATTTCAGGGGCTGAAACTCAGCTTTGCTGTTGGAAAAAAAATTGCAGAATACTCTCTTTTTTTTGCTAGGCTGGCTAGGTTTGGGATTCAGCTCTAAGTGTTTTGCTACTTAGTTTTAGTTACTGCATTTACTCACTTGAAATGCTTGGCTTTTTTTTCTGTATTTCTGTAGAATCAGCAACCTCTCTGTTTTTGTTCTTCTAACAACTGAATACATTTTGGACCTGATGTCATATGTACTCCCCACCCCTTTGCCCATACCCCATCAAGAATTTCTCCCAATCAGAATAAATACATACTTATCCTATTTTGGCTATCTACTTTCTTATCTCATTTGAGGAAAAGATCTCAATTTTATCAAAAACAGGGAACATCACCTGATTGTGTGTTTCTTGGAGTTACAATAGTATTCTATAAGTATTCCTTCAATGTTAGGAATATTGCTTTGTCCACGGTAAGTTCTCAATAATTTTTTGCCAAAATTGTTGAACAGAATCTCAGTATCTACAAGCATGGGACTGTACAAAATGATATCCATGTTCATCAAGTGACTTGTAAAAAAGTGACAGCTTTTTTTGGCCTAAGCCATTGAGTGATTTTAGGAAAATTTTGGAAAATACAGAGAACATCAGAGTATTGTAACAAATACCCACATACCCATCTCTGTTTTCTTACTTTCCTTCATTCCTGAAAATCTATCACTCCTCTTCATGCATATTTTTCCAATTCAAGTTTTTTAATATTTCTTGAAATTTATATATTTGTACTCAATACACAGTATTGGATTGTGGATTTTATTATTTACATAGAGTGTTATACTGTACCTATTCAATTTTTCACTCTATTTTTGAAATTGGCCATGTTAATACATATAGATCTGGTTCACTTTAATTGTTACGAGTAATACATGACTTAAAGACATCACATGCTTCCCTGTGATGGGACCAAAATGAACAATAATCAATAATGCTGAAACATATATTCTTGTACATGTCTCCTCCTAGTCCATATAGGTAAATATATCTCTATGATAGATAACCTTTATATGGGATTTCCAGATTGTGGAGTATGTTTTCAACTATTTTGATGGCACATATTCCTTTTGCTCACACCCCATATTCAAAGAGTCAGAATAGCCTAACAGCTGTACCTTTGAAGGCAGTCCAGAAGGTGACCTCTTTTCATCACCACCACTGAATGTCTCTTTGGTCCAGTCTTCCTCTCTTGATAAGATACTGCAGTGGCCTCTAACTGGCCTCCCTGGATCTACCCTTCCCGCTATAGGTTGTCCCCGACACAGGAGCCTCTGAGGTACTTTTGGATTTAATTCAGATCCTATTACTTTTGTGCTCAGAACCTTCAAAGGGCCCCATTTCATCCAGAATAAAAGATAAAAAGACCTTATAATGACTTACAAGTTGCAGACACAACACAGAAGGGTTTTTTTCCTTTCCTTTTCTGTTTTTTCCTTGCTCTACTTAGGTAGTATAGACTGCTTGCACCTCCACCCCTATTCCTGGAAATGGGAGTCAGATTACTTCCTCTTCCTTTGGGGGTGGAGTATTCTGTGGGCCCCGTTTAAGCGGGGTTTGCTCTCCCCCTGGACCGCTAGCTTGGGGGAAGCAGGCGCTGACCTTAACTTCCTCTCCCTGCTCCGCTGGGCAACAAAGCCCAATCTACTTAGATAAGCAAATGCCTCAGAGAAGACAGTTAAATATTCCTGGGATCTGTTTACTGTTTTGAGTTCCTACTCTCCTTTAAGATTACAGTCAGCTTTGGGCGCCTGGGTGGCTCAGTTGGTTAAGCGACTGCCTTCGGCTCAGGTCATGATCCTGGAGTCCGGGGATCGAGTCCCATATCGGGCTCCTTGCTCAGCAGGGGGTCTGCTTCTCCCTCTGACCCTCCCCCCTCTCATGTGCTCTCTCTCTCTCATTCTCTCAAATAAATAAATAAAATCTTTAAAAAAAAAAAAAAGATTACAGTCAGTTTTGCACGGAGCACTGGGTGTTATACGCAAACAATGAATCA
This sequence comes from Leptonychotes weddellii, assembly GCF_054177405.1. Lineage (NCBI taxonomy): Eukaryota > Metazoa > Chordata > Mammalia > Carnivora > Phocidae > Leptonychotes > Leptonychotes weddellii. Next base: position 49,614,886 of record NC_138375.1, on the reverse strand, counting down.
TGGAACACTATATCAAACACTAATGATGTAATGTATGGTGATTAACATAACATTAAAAAAAGATTACAGTCAGTTTTTCCCACCAATCCTGTCATGGCTCAGCCTCGTAAAGTGCTGTTTTGTTCTGTTTTTTGTTTTTGTTTTTATGATTTATTTATTTGACAGAAAGAAAGCACACAAGCAAGGGAGCAGGAGAGGGAGAAGCAGCTCCCTGCTAAGCAGGGAGCCGGATGTAGGACTCGATCCCAGGACTCTGGGATCGTGACCTGAGCCAAAGGCGGATGCTTAACTGACCAAGCCACCCAGGCGCCCCTGTTTTGTTTTATTTTAATTCAGGAGGATTTGTGTCCTTGGTGACGAGCTCATATAAATTTCTTTATTGTTAAATTAATATAACATATAATACTTTAAACAATGATTAACTCTTTGTTTCTCCAGAAAAGCAAGGCTCTCTTTAGCCTCCTTTTAAGAGAGAGAGTGTGAATCTATTTTGAACATAATTACTGAATGAGATGTCCTGCTTGTTAAATTATTATCCTTTATTGTGATTTTAGTTGTTTCTAGTCCTTCCAAAGGGAGTCAAAACTGAAGATGTTATGGAGTTATATAGTTATACATGGTAGAAATAAATGAAAAGTGCAAAATCTTGCCACTATTGGGACTGTGTGAATAGGCTGGAACACTCATGGCATCTGCTTGAATTTCTGATAGACTTGGAAATATAGTTAATTTAAGACAGAGCAGCACAATGACAAAAATGTATGGTAGCAACATAAAGCTAACTGAACGAAATGAATGGTGAGAAATGAATTATCCACTTTTAGACTTTTGGTTTAGTTTTAAAGCTATAAACACAAAAATGTGAAAATGTCCTTAATTCTTCACTACTAAAAAACAATACACAAAATAAAAATTACAGTTTTTTTCCTTGCCCTTCCAATCCTATTATCTAGAGGAAATACTTGTTAGAAACTTAGTACTACACAAACAATGAATCATGGAACACTTCATCTAAAACTAATGATGTAATGTATGGGGATTAACATAAGAATAAAAAAAAAAAAAGAAACTTAGTACTTATTTCTGGATTCCTCTATGTATGTTTACATATACTTTTTACAAAACTGAGATCATGGTACGTATCTAACCCACATATTGCTTTTTCTTCATCTTAAGTGATTATCATGGCAAATGCAAAATTTAAATAATGTTAAAACTGTGAATAGTAATACAGCCATACATTTGTATTGTACAATTAGAGTAAGATATATATTGGCACCAAGGAAAATTAATACCCACAGATAATATTATTATTTAAAAGCTGCTTTATAATTTCTTTTAAGATAACATTGCTTTTCTTCTCAAAAAATATTTACTATGGAAAATATAGATGTTACTTATTCTTTTCCATTAATAGCACAAGAGCTATATTTATATTTTTGTAGTTTTCTGCCATAAACAATTTAGCAATGTGCATTCATTGAAAGATTTGCATATATCTTTAAAGATGTTCTAACCAATAATATTACTGTGTATGAAATGATCACTGTAAGGTTTTGCTACAATGTATTTATTGATCATGATGAAATCATCCCCACTCCCTTGCCTCAGGGACTGTTAAGACTGTTTGGAAGTGAGAAGTTAGAGCTATGCAGGGTGGATATGACTTTTGGACATTTGAAATGGGACTAGTTCAAAGTGAGAAGCGTTGGTAAGAGTAAAACACACTGGATTGCAAAGACTTAGCATGAAAACAGGAATACGAAATAATCTTATCAATAATGTTATACTGCTTATATGTTGAAATTAAAACATTTTGATACATTAGACAAATTAAATATATTACTAAAATTAATCTCCTCTGTTTCTTTTTACTTTTGCAATGTGGCTACTTGAAAATTGGAAAGTTCTTTTGCAGTCCGTATTATATTACTATTGAACTGTGCTAGTCTATAGCCTTGGTTTTGGTTTGTTTTATTTCTTTGTATTAATATATTTCTCCCCTTTGATAAATGCAAAGTGAACAAAGAAGGGGGTGACTCACTAAACAAACTTACTCACCTAGTTGCAGCCAAGAGTTTTTCCAAGTGCTCAGGGAACCCACTGTAGATCTCAGAACCAGAAAAGTAGAAGCCTGCTTAGCTGGTGGAATAAATTTCCATCTTCCTTCACTTTATACCTATGTGATACTAAGGAACCAGCAAGTGGAACAGATATACAAAAGCTATGCAATTTGGAATTTCTGCACTTTACCTTTATGTAAAAAAGATGAATAACAAGTAAGAAAACACCAGTGCAATCGTCTAAATGTTTGTGTCCCTGTCAAATTCATATGTTGAAATCCTAACTTCCAGAGATAATGGTATTAGGAGGTGGGACTTATTAATTAATCTTCTTATAGAAGAAACCCAGAGATTCCCTTGCCCTTTCATTATGTGAGGACACAGCAAGAAAGCACAGGCTATGAACAAGGAAGAGGGGACTCACCAGTATATGATCATGCTGGCACCTTGATCTCGGGCTTCCTGGCCTCCAGAACTGTGAGAAATAAATTTCTGTTGTTTATGAGCTACCCAGTCTCTGGTATTTTGTTATGGCAACCCAAACAGACTAGGATAACCAGCATTCATTAAAAGCAAAAACTGTTTTGGTGCTATGCATAAATTGAATATAGTTTTCTAACTACATGAATTCAAAGGTAGCACTGGAATTCCTTCTGAATCAAAGAAAGATCCCAAATAAATCTGATTCAGTTTTCATTACAGCATAGCTTACACTTTTCTAAATATTGAAAATTAATAATCCCAAGGAGTTGATATACAAAATTTCTTCAGAAAACAGAATATTCAGTTAATTAGTTTATCTTGTTCCCAAACATGCTGAATAAAAGGTATATTTCTGTCAGTCAGAATATTTTAACATTTAGCTTTGGGTAGAAGCCGTGTGGGTTGAGGTGCACTAACAGATATGATAATCAAGGTATTTGAATTCTTAGCTGTAACTGGTTAGATGGCCTTTTACAAGTTGACTACCTTCTGGATCTTTCTGTTCCTCAGCTGTAAAAGTTAGGTTTGTATTAGAGCAGCTAAAATGCTGTCCTTTTATTTTAAAATGTTCTCTAATACAATTCTTAAAGAATTCTTAAAGAAATTCAACTAAGAATATAAATTGTAGAGAAGGAAAAAGATACAGGTAACAGTCAAGTCTCCTCATCCTGAGATGCTCCCAGGGAATTTTCAAGGATTCTAAAGAATTCTGTTTTGAGAGTTTTTTGTATTGAACTTGTCTGAGTGGCAGTGTGAGCTCTCTGAGTATCAAATGAAAGTTGAGCATTGAATGAAACATAGGTTATTTGCCATCCCTAACAGTAACATGTCTTTGAAGTTTATCACTTTAAATTATGACAAACCTGACTATTTTAAGTTTTGTCATTATAAATATCAAGAAAGGTATGTGCCCTCCCCTGCCCATCTTACTGTCATTTGCCCGCTGCTTATTCTAGGTCTCCATGCCCATCCCATAGATCTGCTGAAGGGACAACTTTTAGGCAACAGTGTTTGGCACACAACCCTTCATATTCAACCTAAGCTGAGTGGATCTGGAATAGATGTGACTCAAAGGCAACCAAATGACAGGTTGACCAATGATTTATATTGTGACAGGATTCAGAAATGTGAACTGAGCCTCTCAACTTTATTCTCTGGGAAATGTGATCTAAGAATTGAGAAGAGAATGAAATGATTTCCAACGGGAAATATACATGGAAAACGAATAAGTAGAAATGAGCTCTGAGGTGGGGTTGAGAATGTAGATTTGTTTAAAAACTGAACAGATCCGATGAAAAGACAGGAAGATTCCATAACAAAAACACTAACCTAAGCTGTGGTCAGTGTTATTTTTAGTAATTTTTGTTGTTCTATTCCATTCAAAACCAAAAATTCTTAACTAAATTATGCTTCACCAATTATGTTGTTCATTAATGATCACACTTTCACAAAACACTGTATATACGCTGGATTTGACACTGCCTCTTACTGTCCTGTATGAGTTTGTCTGCATTTCTGTAAATTGGGGACAGTAAAAAGTTATCATGGGATTCCACTGGGAATCAAATAAAGTAATATAGGCAAAGAATCTTTTGACTGGTGGGTAAAGGGCTTTTAGAATATATTAATACCCAGTTCTCAACCAACCATGTTGTTAAATACCTAGCTTTTCACTGGGACACATTTTGCCATTGCCCTTTGACTTGACAAGGAAGGTAAGTTCTGAGTCTATAGAATGTGTGAAATAAGCTGCAAAAACAGACCACTACATTTTAAAAGATCATGAATTTTTAAAGAAATCAGGTGTTGGCTAAAATTGTTGTTTGTTTTTTTTGCCTTCTTTATGACATGACAGCTGAAAATCCTCTAATGCAAATGAACTTCAACTACAACAAAATAAGTGCCATTACACTAAGCAGGATAACAATGCCTCTCTATGCCACCACATTCATCAGGTAACTTCTGATTGTGTCTAATAATTTCGTACCAAAAAAATCAGCATGTGATAGTCACAGAATATAACCAGAAATACAGCTTATACTAGACAAAAATTACTTCACAGGTTTTAGTGGTTCTACTGGTCAAAATAAATACATTAATAAATTATTTAAAGTAAGCTTTTATTGGTGCCCCCAAATCCTTTTTGACTGAAGGAGTGATGTTGAGGTTGAGTCCTGCTTACTACAGTCATTATAAACATTTATATGAAACATTTATATGAAAGACCACCAGAGGAATCAGGTGTAATATAAAGAGTTAAACTATGACTGGGCACATCATAATGTAAAGCAGGCAGGGCCTTCAGGATGATGCTTTAGTGAATACTCTTAGGGACTGAAACAGTTTAGATGTGGCTGTTGATGCTAATATCCTTCATGTTCACAAAGTCAGAAAAGAAATTATTCCTTCCCTATATGAACTAGGGATTTCTTTTTTCTTTTATTTTTTAAAAACATTTAGTTGGCACAGGAAAATGCAAGGGAGAGAAATCGGGAATTGGTGCAGGTCTACAAAAAATGACATTATTAGATCTTTACCTTCTCTCACTTTATCATTAGACTAGGGATGATTCATAATTGAGATACCCACTTCCTTAAATAAAATGAATTTGGACTAAATGTGATTTGGGTGATAAAATAGTATTGAAATTAGAATCACACTTAGACTTATGTATTATTTCCAAGATGCCAAATAATCCAGATAGATGGGAGAGAAAAGGGAAATGAGTTCACCCTTACATATGAGATAAACTTCCAATAAATTACATTCAATAAGAAAGTAGAGAAACATGAGAATAATATAATAGAGCATACTAAAAATTCATCCAATTCCAAAAAGTGAAAGGGGAATATTTTCAAACTGCCTAAATGGTACATGCGCATCTTGCTTATTCTATGATCATGAAACGAATAAAATAAGACAAACACATGCCTTTTCCATATCATTGTGTGCTTAATAAGCAGTGATCTGTCAGCGTCACTTTAAAAGTCTAGTTGAACAGACTGAATCCTTATCCTCCAAATGTTCACAGAGGGAGACAATCACTGACATGCTTAAGCTCCACCATATCCATCTTTCAAATGGATGTCACCTGGGAACAGTCTGTAAGGGGTAGGGGGGAGAATGCTTCTCTGAAGTGCCCACACCCCAGGTCATTCACAACAGAGCTCAGGGATATCTACTCAATACAGTTAATGGTTGACTTACATTTAAAATATTTTTTATTACAAAACCATTCTTGAGAATTAAAAACCCAAATTCTGAATAAATACCAAATTCAATACCAAATCAATTAAGGTATAATCAAAGACTGAAATAACCTTAGGAGAAAGAGCAAAGTTAACAATAACATATGTGATCTAATGTACTTCTTTTTCATAAACATGTTTGTCCTCCAACCTTATTAACTTAATCATTGCTCTGGCATCCAGCCTAACCCAAAGCACAATCTTTGAACGGTTCTCTGCAGCTGTTCGAGAGCGGCAGGCTGATGGCCACATGGGATATCACTAGGTGTTGGAATTCACAAACCAATTAAGATTAGTACAAGTTCACATCTCCCTATCTCCAAGGGTGCATTCTTTCTCATTTTGAAAGAATATCCATCTGTATTATTTAGCATCCTTAATATTAAAACAACAACAACAACAAACCCTGTACTTCTAAGAGTAGAGAAATATTTGATTGTGTTGTTGAAGTAAGAGTTTTGTTCCCCAGTTATATGACAATTTTTTTGGGGGGGGGATGAGTAACTAATTTTCTCTTTTGGAACCTTAAAAGACACAAAAATTAAGGTAAGAACTCAATATTAGATTTCAACCTGGCATGAAAACCCTTAAACTCAATGGTTACTTAAAATAAGACTGACTCTAAAAGTTAACCAGGGACCTTGTGCAGGTTATTCCACTCCTTGCATAAATGTGCTATTAGTAACAAACTTTCTCTTAGGCTGGAGTGTTAATGTACTGATTCCTTTTCCTTATAGCATATTCCAGTTGTTCAGTTCACATGCATTATGAAGAATAATGAAAGCTTTATATATATATTTTTTGATCTGGGAAAATGTATATTACTTTACATCGCATTTGATTTCTCAAATGAATTACTATAGCCCTTTGAAAAAAATGTGAAAATACATCTTTGGAGTTCACCATGTTAGTTATGTCTGTTGGTGTTCTTTATTTTTATTTTTTGACAATAACAAAATTACCTAATGTCATTTCAAGTTCATCCTATTCCATTTACACATGTGCACAGAGCCAGGGTAATTCACTTACGTAGTTCAACATCTCCTTTGTTGCAGATGGTAAATGTGCAGATTTCTCCCTCAAGGAAAGAAACTCTTTCATAAAATAATTGCATATTCTGCTCATTTTTTCTCTTTACTGATGCTTTTGTATTGTTATTACACCCTGTCAGATTAGTAATTAGCATGCAGCCTCCATAGGACATAAATGCATTTTTCCTGCTTTCGTAAAAGCCCCGTTAGCGACTGATAGTATATAACAACTCTAGACGGCAAAGAAAGAGGAAATAAATAATACGACAGGAATAAATTAGTGGAGCATTAGGTTGGTGCACTTCTTTTGATCAAGGAGTTGAATTGCAATTGCCTCCTGAAGAATGTCCTGGAACCTAGAACAGGTGACTGTCTGCAGACCTTTGTAATTAATTTTTTCTCATTCCTATTTGAATAAGTAATTGAATTAACAGCCTTGGCCATAATCTGAAGGAGAAAACTGGCTGAGAAAGGAGCCTATCCTATTAAAAAGTATTCTGAAAAGGAAAAAAAAAATAATGAAAGGTTAATTCACAGCTGTACCTTAAGTGGGGCCTAAGGATTGACAAGCCTAAAACAAAGTCGTTTTTGCCTACTAGCATCAGATTGAGATTATGTCCATTGAAAATGAAATTACAGGAGGGTTGAATAATACATAGTCATATTTGGGAGACACTTTAGTCTGCTTGGATATCTTCTTCAAAAGGAAAATAATTCAATGAGCAATAACCAAGGTGAAATGATTCTGTGAATTTCCTGTACTAAAACAATGGAACAAGACTGGTTACTTCATTTGTAGAGCCCACTGCAAAATGAAAATGCAGGGCCACTTGTTCAAAATTAAATTTTCAAAATGGCAATAGCAGAGCTTTAAACCAAGTAGGGGACCCATCTAAGTGTGGGGACCTAAAATATATGTGTCACACGCCCATGAAGCTGGCCTTGCTTCTGAAGGTTGACTCCACTGGTCTGACCTGAGGTTACACTCAAATGAAGCCAGCACTGAAAGCAAGAACTCAAAGCACAATGGAGTTGCATCTCGATTCTGATCCTGACTCCACTGCCCAAGTGTGACCTCCAGCAAGTGATTCATCTAAACCTCAGTTTCTTCACCCCCAAAGCAGAGATCACAGTGCATAAACAGCACCTTTCATAGTACCCACTATACAGTAGGTATTCCGTACACGCTACGTTCGTCTAACACAGCATCAAACATCTAACATCTAACCATCAAACATCACAACTCATTGATTTTGAGTCAAGAAAGAAAACAATTTGCCCTTGGATATTTTTATGTCTTTTATTTGTCATCCTTACTGATGTCCTACTTAAATTTAGGGTAGTAACATAAAAGAGAACTACAGTTTAGTTAGCATTTGCATGTTTTTTTTTAATCAAAATGTCCATTCACAATATAAGTTAAATCATACTGTACATCTTAAAATTATGCAGTGTTGTATGTCAATTACATCTCAATAAAACTAGAAAAAATAAATCCATAGAAGGCTAATAAAAGTTGCTTATTCTTTTCTATTTAATTAACATCATCTAATAACAACTACCTCCCAGGACTGTGTTAAGTAGCAAAATATGGTAAGTACCTAAATGAGCTATCTGAATTGTTGAGAAGAGTTCAGAAAGGAAATACTTGCCCCTGGACAAGATACTTATTTCATATTTTCAGTGTTAGTGGTGCTGACCATTATAATTACTAATAATCACAGTTATAGCTAAAATTATGACATGATATTGACCATTGATACAAAGCAAATGACCACGTTTCTTTAATTCTAAAAAAAAACATCAATTGTAACATACAAAGCACAGATTGACTAACATCCTTTCGATAGAGAGAAAAATAATTAAAACACTACCACATTGTATATACATGTGAATTTAAGACCCAGTCTGGTTTCTAAAATATTGAAATATTTTATGTGCATACTAGTACTAAACATTTTATTCACATTATGATCTTATCACAAAAGTTTGCTCATTTATTTGCTCACTTAAGGGGATATATGTGTGTGTGTGTGTGTGTATCCTATATATAATGTAAAGTATATTAACATCCTCATGACTACAAAGTTAGAAATTATTCATTCCTTCATTAATCCATTCCACAAATATTTATTGAGCACTTATATGTGTCAGGCACTATTTTAGTCATTTGGATTAAAAAAAGTGAACTAACTAGACAGAAATATCTACCCCCATGGAGCTTATATTCTACAGGGTATGATTTTCATTAAGCAAAATAAATAAGTAAAATGTAAATGAAATAAGAAAATGCTAAGCACTACAGAGAAATGTATTTTTTAAAGGAAGATTTGGAATTTAGAAATTGATTTAAAATAGGTGGTCAAAGATTATATAATTTAGATTTCTTCCTTTGATATTCTAATACAAATGGTGACTCATTTGTACTAAGACCTAGATTGAACATAATCATGATTTTTTTTTGTTTGATTAGTATCTACTACGAGTCCTTCATGAGGCTAGGAATTTGGAAAATTTTTAACTACTAAGAAATAATGGTTCTACATTTTAAAATGTGGATTATCTACTTTGAGAATAAAGAAAAATGCATCTTAAAACATTATACAAGATATTTCATATTTTAAGTGTTGAATTATATGGTAGATACCTAAGTACAGACCATGTTGAGAGAAAAAGATGGATAATTCATATTAGATTCTGGAAGTCTCATCTCTTCCTAAAGTTAAGGATACATGTTGCAATTAGGTATGTGTGAGAGTGTGTGTGTGTGTGTCCCACCTAGTAAATATTGAGAATCACCAGGAATTGCTTGCCTTTTACTCCCAACACCTTTTCTGGGATGTGGGAATATATAGCATAATCAATAAAAGGCTGTAAGATGAACGGTGCTCTTTCAGTCCTTCAATCCATCTCTCAAAGGGAAGGGGTGAGCTTTTATGAGGAAATGGTTCTTATTTTTAGGCAGATTGTAATTATATATGAAGATTTTGTTATTTCTATAAAACTATTCATACCCAGGTAAATCCATACCTACCTTCTTCCAAATTATTGGGTATATTATTCAAAATCTTTAATGACAGGAGCCTTTCTGTTAAGGTTTTGCTAGAGATTATATTGTTTCTCATTGAAATGTACTGTAATGAATACATTATAATGGGACAGACCTGTAATTTAATCTTGGAGGAAAATAACTTCTTGAAAGAATACTAAATTGTTGTACATTTCAGGATGGTAGTGTAAGCAGGACAGTAGAGAGTAATAACTCTAATATCCATACCTTAAGGTTGAAAGTTTAGTATGAATTCTATTTTGTTTTATTGGCTTGTTACCAAAAACTACTTTATGTTCACTTGTACTAAATCTCCACATTTGGATACTATGATCTAATCATCTGTATCATCACTGACTGTGTTGAACCAGACACAAATTTTTTTTACCCCACATAACTCCAAGTTCTAATTGAAATTAGGCCACACTAATAAGATATCATAGTCACAGTAGCTCACATTCTTACAATTGTATTTCTAAAACTCAGGTAGAGTAAAAATACTATTTCAGTGAGAGGAATCTCATTAACTTTCAGTGAAATAGTAGGTCAGATTCTTGGTATTATATAGGTGAATAATATAACCTTGGAAATACAGAAATGGTTTAAATGATTCATAGCTATTACTTTTCATCCAGCAGATTTTTAAAGGATTTCATGATAAAACATATTTTTATAATGATAGGCTTGTTCATTAAATGGTATTTGCATGATTAAATAGATAAATTACAATAAATGAAGAGGATGACATTCTCATGAAAAAAAGCAAGAAGACAAAACATTGTTTTCTGTGTTTGAAATAATAAAGGTTCGAGTTCCTCACTTCTGAGTGAATACATGATAGGTTCTTTTGTCGCTCATTCATATACTAACTTACTTTCTCTCAGCCAGTCACTGTTTCAGGCTCTGGATTGTCGGGACAGAGCCATTAACAAAATGGTAAAAATCTTTGCTTTCCTACAGCTTACCTTCTAGTAGGAGAGACAGATCACAAATAAATAAATACATAAATTACTAAAATTTCAAATATTGGTTAAGTTTTATATAGAAAAGTGGTAAGTATTATAAGTGGTAAGTATTATAAAGAGAAACAGAGTAAGAGAATGGGAGTGATAAAAGAGAAGGACTATTGCAGGGAGGGCGGTCAAGGAAGGCATTTCAATGGAAATAATGTATTGGCAGAAACCTGGGAGACACAACTTTGGAAACTATTTGAAGATCTGAGAAAAAGCCTCTAGGAGAAAGAACAAGTACAAAGATCCCTGGTCAGGAATGCACTTGATGCCTTTGAAAAGCAAGAAGATTAAGATGATGAACCTAGTGTCCAAGGAAGGAAAAGCAGGAGACAGGGTCAAAGAACTAGGCAGGGGTCAACTCAGGGAAGTCCCTGTAGGCTGTGCTGAGGAGTTTGGGTTTCTTCCAAGTACGACAGCAAGAACTGATCAGTGTTGAACAGGATTCTGATGTGGTTTATATATAGTTTAAAAAAGAGCACCTAGTTTCTTCAGGGCAAGGACTGAAGAAGTGAGACAAGGTTGTTGCTGGACTATAGACAAATAATGAAATGGCACACATTGTGGTACTTAGGGTACTAACAGTCTAGGTGGTAAGATACAGTGCATTGTTGTGCTGCTTAGAAATCCCAGTGTGTGTTTCCCCATCAGAGGGAGGAAGATAAATTTGTTTGGTGATGCTGGTTATGTCCAAAGAAATGGACTTAAATGATATGGATGGAAAGAAACCATCATATTTCAAGGTTAATCACTGACCTACTTTTAGACAGTTACAAAACTCACAATTATTTGAGCATAGTCTTTCCATCAGGTACTAAGAAGGGAAAAAAAAAGTCCAAGGAGGAATATTTTGAACGGTGGTCATTTATTTCTGTTGTCTGAGGAAAAGGAAGTAGACACATTATATAAATAGATAAGCAGAGATTAAGCTCCTAGATAGATCATTAAAAAAAGAAAAAGAAAAAAGAGAAGCTTGCAATCACTGCCCTAGACTATGTATTTACTATCCCCTAAACAGCATCCATGTGCAATAATAATGGTATCAAAGTGATGGCTACATTTCTGAGTGTCAGTTACTAGACATTCTGTTAGGTGATTTGCTTTATCTCAATGACTCCTCTCCTCACTCTGTGATGTGGAGATTATTGTTACCCACGTTTCTAAAGTTGAGGACATTCAAGCACAGAATGTTTAAGTAAGCTGCCTACCTAAGAGTCACAGAGCCAGTAACTGGTAGAGTTGGGGATCAAGCCTAGATATGTTTGCTCTTCACCACTGTGTACTGCTATTGGTTAATTTAGTAAACTACTTTCTCTTGAAAAGGTAAAAATAAGCAGCTGATGAAGACTTTGCCTGTTCCACCGGTTCTTCTGAAATACAGACAGCATCTGTGTGGTAGCAAATTACAGCAGGGAGACAGCTTCCAGAACAAACACCTCCCGCTGCAGGACGTGTACTGACCATTTTCAAGTCAGCGAGTCAATACAACCACCAAGGACGTGAATACACCAAGTGGCAGCATAATTAATCCTTTGTACACAATCAATGAGGAATAGTAATGTTTCTTGGGAAATGGAATATAGTAGAATGAGCCTGAATTTTCCCTGAGCACAGAGGTCGAGTCACCATTCAATGAATCCTCCCTGGAGGAGACTGTAACAAATACACGAAACCTCTCAAGGACAGCCAGGGTTGTAAATTGTGGGCTATAAAAATAATAATATAAATATTGTGCCAACATTTATAATTTATTTGCTGGACTCACAGGTGAGAAATAGGGGTTAGCTGGCAGGTCTAATTTGAACTAGTGTTGGCAAACCCATGCTGCACGCTAAATCATTGCCTGTGTTTCCTTTAGCTTAAAAATATATAATAAAGCTCAAACAAAGCTACTTCTTTCGGACAAATGAAGCTGTCCGATTTTTGCACAGATTTTTGCAATGTTACGTTATAAAGTTGCTGGAGTGCTAGTACATTGACAGTTTTTCTTCACTTGGAGTGGATACTTTATGCAGTTAGAACATTAGGCGAAGGCATAAAAGCAAGAGAGAATTATTTTTAGAAACACACAAAATTGTATTGCTTGCTTTAATCTGGCTGAAACTTACACTGGAAACTCAAAATCAGTAACTAAAGAAGGACATTATTGTGACAAGAAGGGGTCATTAAAAGAACACAGAATTGAATAATTCAATAAGTTTTTATTCAATAAATGGAATAGTTTATATTAAAAAAAAAATAAAGAACATAGATCTCCCATCCAAGTACTAACCAGGCCCGACCCTGCTTAGCTTCCGAGATCAGACGAGATCGGGCGCGTTCAGGGTGGTAAGAACATAGATCTCAAAAGATCTTTCAGCTGATTTCAGCTGTGTCTTAAACTAATAATCTTGGGCAAGTCACAGAATCCCCAAGGGCCTATAGAAAGCTTAAGCAGTGCTTGCTACTTCAGACTCATGAATAAAAAGTAAGATATGTCTAAGAGAAGGGCAGTATTGCTTTGTGTTCAATGATGCCCTCCAGTTCCCAGCTGGGCAGCATTGGTAAGCTTTTCAGTCTCTATGGACCTGAGTTACCCCATCTTGTCAATGAGGGCAATAAAACTCACCTTTGAGAGTTTTTTAAGGATTAATGAAAATGTTGTGATGCATGTTAATTTCTAAGTACTCTGCCTTAGAGAAAGCAAGAACTTAATCATTGTTAGCATTGTACATTTTCTGTAGATCATAAAAGGTAATATACCTTCAGTAAACATTTATTGAACAAAGGAATAAGTATGGTCAGAAGTTCCTTCTGTTTAGAAGTAGTTTGCTATAGTTTGTAAGTATGTACAAACTGATGGTACAATGAGTAAGGCACAAAAAGACAAATCTGCTATTTCTCTCTGATGATATTAGGCTAGTGTACACAGAAATGTTTGAGGACTACCTTATCAAATGCACACGCTTTTGTGAATCGTAACGTATGTGCCAAAACCAGACTCCACAAGCAAAGAGACAGAGCACTGGAAGGATAAGGGCTATTTGGAGACCTCCCAGAGTTAACGGATGATGAGATGAAAGGATGTGCTAGGGAATGGAGAGGGAGATGGGGGCAGCAGAAAAGGTAAGAAATGAAGTTTAACACTCATCTTTAAGTAATAAAACTTCCTGGAACACGGTGTTAAATAAATTAGAATTTATTTATTAATTTTTTAAGTTTGGAGGAAGAGTTCATTAAGTTTGAATGTAAAATAAAAAGTCACCAAGAAAACATTCTTCGCTTTGACTATCAATAATCATGTGTTTACTGTTTCAGTCCTAGACCAATTTAGTCTCTTATCTCATACAAAGCTCATGAAAGGCAGACCATCTTGTCCTGATAAAATGATCACAGAAGGCCTTTTGGGGAATATTAATCTGACAGAGATGGGTCAGGTGGAGTGAACAGCTTGGAAGGAAAAGGGGAGACCCTTAAGGAAACAACTTCATTAGCCCAGTGGTTAAGTGGCAAAGTCCCCCTCAGCAAGCATGATGACCTTACTGGAAATAAAATGAAACAGATGGTGTAGGGGGTGGGCTGGGGCAGCTAAATATTGCATGCATCTAGCAGGAACATGCGTCCTCATTTTCTTTCATGATTAATTGAAAGGCATGTGATAACTTGAAATATGGATGGTGAATTGCAACCATCTCTGATATGATTATAGCTGTGTTATTACTGGTAGAGGGTGGTAACATTGCTGAATATCTAAAAGAAAGTCTTCAAAGTTGAAAATCTAAAAACTGTCTTATAGTTTTAATATACCAGGAGTCTTTCAATAATTAAATAACATCATATGTCTTCTATCTGGGGGTAAAAAATTGGTCCTGAGTATTCTCAGAGCACAAATGGTAATATTAGAAAATTAGTTCCATAGAAATAATCTCTTTTTGTCATATTTTGAAATAAAAATTAATCTCTAAAACAGTTAAGAGGCTACAAAAGACAGGGTCTTCCCTTTTTAAATGAATGTAAATTATGTATATATTTCAGCTTTGGGACATATATTTTAGGCCACGTGTGTCTCAGATCCTCTCCACTTTTTGAGTAGAGAATCCTGCTGGCAAGTGAACAATAGAATGTTAGAGAAGGTTATAAGAGTTTAAACATCAGTTTGTCTGCATTTATCCAACTCTGTAATCTCTACTGGGATATATTAGATTTGTTTGTATTTTTTAAATCTCATTACAACTTTTTGAAAACAGGAAATTGCTTCTACTATGAAAGATCAATGTGCTCTTGACTCCAGCATTTTCAACAATGGCTTATCTGTGCTGATGTGGTAATGGAGATCTGGAGGATATGAGAATGAGTTTGGGTTCTCTAAGAGGCTTTGAAAAAAAAAAGTCACTCAGCAGAAAAACCACAGCAGAAAAAAACAACAATTATGAATTCTTAAACTTAATGATGCTTATCCAATTAGATTAGATCAACTGCCCAAAGAAGCAAACTCTCAGATTCATATGTAATTTGTTGTAAAATTATTTTTTTGAGGGGGAGGGGGAAAGGAAGAGGGTTTATGAGATCAAGATGAACAGGTTTAATTTAGAGAAAACTGTATTATATCATGCCCTATAATTAGAAATGAAAAAAAGTCTTCGAGATTTGTCCGAAAAAATAAGCCAAACCATTTCAAAATGGAAATGATCCCAGAAATGTAAACCTAGGATTTTTTCATTTTGTTTCATCTTGGTCAGAAATAGCATGGGATCAATTCGATGAACTTTTGCTTCTCATTAGAGCCAGTTAACCTGCTCACAAAATAAACACCATGATATGATATGGCCAAGTTTGCTATAGATTTGTGTCTTCTGCCTAAACCATTCATTGTTGACTTCTGATCCAATCCTACTGCCCAGATTACTATTCTTAAAACTTTTTCTCCCTTTCTAAAAAATTTCATCGATTTCTAGGATTTAGTGCCACACCTTCAAGCTTGATTTCTAGCCATCTACTGAATTCTACCTAGAAGTTCCATAAGGAACTCAAACTTCATATACTTAAAACTGGACAAAGCATTTACCTATCCCCTAATAAAAGTTCTCTTATTTTTAAGCATGATTTCTAGTGCAACTTATCATCAAGCCTAAATTTATTGGAACTCTCCACTCTAATTATTCACCTACAAATGATGCCCTATGAATTTCCTTCAGGAAATTTTCCCCAAGTTGGGGCAACCCCCTCCTATTTAGGCTTTCATTGACTTTCAGAGGAATTCTCAATGCTTAATTGCTTCTTTCTGCTATCAATCCTCTAATTCCATGACAAAGTAGTCTTGACAAATTCCATAGGTTATCCCATCCTTTACTCCCTGAAATCCTTTGATGATTCACATTGCCAGTAGGATAAAGTATTGAGCCCTTGGCATGACTATGAGGCTCTTAATGAATTGGCAATAATGTTAAATTGCCAAATCTCCCAGTTCCCTCCTTCTTCAGACCTACTTCTCATTTCACAGAAAATATTTTTGGTTTTAGTTTTGTAAATAAACTCTGGATATATCACATTAAGGAACTTATTACCTCAATATACTGAATCTAAATTCTAACTTTTTTTTTCTATCATACAAGGTGCATTAAAGCAGCATTAACAAAATAATAAAGTAAAAAATTTTCACAAATACCCCAAATTCCACTTTTTTTCTAATCTGTTCTTATTCTTATCTATGAACAAAAGTATTTTTAAAAGATAGTTGTAGGGTGCCTGGGTGGCTCAGTTGGTTAAGCGACTGCCTTCAGCTCAGGTCATGATCCTGGAGTCCTGGGATTGAGTCCTGCATCAGGCTCCCTGCTCAGCGGGGAGTCTGCTTCTCCCTCTGACCCTCCCCCATCTCATGCTCTCTCTCTGTCTCATTCTGTCTCTCTCAAATAAATAAAATCTTTAAAAAAATAAAAATTTTTTAAAAATTTAAAAAAATAAAAGATAGTTGTAGTTACAAAATGGGTAAAATTTTATAATTTTGTTCAGCTAATTTTTACTAGATACATATTTTACTCTAGGATTCTTTTTCTGCAGTTAACTTTCTTTGAATTCTCATTCACATCTTGAAGGACCCAGTTCTCTTGCTTATCATTACACACACAATGTGAAGCCTTCCTTGACTTGTGTGGGAATTATAATTGGAAATTTTAATATTCCTTTCTTAGTAAATGATAGGAGACAAAATCAATAAGTATATGAAAGACTTAAACAGCATTATCAACCATTTTGACCGACTGACATCTATGAAACACTCCATTCAACAAGACCAGAATACACATTCTTTTCAAATGTACACAGAATATTCATCAAGGTAGGCCATATTCTAAGCCATAAAACAAGTCTTAAAACATTTAAGAAGAATTGAAATCATACAAAATATGTTCTCTGACTATAATAGAGTGAAATTAGAATGCAACAACAAAACGATTTTGGGAAAATCTCCAAAATATTAGGAAATTAATATTTTTAAGTAACTAAAAATTAATAATTTTTTAAATATTTTATTTATTTATTTGACAGAGAAAGACACAGCGAGAGAGGGAACACAAGCAGGGGCAGTGGGAGAGGGAGAAACAGGCTTCCCGCCGAGCAGGGAGCCCGATGCGGGGCTTGATCCCAGGATGCTGGGATCAGGGCCCCAGCCGAAGGCAGACGTTTAACGACTGAGCCACCCAGGCGCCCCTAAAAATTAATAATTTTTAAGTAACTAATATATCAAAGCAGAAATCAAAAGGAAAATCAGAAAATATTTTGAAATGAACAAAAATTAAAACATAAAATATCAGAATTTGTAGAGTGCAGTAAAAGCAGTGCACAGAGAGAAATGCATAGCCGTAAACATTTATACAGATCTTCCTTGACTTACGATGGGATTACATCCCAATAAACCCATCCTAAACAAAAATATTGTTAAGTCAGAATGCATTTAATATACCTAACCTAGTGAACATCATAGCTTAGCCTAAGCTATCTTAAATGTGCTCAGAACACTTACACTAGCCTGCAGTTGGAAAAAATCATCTAACACAAAGTCCATTTTATAATAAGGTGTCGAATATCTCATGTAACTTATTGAATACTGTACTCATAGTGAAAAACAGAATGGTTATAAGTTTATGAGCTGTGCACCCTCGGGATCACGTGACTGCCTGGAAGCTGCAGCTTACCACCTCTCCCCAGCATCACCAGGGAGTACTGTACCGTATATCACCATGCCAGGAAAAAAAATCAAAATTCAAAATCTGAAATATGGTTTCTACTAAATGTGTACCAATTTCACACCATCATAAAGTGGAAAAATTGGAACTCAGGGACTGCCTGTGCTGAAACACATCAAAGACTTAGTGAATGATTTAAGATTCCAACTTTAAAAACTTAATACAAAAGGGTAAATTAAACGTGGGTAAAAAAGCAAATTAACCCAGGAAGCGGAAGGGAAAAATTAAGTATAACAGCAGAAATCAATAAAAAAAAATACTAAGAGAAAGAGAAAATCAATAAAACCAAAGCCTGGTGCACTGAAAAAACAACAAAATGGACAAATCAATTACCTGACTGATAAGGAAAGAAGTGAAAAGATTTGAAAAGACACAAATTACCAATATTAGGAATGAAAGAGGGACAAATGCCTCAGATATTGAAAGGATAATTAGAGAATATATGAACAACTTTATACCAATGGATATGATAACTTTAGATAAAATGGGACAAATTCTTTGTAAGCACAAACTACAAAAGCGCACTCAAGAAATTGAATTTATAGTTAAAAACCTTCCCACAGGACTGGGAATAATACCAATTTTTCACAAATTCTTTCAGAAACTAGAAGAGAAATTCACTTCTTGGTACTCTACCTGTGCTCAATATGAAAATAAAAACAGACCCTAGAAAGTTCTAAGAACAATTGTTTGGCTCCCATTTAAAACCTGGAGGCCAGCATTACTCTCATAATAAAACCCCAAGACATTACAAGAAAAGAAAAGTGCAAATATGCCTCATAAGCACAGATCTAAAAATATATAACAATATTTTAGCAAATGCATATAGCAATATCAAAAATAATAAGAAATCATAAGCAAGTAAAATTTATTCCAGGAATGAATGCAATTCACCATATCAAAAGAACAAAGAAGAAAATGCTTATGATCATCTCAACAGATGTAGGAAAAGTACGTGTCAAAATTCCATACCCATTCATGATGAAAACTCTCAGTACACTAGAAGTAGAAGGGAATTTCCTCAACCAAATAAGGACATCTAAAAACCAACAGCAGGCTCTATACTAAGATCAGGAAAAGGCAAGAATATCCACAATCACCACTTGTATTCAAATCTGAAATGAAAATGTATGTCCGACAGTGGAATAACGCTCAGGGGAAAAAAAAAAAGAACAAATTGCTGACACATGCAACAGCATGAATAAACCTCAAAAGCATTAATTTTAAAAATCCAAGAACACAAGCCTACATATATATGATTCTACTTATATATGACATTGTAGAAATGCAAATTCTAAAACTTGAGGGCTAGAAAACAGGTAAGTGGCTGCCAGGGGTAGGGAATTATGGGAGTAATTAATAGAAACAAGCACAAGAGGATTTTTTGTGACAATGAAAATATTCTATATCATGATTGTGGTGGGAGTTATAACACTTTATATAGTTGTTAAAACATATCAAACTGTACAATTAAAATTGGTGAAATTTTGCCTATAAAATATATGTAAAATACGATTTCAAAGGTTAGAAATTTTCTGAGGAAAATTAATTGGATTTATGTATTAACTGATGTTACAGAAGTAATATTATGAAAGTAATGAATAGGAGGTATTTAGCTACTGATTTTGCTTCACTCACGTTAGACAATTTGAGTCTAAAAATATTTGTATTCATGATGTAGATGAAAAGAAATGTACTGGTTTTTATTAGTGAAAACATTTTTACTCTTAACATATTCATTTAATGAATATTATTTGTTAAAATGTTGCAGCTCCCCAATTTGCCAAGAAGCTCAGCTAAAAGAATTCCTAAACTGTAATATCATTCTATTATCTTCTATCATATAAACTTCAGCTGTGCAGATACGTTATTTTCTTGTATGGACAAGTAGTGTAAAACAGTAACCTCTGAGAGACTGTGTTTCATACTGTTTCTGATGAGGTACTAGGTACTCCCCAGACTGTGGTGAAATATTTTATTGGTAGTTACAACCAGTGCAATAGATCCTAACTTATCTTTCATTCTGACCTTAAATATAAATGAAAAACAATAAATTTATTTCAAGGTTATGCTGAGAATAAGCAAGGCCAATTGAAACAGAGGCTTTAAGCCTCCACCAATTTATATTCCGAACTAAGCTAAAGAAAGAAAAGAGTAAGAATTATCCTTTCTGCTGCTGAATTACATTTAATATTGGAGACTATGATTACAATTTAAAATTTATTTGGGGGAAATGAAAAAAAAGAACAGCATTCTAATATAAATAAAGGGCAATTTGTCATCAACTAATCCTATAAAGTAGCAAATTATGGATATGGGACTGCCTTTTCATAAGCACTAGCTAACATTTCACTTAAAGGTGAGTCATTTCTTTTATTGAAAAGCATTCTGACATCTTTCCTATGGCAGTAATATTGAAAAGGAAGGCATGTAACTTTTCCATATACTCTTCTAAAGATCACGGATATTAGGGTAAAACTGTAAAACTTATAGTTACAAACTTGAAATAATCCAACTCGGAACAAGGCATAGTTTCAGTGAAGGTCAAGTGAATGACACAGATACAGAGCTATAGAATTAACTTGAAGAGCAAATACTTGTAAACAAGTCAAAGTCTTCGCCCATGGGAATTTAGAAAGATTTCTATATAATATACCACCATGTCTATTTTATAGACATGCATGGATAGGAAACTTTCCTTGTTTTTTGCTCCCAGTGAAATTTGAATCTGAAAAATCCACAACTCAAGTGTTCCATTTCATTACTGTGTATTGATTGTTCATGTGTATCCTTCTAAGAAAGCGAATCATGGCTGTTATAAATCCTCTTATTTCAGACTGATACTCTAGTTTAAAAGGCAAGAGTGGTAAAACACAATTAAAATGACTGTTAAAAATCATCTTGAATTTTAATTTCTGTAATCAGGAAAGTAAATTTAAGGTAGCCAAGCAAGAAAGAAGAATTTCTCTGTCTGCCGCCATCTCTAGTTCTTGCACACCAAGCTCTCCCTAAAACACACACAACCATTTGAATGGTGAATAGTCAGATAAAGTGAAGGGGGAAATAGGTTTAGGATTTATTTGAGAGTAAAGACATCTTAGCACAGGTCCCCTTATGCAGAAATGAAAAAGCAAGTAATGAGAGTAGTTGCCAAGATTTTTAGAACATTGCGATTTACTTCCATGTCATCTTTACCTAATTAGCCTTTTTTTCCTTAGGAAATGTGAGCCTTTAAAGTCTTCACTCTGATGCCAGGCAAAGTAAGTCACAAATTATGACAGTTCATGCATCTTCTAAGCCTGCTTTCCTTGGAAATGGAAAATTGGAATACTGATTACCTAACCAGTTTCTAGGGACTCTGCTTTCCCCCTTCTCTAATTGGAAGTTCTGTTAGCTCCTGTTCAATAATTTAACTTGTATAATTTAGCTTTGGAAAATTAGGCTGATCTAACTCTCCATGGTTTTTCAAACTTAAATATACCATTTTATTAAGTATATGTAGCAATATAGAGTGTTGTTGCATGAAAAATAAGTTTTGTTTTTATGTTTTTATGTTTTTTTAACTCAAAAAGTTTTATACATTGTCCAAATAATGTGAAGAAATATTATACATTTAAAACTATGTTTGATAAAAAACACAATTTATTTGCTTCATCTTTTTCATTGTTCCTTCCACCATCCTAGTTCAGTTGTATCATTTCATGCCTAAAATAAATACTTGCATTATTCTCCTTTCTAGTCTTTCTGTACCTGGTTTTTTCCCAAATTTGTCTTTCATACCACCACTACTAGATTAACCTTCTAAAATACTGTTTAATGCCTTCATAAATAATACATTACTTAGAAGGAAACATCAAGTTTTCCAGTAGATCAAGGGTTAATAAAATCTGACTTCAAATTTTCCTTTTCAAAATTTCTTCCATTCTTCTCTGCCTCTAAGAAGAGTCAGTTGTGGGGCACCTGGGTGGCTCAGTCATTAAACGTCTGCCTTCAGCTCAGGTCATGATCCCAGAGTCCTGGGATGGAGCCCCGCATCGCGCCCAGCATCATGCCCAGCATCGGGCTCCCTGCTCAGCAGGAAGCCTGCTTCTCCCTCTCCCACTCCCCCAGCTTGTGTTCCTGCTCTCGCTATCTCTCCCTGTCAAATAAATAAATAAAATCTTAAAAAAAAAAGAAGAGTCAGTTATGATCCCCAAATTGCGCTTTTGCTATTCTGACCCTTGCCCAAGAAATGTTCAACTTGAAGGTTCAGCAGCAGAAAACATTCTTCTGTAACTTTTGTATCATCTCTGACGTCCAAATTTCTGTAACACTGTCACTTACTTAGCATTTATTATTCACTATAGTAAATCTGAATTTAGATACCTGAATATATATTCATGTACATATACAGATATAAATGATAAATTCATACATACATATACACACATGAACATACAATGAACACTTACAAGATTATTGGTCCAGCACTCCTTTTCCAGAAAATTCAGTTCCTATCAGCAATGAGCATTTTATACAGGTGACCCTTTACACAGACCAGAGTTAGTCTAGAGCTCATATCAATGAAAGAAGAGGTAAATTCTGAGGCTCTTCCCTAGGAATTTTTAAACTTCTAAGAGCATTGTGTAAAGCTCTTCCTAATAATTGTATCTTTAAACTATAAACCCAAGACATCCTAGGCATATTTCATGATTATAGTGTGTATTATGGATTACTCAGTATCCTTTATCCATTTCAACCTCCTTCTGAAGTGCCTTCTTATACTACGGAAGCTGACGGGCTAAAACTACCTTTGCAGACTTCCTTTCAGCTAGGGTTCTAGGTAGGCTTTGGACTCTGCCAATCCAGTGTCTTTGGATGAGACATACTTTCAAAACTGAATTTCTGGGGAAAGAGTCATGGTATGAGACATAGGTTTTATTAGCATGGAGTAGAGCAGAGGCAGAGGTTTCTGCCATCAGCAGCTCTACTGGACTAACAGTTATGTTGGAAACTCGCAAGTAAGGACAGAGGCAGCAGTGCTCTTGGTGGTTTAGTTCTACAATGTGCCTTTGGAAGGTATTCCTGGAAATTCAGCCAAGGTTCTATTTTTTCAGCTTCCCTAAGAACCTATGCACTTTTGATAAATGTAATAAATATCTTTCTGTTGTTACTAGCTAGAGAGGTATCATTTCCAACACCGCCCTCTGGACAAAGCCGGTCTGTAGTGAGAGAGGAGAGTAGAGGTAAGAGGCCAAGAGGATACCAATGGCATCTGGGTTCCTGGTTTGCGGCGTATTGGCAGCAAGCAGCACACCTGCATTTTCTCTTGGGTGGGTTGTTCAACTTTTTCCTGGGCTGAATCAGCCAATAAATTATACTTGTTGCTTTTAAATTTGCTTTTGTTTAGTTCCTATCATTTTGACCATGAGAATAATAGCTAATACAATGTGTTTTACTAATCCCATCTAATTCTTTGTCAGAAAGGGACTATGTGTACCTAATGTCTAGTGTGCATATTTAACATATTTCATGACTAAAAAATATTGACTAATATTCCAATTGCTGATAATTTTATAAAGGCCTAAGTCAAAATATTTTATTTCTTTTCTCAGTTGTACATTTTTAAGGATATTATTGATTAACTGTGATTGGGCACAATGAACATTTTATATGACAAATTCTTTTAAAAGTTTTGAACTTTTGAAGAAAATCCTGCTCATTTTATGAACTTTGAGTCCATTTAGCCATACCCAGGATAATCCTAATAATTACACTGATTATTCCATCAGTGGAAATGTCAACAAGGAAAGTTAAGCGCATTTTGCATAGGCCAGCAAAGATTCCACTTCTTTGATGAAGAAAATTAGTCACCCAAAATTGAGAATAGCAGTTAAGTAGATCCACAGAGAACTATAATACCTTAGAGGCCTATTAAATATTTGAAGAAAATTTAACTACTGATTCTTCCACTAACCATTTTAGCACACCCCTCCTTACATTTCCTTAGGGGACACATAAAAATTTCTCCAACTGCAAGCACCTGATGGAAAGAAAGTTTCTGAAAGAGGAAGACTGTTTAACACATAAAAGAATCAGCTAAGACCTTAACCTCATTTAAATGAGCTTGATCTTGCATGAGGCAGAAAAGAGTTTAATCAAAAAATAAATAATCTGATAATCATCAAACGTCTTGACTCACAACCAAGCAATGAATCAGTTCTATTGGAATGACAAGGAGGAGGTTTAGCAGCACTACTTAAATCAAACTCCATTTTTGGGGTGCTTATTTTTACCTTGGTCATAGGATTTAACCTTTAAATGCACGTAAGTGGAAAGCATTTTTCCAGTTTAAATTTAGACATAGAAAAATCAAAGTGAATAAGAGACTGTTTATCTTCTTCAGCATGTGATGGTAGCATTTATAATTTCATATCACAATAGCTATCCCTCGGTTGGTATATCTTTGCCTGGAATAAATCAAATTTGTCATGTCCATTTTGTATTTCGTTTGTCTTGTGCTGTTACTAATGTGCCAGGTTTGAAATCTCAGTGACCCTGTATCTGAGCCATGAATTCCTGTGAAAGACAGAAATATTACTCATCTCTTCACATTCTATTTCCTACTTTTTTTTCTTCTATTTTTTCCTTTTTTTTTTTTTTTTTTTTTACATTATGGAGACTTCATGATGTGAGTAACACCATCAAAAAGGTTTAGCGGTTTTGAATTAGGATCTATCTTATGTGTGAACAGAGATGAGGCTGTCTATCTGGGACAATTTGAGAAATGTTATAAAAGATTCCTTCCCCGTAAGCTTTCATAATATATCTCTCTCCCAGGCCTCATAAATTCTTACCAGCTATGATTTAATCTATGGTATTGTCTTCAAGTCTCCAGGAGTCTTCTTTCGAAAAACAAATACTCCCAGCAGACAATTTTCAAAATAAGAAAAAAAAAAACAAAATCCTAAGCTATTAACATAATTATACGAGCTAATTAATTGGAGATGCTATCACATAGGTTTTCTTGCAAGGTTCTTGGAGAAGGACACAAGGATAATTAGATTTTAACAGGAAAAAGAGAAGTTTAAGACTATAGCAAGAGGCACTACTAGGGGCCTATTAAAGGCCAGGTTCTCCATAGGGACATTGACGGCAAGGATGAAGGAGGAATGAAAAGGACTAGAAAAAAAGAGAGAGAGAGAGAGAGGTCTTTCACTCAAACATTCTTCTGTCAGCCCTACATGCTTATTCTACTTAAGCAGCTTCTGGGAAAATTTTTACCATTAACTATTCTTTCCGGACTCCTGGTCTGACCACCCTTTAAGGCTTTTTTTACTTGAGTGTACTAATGTTTCAGGGTACATTTTAAATTCAAACTTTAGTATTTTTTAAGTGGAAAATATTTAATAGGAGTAAAACTGGACAGAACAGCTTATTTAACTGGGGTTGATATATATATATATACACATATATATACATAAAATTATTAATAGAAATGAAAAGATGGATATATAAATATTTGTATATATATGTATATTAAATATATTTATTAAACATATATGATATATATACAATACATACATACTTGCATAATATATATGGTATTTTTATATACTTGTATAACATATATGTTATGTTATTAAACTTATATATAATATGTATACAATACATATATACTTGTATAACATATATGTTAGAATATATAAATATATATCCAAGTACATATGAAATATAATTCAATAAGTTTTTTTTTTTTTTAAGATTTTATTTATTTATTTGAGAGAGAGAGAATGAGAGACAGACAGCACGAGAGGGAAGAGGGCAGAGGGAGAAGCAGACCCCCCGCCGAGCAGGGAGCCCGATGCGGGACTCGATCCCGGGACTCCAGGATCATGACCTGAGCCGAAGGCAGTCGCTTAACCAACTGAGCCACGCAGGCGCCCTAATTCAATAAGTTTTTTAAAGAAAGGCTGTTAGGTTAAAACCACTGTCCTGATCCAAAAATTATAAATAGAGCATTGATACTGGTGAATGAAAATGAGCTATGGAATTCTATTACTCAGCTTCACAAAGGCCTCTCTAAACATTTCTACTTTATAGACAAACAAATGAAGATAATACCATAGAATAAAAAGTATTCCAAATTTTAAAAAGTTTTACATTTAATAACAGAAAAAATTTAAATTTATTTTTAAGAAACTAGAAGCATACCTAGAAATATAATATATATTTTTCCACAACTTTGTTATATATTTAAAATAAATATTTACAACTATTATTAGTGATTATTTAAAATCTCCATATAGATTTAGTCAAACCACAAAATAACTCTTGTGAGTCATCATACCAAAGAGGTACTGGCTGAGGCTTGTTAATTGAAATACACACATACTGTCCCTTTCCCATAGTAATTGGAATCAGATCTTGTGGGAAACATAAGAATTTTACCCAGTCAGTGGAGCTCTTGTTCAAGAGTGGATTTCATTCCCTGTCAAGTGTATAGGGTCCATCTACTTGCTTTCTCAAGGGATCTGAAATCCATAAGTAGGCCAAGGTACCAGGAAGCAGAGCTACAATGCTCTGTGACAGGGATTTTGCTCACCTTTTCCCACATTCAGGGGACTGCTTTCTTAGAGCTGAGTTGGAAGTGGCTACACAAGAGACTTGGTAGCTTGGTTTTCAGCTTGGTTTTCAGCTCTGTGGTCTC
Source organism: Leptonychotes weddellii (assembly GCF_054177405.1). NCBI lineage: Eukaryota > Metazoa > Chordata > Mammalia > Carnivora > Phocidae > Leptonychotes > Leptonychotes weddellii. The sequence goes on along the minus strand of NC_138375.1, from coordinate 49,588,093 downwards.
CTGACATGGAGGAAAAACAGTAGCCCTACAATTGCTTTGTGAGAGACAGTAACATTACATCTCTTCCTCCTCGTTTAATTTACAATATTCTGATGGTAAGGACTATACTTTAAAATGATGGTGGCACACACTCTCTCCACTATTGTTCAACATAGTACTAGAAGTCCTAGCAACAGCAATCAGACAACAAAAAGAAATAAAAGGTATTCAAATTGGCAAAGAAGAAGTCAAACTCTCTCTCTTCGCAGATGACATGATACTTTATGTGGAAAATCCAAAAGACTCCACCCTCAAATTACTTGAACTCATACAGCAATTCAGTAATGTGGCAGGATACAAAAATCAATGCGCAGAAATCAGTTGCTTTCTTATACACTAACAATGCAACTGTAGAAAGAGAAATTAGAGAAACGATTCCATTTACAATAGCACCAAAAACCATAAGATACCTCGGAATAAATCTAATCAAAGAGGTAAAGGATCTATACTCTAGGAACTACAGAACACTCATGAAAGAAATTGAAGAAGACACAAAAAGAAGGAAAAACATTCCATGCTCATGGATTGGAAGAATAAACATTGTTAAAATGTCTATGCTACCCAGAGCAATCTACACCTTCAATGTCATCCCAATCAAAATTCCAATGACATTTTTCAAAGTGCTGGAACAAACAATCCTAAAATTTGTATGGAATCAGAAAAGACCCCGAATCGCCAAGGAAATGTTGAAAAAGAAAAAGC
>NC_138375.1:49562958-49586852 GCF_054177405.1 Leptonychotes weddellii | reverse complement strand
TTTTTTTTTTAAAGATTTTATTTATTTATTTGACAGAGAGAGAGATAGCGAGAGCAGGAACACAAGCAGGGGGAGTGGGAGAGGGAGAAGCAGGCTTCCCGCCGAGCAGGGAGCCCGATGTGGGACTCGATCCCAGGACCCTGGGATCATGACCTGAGCCGAAGGCAGACGCTTAACGACTGAGCCACCCAGGCGCCCGGGAGTCAAGATCTTAGAAAGAAGGGAATTGTGTTGCCTTGAGCCTGGCTTTCTCCTCTGCCTTTGTGGGTATTGGTACATGTGGGGAGTGGTAGTGTCAAGGGGCCTAGAAAACAAGCAGAAAATGGTAGCTTAAAGTCTTTGGTCATTTCATAAGACTAGGAAAACCAAATCTTTATTGATTTTAATTTTACTTCAAGAATTTGCTTCTCTTATTATGGGACAAGAAGTAACAAGACAAACAAAAAGTGGCTTCCAAGTGGCTAAACAGCTAAGCAGAACTGAAGAAAAAAACGGAACTCAAAGATCATCAAACAGGAGGAGCTATGGGAAAGAGCATTAACATTTAGTCAATATCCATGATGGGCTGGCTGTATTCTAAGAGGAAAGCCAAATCTGAAATAAACCAGACCTCACATAGAGTGGACCTCAACCTTGAACAATCTTAGTCCCTAATGAATGAAGGTAATCTGTTCCTGCTTTAATAGCCTACTGAAAGGAAAGCAAAGAATCTTCTCTAGAAAAATAAAATACAGAACTTCACAATTTTTCATACATTCATTGACAAATGACCAGTAGATAGGAACAAATGACCAAAAACCAAGAGAAAAAAAGATCAATAAAATCAAATCCCCAGGTGATCTAGATATTAGCATAATTAGACACAGATCTAAAAATAATAATTAGCAATGAAATAAATGATATGATAAAAACTATAAAATAAAATAAAATTGAAATTCTAGGTAAAAAAGTAGAATAACTGAAATCATGAATTTAATAGATGTGTTTAATAGCAAAATTATAAAAAGCAGAAAAGATGATTAATTAAATGGAATATAGGTCAACAGATATCTAGATTGAATATTAGAGAAAATAATTTGAAACATTCAGAAGAAAATATAAGACATTTTAGGATGGTGAAAGTCTAAGGCAGTATAATTAGAGTCTCATAAAAAAAAGGACCAAAGCAATATTTATAGACATATTAGCCAAGAATCTCCCAAGCTTAAAAAAAATCCCAAGCCAATGATGTTGAAAGCTCTATAAACTAAAACTGGAAAAACGCAAAGAAATCTATACCTAATCACATCACAATAAAATATCTAAAAAGCAAAGAATACTAAAAAAAAACAACAGAAGCGACTGAAGAAAAAGAGACACATTATCTTTAAAAATGAAAATAATGAGTGACAGTTGCCTTTTCGGCATAAATGAATATATACCAGAAGACAAATGAGTGACAAATTTAAAATGCTGAAAGAAAATAATAGCCATCATTCAAAGTATCCTTCAAATAATTAAGGTAAAATTAAGATGTTCTTAGAAAAAGGAAAACTAAGAGAATTTGTCCATCACAAACCATGCATTAAAAGAAAAGCTAAAAAGAGTTCTTTCGACAGAAGGAAAATGATCCACAATGTAAGGAGGGAAATGATAGAAGTAAAGAATATAAAAGGTTAAATAAACATATACAAAAATCTAAATGAATATTGACAGCATAAAACAATAATAATACTCTCTTGTTGCCTTTAAAATACATGGAAAACTTCAAACTAAACAATAGTCCAAAATGTGGGGGTAGGGAAAAGGGAATAAGGGGATAGGGATATTAACACATCTAGAACACATATGAGTCAAATGAAAAATGACAATGGAATTAGTTCAGAAATATTCCAAAATATGGTTCTCAGCAGACCAAAATATAAAAATGCTTAAAGGAATTTCATAGATGCAGCTTGATAATAATGCCTATCTGGCATACAGACAAGCAATACATAATTTTTATTTTAGCCAGCTACATTGGTGTCATGGAGACAGAAGAGTCGATTGATGGAATATTTCACATTGCAACTGCTTTGTTTGTGTTGTATAAATTCATTTTGGGTTCGATTGAATACAGGCAAGTACTATGGATGGAAGGTGATCGCAATGTCCTAGAGCTACATACAAACTCTGAATCCTATGAAAAGGAATCCATTGACTTAGTTAAATGATTTCATGTACATGCTTTGAAAGACAAATTGCTCATCTAATGCTTAACATGAACTGGAAGTGAAAACAATTAGTATGGTGGATGCTACTTTTAAGGGAAAAATGTTTTCTTCACACAGCAGATGAGGGAACATAAGGCCAGCAGTGGGTATCAATGCTAAACTGTCACTGAATTACACAAAAACAACAGGCTATAACAAAATAACTAGTGTTTTCAAACTTGCTATTTTAAGATTGAGCCCTTTGCCAATCTCCTTTAAAAAAAAAAATACGATGTCCATCTACACTAATTTGCTTTGACATACGTCTTGTTGAATGACAAGTTTCAGGATCAAACAGGAGATCTAATGTTTATGTGACCAAAAACATGTAGTAAGATTGTAAAGTAAGTTGGTTTGTTTTTCATGTTTTTTCCTTCCTAGGGCAGTGCCCATTCATTATATTTAAATTCTTGCATCTTCAGCAACTTTGAGCTATTCTATAATGTTGCCTCTCTAACCTGATAGCTTTACTTTACCTTTATATCACATTATCCAAACAAGGAAAGTTGATTCATTTAAAAAAACTAATTGGCTTTTATAGAGTAGTGAGAATGTCGAATACAAAAATGACCCATAACTTACAAATTATCCTACAAAGTAAGCATGGAGTTTTTAAATATTATTTTATGCATTCTTTTCAAACCACGTGTGTGTGACAGTTTACTTGAAGTTATGGTATCAAGTTAGAGTACTGAAAACACTTTATGGTCAAAATTATCCTTGAAAATTCCCTACACATCCTATAAAATGTGCATGGGTTTGTGTATACAATCCTCTACAGCAATTTTAAGCACCCTAATATATATGAACCAATGAAATAAGAAAAAAGAAAAAAACAAAGGAATGACTGCATGAAGATGTGTCTGCATTTATTTCTATGTACTTAAAAAAAAAAAGGAAACCCAATGAACACAAAAGTTTTCAAGTCCCTAGAGATGAATGAAGGATGCTTGTAGATTTCTATTTTAATATAAACTTGATACATGTTAATAACTGTATTTACTGTTAAACACATTTTAAGTGTGACTTTTCTGTATCTTCTCTTAAATTGTTATGTATTTTGTGAAAATGGAGAACATATAGCCACCTGAAAGTTTTAACAGAAAGAGAAATTTAAAAATATCTGATTGGGATGCCTGGGTGGCTCAGTCGGTTAATCGTCTGCTTTTGGCTCAGGTCATGATCTCAGGGTCCTAGGATGGAGCCCTGCATAGGGAGGGAGCCTGATTCTCCCTCCGCCTGCCACTCCCCCAGCTTGTGCACTCTCTCCCTCTCTCGCTCTCCCTCCCTCCCTCTCTGTGACAAATACATAAAATCTTTTAAAAACATCTGATAATGTTTTTAAAGATCTTAATATATTATTTAATTACTAAATGCCTTTTTTATGACCAAAAAAGTATTATCTTTCAGTTACTATCATATTTATTTTTCTTTTTCATGAGTGTGATCTCAAGGATTTGACAAAGGCATCATAATTGTGAGCTTTGGTCTTGATAATGATCTATTATAAATGGCCTTGCCTGCTTCAGTTTCTCTTGTAATTCACTCTTCATATTCTGGCCAAACAAAATCTTTCCTCTGGTATCCTTTTGATTTTTCCTATTTCAAAACCTTTTCTGCCTCCATATATTTTGCTTACCAAATTGCATAGAAACTCTTTCATATTTGACCTCTGCAGTTTTTAATCTTCTTCCATGCTAATGATTCGTGCCCTACCAGGTTACCAGCCATTCTCCTTTCTATGCCTTGAATTTTCTGAATCTGTTATATGGATTTTGTCCTTTTCCTAATCTCCAGTATTACTTTCTGAATCTCTGCTTGTTATATTCTTTAAAATTTCAGTTAAAGTATTCATGACAACTTACCCAAAAATAGTTCTGTATCTTTAGATCTTTTACAGTACTAAAAAAAAGAAGGAAAACTATCTCATTGTTCTTAGATATACATATTACTTAGGCACATAGATAGTCCTTCCCTCCCCAGTTCTTTCTTCTGCCACTCCTTCATTCCCTCCCTCATTTACAGGGACCCTACTACTTGCCATAAAATGTACTAGTCATTTCATACACATTCTTTCTAATGTTCTTAACAACTTTGTGCAATATTATTAGCTCAATTCAACAAATATATAAACTAAGGTTCAAAGTAAGTGACAGAGATGAGAATCAAATCAAAAGGATTTCTCCATAATGACTTTAACTACTTTTTATGGTACATCTACTATGTTTTAGTTTGTTTCACTAAATAAATTAATGTTTTGCCCATGTTGCATAATTTTGTCTCCAAGCAACAATTCAACGAGTAGTTACTATGATAGGCAAATAAATGTCCCTTAGTTTGCTTAGAATATCATATGTGATTGCTTTTTTCACATTATGATGGCTAAATTTTAATGTGACCTTTCTGGAAATAGCTTTATGTCTCCTGAGAGTCAACTGGGTGATTTATGCATAGCCCACTGCTACTGAATGACCGTTCATTTTAGAGATTAATGTTCCCTAATCCCTCAGCAGCTCGGGATGCCAGGTGAAAAAAGGGGAAAGAATGAGCATCAGAAAAAGATGGCACAAAACCAAACCTTAACGTTTTTTCTCCCCTGCCCCCACCATTTCTCAATTGCCATCTCCTTCCCCTCAAGCCTCCTTGCACAGAGGATATGAACTTGTAAGCTGCTACACTTCATTTGGTAACACCATTTCCGTAATCACCCCAGCTATGTGGAAGCCTGCCCTCAGTTGTTATTCCCTAGTTTCTGGCAGTTCAAGAACTGCCATAGTCATGACTACATACAAAGCCTGTCACTTTGCCAACTGCAGTTGAAGCCATGGCATATTCAAATCTCACCATGTAGCTGCGGTGCTCACAGTTCAATGTGGATGAGACAGCAAGAGCTAATTGTTTATGTATCATCACTTTGAACTTCTAGTAACATTGTTTTTATCAAAATTTTTCCCAACTTTTTTTTTAAAGATTTTTATTTATTTATTTGAGAGAGAGAGACAGAGATAGCCAGAGAGAGAGAGCATGTGCGGGGAGGAGAGGGAGAAGCAGGCTCCCCGCTGAGCAGAGAGCCTGACACGGAGCTTGATCCCAGGACCCTGGGATCATGACCTGAGCCGAAGGCAGACGCTTAACTGACTGAGCCACCCAGGCGCCCAAAATTTTTCCCAACTTTAATGATAATTGAACTCTTACCATTAGTTAAGCATCCATAACTTCTTACAACAAAATCACCTATGACTTCAGAAGCTGAATTTTCAGACCTGTCCCTAATCTATCAGCACCGAGATCTCTGCCAGATCCTAAACTGGATTTTCTAGAAGTTTTAGTGGAAGTGTCTTAGGGTGTTATCAAAATAAATTACATGTCTTTGTTGTATGTGCATTGATTTTTCCTACTTGGGGATATATTTTAACAAGCATTTTGTTATAATTACAAATTTATCTTGAAAAACTGGACATTTAAAATAAGAAACACTGGGTACACCAAAAAATACAACTAGTTATTATTGAGATGTGACTGTATCAACATGAGTTCAAATTTATTCTTTTTTAGATCATTTTACATGTATAAATATTATAGAAGAAAAAGAAATAGAGTGTAAGTTTCAAAATTTTTCATTAGTTAAAAAAAAAACTGGAAGAGAGAAGATGTGTAAATATTTAGGAAGCAATGATCAAAAGCACCTGTCAAAACTGACTAATAAGTTTTCCCTTTTTGATGCTTCAACTTCTCTGACAGCTTCTTCTCTTTTTTTTATGACTCCCATTCTTCTGTCTGTTCCCAACATTTTTTTTTTCTTCCAGAATTATGTTATCAGCCATTTTTTCTTCCAGGCCTATTTGATTACATCTTCCTAATGGCTCCAATTAATCTTAAATATTCTTAAATATTTCCACATTTTTATCTCTAGCCGTTTTTTCTCTTTTTAGCTACGGTCCTTGTTTTGGTATAGGAACATTAGAAAAATTCCCTCTAGAGATCAAACTCCCTTTCCCTCTCCACTCCAGCTCCCAGCCCAGGTAAATATTCCTTTGACTGACACTTGTCTCTTTTGGTCAATAGACTCCATCCCAAAGCAGCTGGTGTCTGGCTAACGTATATTTTTATAGTACAGGTCTAACACTATATTTAAAATGTGAGAATGTGACTTTTTTTTGCTATAGATTATAAAGACATAAGTTCACTATTTGTGTTTAGGATGCCTAGCCTCTCTTAATAAAAGACTATACCCAGGGGCTTTATAAAAGACAAGACACAATGGTCCTCTATTCAGGGAAATTGGTGACAACAGGAAATGCACCTCTATGATGCTACAGTTATGCCTGATGTGACCCAGAGAGAGAAAGTTGGCCTTTCTCCTGACCAGAAGAACCTAATAGCACCTGACCACCTTTCTACTTCCCACTGCCAATGAATGTATTCTGTTCTGCTATTGGTTTCAGCCATTCTGCTTCACATGGTAACTGTAACCCTTCGATCCCTATGAAGGAAAGGCAAAGGCATTAAAGCTTGTTTGTGTTTGACCCATACCCAAAAGGTCTCTTTTCAGCATGGAAAGGCCCACCTATTGGAAGGGAAAAAAAGAACTTACCTCCAGTTCCACTCCTAAAACTAGAAAGTTAGCTCTTCATGAGACCAACATCATCCCATATGGCCATGTCTATCATGCAGATGTCCATCTACAGGTCCTGCAAACACTGAACCTCAGCTCTTCCAAACCTGAGCTTGTCTCACAATCACAAGCCTTTTCCTCCTCTATTCCTTATTGCTGGCATCAGTATCACTTCATCCCATTTATAAACCTTGAAGATAGCTCTGACTCTTCTGCCTCTTTCACCTTTCATAACTGATCCGTCACCAATCCAGTGAATATCTTGAGCTCATTCCCACTGTCCATGTCTTAGTTCAGATACCCATCATTTCTAACATTCTCCACATCTTCCCAGTGGTTCTCAGAGTATACTGTCCCAGTCAGCAGCATTAGAAACAGCTGGAAACTTGGAAGAAACGCAAATTCTTGGGCTCACACCACACCTACTGAATCAGAAACTCTAGGAGATGTGAACCAGCCATCTTTGTTTAAGGAGCAATCAGATGATCCTTGTGCATGTTCAAATTTGAGAACCACTGGTAGAGAGTTAACTTTGAAAAACATAATAAATCATATCTTATAAATTGTTTGGTCAAAATACTCAATGACATGCACAGACTCCAAATCACATCAGACAGCAGCATTTTACCATCATCTCTCTTTATTTTCCCCATAACCCCTGCATTCCAGCCACACAAATTTCCTTATTTCCATTTTATAAGAAACTGGAGATTTATGGAGATAAGTAGCTTGCCCAAGGATAAATAACTAGCAAATGACAGACACTTCCAATTCTCTTATCACTTAACAACAGTAATTATTTGTTGGTTGGTTTGCTTGTTTTCTTGTTTGTTTTCTACAGAGAGTAGATGAATGAATGGTGGAGTGAACATAAGAATTAATGGTCGAAGTATCAAGATTTAGTATAAAATAATTAAAGAGCACTCTACTAAAATTTTTCAAAATAATATCTTTGAAATAAATAAGAAAAATATAGACCAAGTCACAATAATTAAGTCAACTTGATTCAACACAAGTTAGTATATATACGAAAATGTTTATCAACACCAATATGCAGAGAAATCTCGCACTAGACACTCTGACCCCTTTCTCCAATCCTGTGTTATTGCGTATGTTCATGGGAGATTTGGATAAGGACAGTGGCAGTAAAATGAACCTATGTGCAGGTGATTAAATGCCAGAAGAAATATCCAATATGCAGGATGAGAGACTCTAAAGCCAAAAAACCTGACAAGATTTAAAAAAATTCAATGATGCTAACTATAAGGAATTTAATGGGAATATATTCTGTCTGGAAAAAGCATGTGTATAAGTTTAGAATGGATAAGAATATGGACTTTGGAATCAGACAGATCTAGATTTAAGTCCTGTATTCTATTTAACTTCTTACATGGGTGATCTTTAGCATTTTATCTAATTTCTCTGGGCTCAATTTCCTCATTTGTATAATACGGAAATTGCTATAACTACCTCTTGGAATTTGTGTTGACTAAGAATATGAAATTTTCAGCAAGTATCAAAGCAATGTTATTTAGTAGCTCTTTTTAACTTATTACACAGACTTTGCTATGTGAGGAGAAAAAACATAACACCTAAGCTTCATAAAACCATCTATAGATCTGAGTATCATATTATAGGAGAAGCATTAACAAACTGAATTTCATCTACAAGCACTGAAAAAAAGAAAAACAGAATGAGAGGAAACTAAAAAAAAAAGGTATATGGAAATGGTTAACTAGGAAGAGTACTTCAAAATTCTAAGGATCACTTTGTAAGAAACAGTCTTGAATACAGAATTTGGAATAATTAGAAATTATGAGGAAATAGATTTCTACTCAAAACAAGAAAGAAGGTATTAACAGTTAGAGCTGTCCAGGAAAATTTCAGAAATGATTTAAGTTTCATGACTGGTAATATTCAAATAGAGGTTGGAGGCCACTTTCTGGGGTTAGTAGAGAGAGGACAGAAACACCAAATCAGTAGTTAGAAGAGAGGAGAAGTTTTAACCGAAGGGTTTGACTTCAATGACTAATTAACTGTGATTTGCATTATTCATTAATTGTATCTTAGTGGTGTCAAAGGAATGGAAATATTACCACTTGTCCCTTCATTACTAATTTTTGAGTGAATTGTTAAAACATCATTATAAATCCTCTCTCCTTATGTTAAACTTATTTTTATGTTATCCGTTAGCAATACCGAGATCCTTTAAATTGGAGGCATCTAATCTAATTTGGTTATGAATGGATCCCTTTGTTTTTCTCTTTCTTTGCTCCAAAGCAAGAAGAAGGTACTATAACTTTCAAGGAGAGGGAGATGTTATATATTATTGCCTACACCTGGTTATTTTTGAGAGTGAAAAGGCGACAATAATAAGACAGGCTGCTCAAACAACCGGAGTAAACCAGAACATTCTTAGCAAGCTGAAATGTGTGGGAAAAATTGTTCACAGAGAGAACTCAGATATATAACAGACTTCCCCAAGAACTGACCTTCATGGACTCTGAGATTTCAGGGGATTTGTTCTTCCCTAAATGCATCACTGTGATGCTTTTGATTTTTTTTCTTTTTGCTTTGATGATGGGTTGCTGTATCAGTGCAACAACAAGAGATGACCCTTTAAATAGTTAATAATGTTTCAATGTAAATAGAAACATGCCAAAGTATCAAGTAAGAAGAAAACATAAAACTATAGTCCATTTTTTCCACCTTCCCATATTTCCATTTTTCTCTTATTTATCCTTTTAAATTTAAAGAAGTGACTTAACTAACTTAACATTTTATTTCTTCCTCTTGCTCTAAAACGAAACAAAATAAAACAAAACAAAAAACTTTCAGGAGGGAGAAACTTTCTGGCTTTGTAATATGTTTCCAATATACCTTTGTGAATTCTGTATCTTTCTTTTTTGAGATGACTGAAGCTTTAGAGAAGCTTCATTATCTGAACACATTTGGACTGATAGGAGGCTAGAAGTATAATTTGCTCAGATGATGGATTGCCAATGCTGAATAATGTGGAAAACTTTAATACCGTAAATCATTTAAATGTGCAAAGCTAGGCAGAGAACCAGGGAGATACAATGGATTCATGGGCTGGTCTGTCACTTCTGAAGATATGAGTTCAAATCTGGATGCCCAGAATGAAGAAAGTTGAGCTAATGACTGGCCTTTTAGGTGTTGAGGGGCAGATCTCAAAAGAATATAGAGAAGGCATAAGGTTTAATTAAAAAAAAAAAAAGTAAGCTGTTTGGAAACGTCTTAAATTTGAGGGGGGAGGAAGGGATAAGAAAAAAAAAAGTGGCAAACTTATTATTTCCCTTTTTCTGGCCAACTGTCAACCTCAGCCCAATTAAAAATGTGATAATATTAGAAGAGGTTCTCATACACTTAAGAATTATACTAGGAATGAATTTGAGGAATTCAAAGGCACATTTGGAATTGCCATTTGCCACAGCTTTTATTTTATTTTACTTTCTAGTATTACTTAAATCTATAAGTAATGTCTATTTAAAATCAGAAATAGCTAAAGAAATATAATTTTCTACTCAATTTGGGATAATTTATGATTTAACAGAATAAAATACTATTCCAATTATTTATCCATAAAAAATGTATTAGATTGAACCATAAAAATGGTTCACCATTTTTAACTTCAGAGATGGCAATTTCATATGGTTCAACCCAGTAGATTTGTACCTACAAGGATAAGAGGACCTCTATATTGATCACTGTGCTATTCACATGAAATATATTCCCTCATTTACTTTTCACTGCAATATTGTATGGAAATTTAGATTTGGGAATTTCAATTAACTTTCCTAAGTCACATACCTGAAGAGTGGGATAACTGGTATCAAACAAAGACCTTTTTGATCCCTTAAGCAAGGTCGCCATGTATGATTATGAAGGTTGTTCACAGCACAAGAGTAAGAGCCAAGAAGGAAAGCGATGGTTTAAATTTAGCAAGATGGGAGCCCTGGGGTGGCAGATTGTATTTTTCAAAGGCTGAACCAATATATAACCCATCCCAAATTCATTTCTCACTGTGTAACATTGACACTTCTCCAGCGAAAGGTAGAGTCTATTTTCTCTCTCTTTCAAACTGGGCTGGACTTTATAACTGCCTTCAACAGTAAAATGAAGCAGAAGTGACACTAAATGACTTCTGAGATTAGTCATCAAAAGAAGTAAAACTTTACCCTAGTGTTTTCTCTCTTAGAGCAAGTATGTTGGTAGCCCTGAGCCAATGTGTTTTAATTATTAAATTTAGTTTTGTTTACCAAGGCAGATAGCAATTCACTTGGTATATTGCACCTTTTACTTTTAGGGGAGAGAGGTTTGGGGATGCTGATGGTGGAAGTCAATCTGGGATATGATAAAAAGTGATCTCTTTTGAGAGATGTGTACATGTGAAAAAATAAATGCAGTTTGAAACTCAGTGGAATACTAAGCATCCCTTAGATAAATAAAATAAAAAGAGAGCACAGGTTCAGTGATTAAAGTTCTTTTTGTCACTAGAAACAACCCATGTTTATATAAAATATTGATACAACAGTCATACCACTTTCCTAAGTGATAACATTGATAAAAGACATGATGAACTAAAAAATGTGTCTTTGGCAAAGATAGTCAATATTCCCCAAAGGGCTCTACATAAATAAAACATGTAGGCAAGCATAGCACCTTGGGTAGGGATTTCATCCATCATCCACCTCTGCGACTTATATTAAGCTCTAGGTACAGTGACCAATGAATATTTTCATGGCTGTTATAGATCCATGAGGGTGTTTAAGATCCAAAGTTATATTCGGTTCCAGAAAAATAGACTTTTAACCCCATTACTTTATCAAGTTAGACTGTAGATTTTTATAACATCTTATATCATTGTTATAGAACAGTAGCTACTTTTTATTTAAAGAAATATCTGTATGTTTTCCATTACTTTTATTCTTTTACATTTAAAATTATTTAAACACACATTCTCCTCTCTTTTATTGGCCAACATTTCACCACATTGCTAATCTAATTTTCACTTGAGATGATTCAGAGCTATCCAAACCCATATTCTGTTCAGATGACATGCAAATCAGATTAATTTGCTTGTGTTACAGACTTAGAGATAAGATTGTTGCCTCTGGGGCTTCAGCAGTAAAAATGCCTCTAATGTTTACTATTTTTTTGTTTCTAGCTTGGCAGTATATCTCCACAGGAATGCCTTTTGGCAGATGAGTTTTCTAAGGCGAGAATCTACTCAGGAGGCAGGGAAATTCAGCAAAACCATTTTAGGAAATCAGAGAAAGCATTTAAGGCTAAGGCTTCAATTATAACCTAAGGGGCTTAGATGCGACATTCAGACATACTTGAAAAGAAGCCTATGAGAAATTTTAAATCTTGTTGTTGTTAATTTTTAAATTTTATTTTCAGTAGATGTTCCTGTCTATAATAATTGAAAATGACTTAGAGCAGGGGCAGACACAAAATGACCCTTCTGAATTTATAAGTCTAGTTGCCAGGTATTTCCAGTCCTGTTTGCTTCAACCAGCTAAAAGCACATGAAATGAGTATTTTCTCATAATTTTATGCAAATTCAAATACATATTCTCGGACAAGGGAAAGGGGGAGTAACACTTTGTCATGCATGTGAATACACAGTTAACTAATGGTGTAACTGCAATGTGTGAATAAACCAGGGAATGTATATTTTCTTTTCCTCAGTCTCAGTTCCTAAATGCAGCAACCTGATTATAAGGTTTCTTTAAAATCTGAAAAAAAAATTATATTATATGTAAACTAATGACTCCAGCCAGGATGTCTAGTATTCGACCAGAGGACTAGTCACCTATCCCAGAGCTGGAGAGAGAACTTTGGTTTGGACTTACTGGGGGGCGGAGTGCCTGTCCTCAACAATGTGCCATTCAAAGCATTTTTCAACAGTAATTTTGGATGACAGCCCATCAGATGGAGTTGAGATTAAAATTTACAGATTAAGTAAATGAAGTGGGAAAAGTAACAATAGAGATCCATGCAGTTCTTAAGAAGTAATATGCTACCTAATGTGTCAGGCACATTGTATTTATGTATTCATCTTCTTTCATTATCTCACTAATCCTGAAGGTTATGTATTATTATTTCTATCTCAAAGATGAAGAAACTGAGAATCAGAGAATTTAAGCAAAATCCCTCAGTGGTAAACTAGAATTGTATCTATGATCTGGTTTGAAGGACCTCACATTTGTAGTCATGCAAGGCTATTATAACTCTCTCGTTATTACTACTGTAATTATGACCCTCTGGATATTGTCTGTGTTCTGTATATTTTTCTTGCTTCACTGAGCAGATTACACAGTTTATTACAATTGTTATAATAGATTTGTTTTGACTCATCACAACAGCCTGGGAAGAATGGACATCTGCTTGCTACTATATTTTATAATTGCTGTTAAAATAGGACTTTGACATTAAAGAATATGATAATCCAAGCCTCTCAAACTCATTGTAAGACAGAAAAGTATTTCTGAAATGTGAACAAGAGATTTTAGATTCTAGGCCACTTTTTGTACTGAAGCCAGAATCAGGAGATAATTATTTTTATATTGCTTAAATACGTCTATGTTGGCATAAATAACCACATTTGTTACTTGCCGTGCTTAGTTCTTCCCTACTGAGGTCCTCAGTCAGCACAATGATGCCAGTTATGTTCCCAGCAGCAGGCCATTCAGACCTAATCTGTACTCAAGACCGTTTGTTCAAATGACAGCTAAACACATTTTAAGGTCCTGCAACTTAATTCATTAATGCCACGGCTTTGTGCAACCTTTAGTCAGGGTCAAATAATTCTTTATGGTTCTTTAGCTTTAGATATAGTGGGAAGCTACTCTGTTTAGCAGAAAAATGCCCTTGAACCTGCAGGATATAAATCCAACGGCATCCTGCTCTTAAGAACGAGCCTCCCTTGAGTTTCACTCAAGACTCTTAGGGCATTAACCTAAAGCACCCTCAGTTTCACCAAACCGTGCTCTCTCACCCCTGTCAGTTAAATGCCTTTTGCTCTCAAGCACTAGCTTTTCCTTAAATGACAGAAACCTGTTTGTTCCCATTACCATTTTGCTTTATTTTACTATTTTATTTTTGCTCTCCAATATCTCAAATAGATGAACTTCCTTGGCTCTATTGATTTCTGCTTGTATTGATTTCTCTATGGCAAGTATTTATTGCCTATTTACCCCTTAACCTGATGCACTTTGCCTTTCTGCCTTTTCACTTGGTGGAAACTGCCCTCTTGAAAGTCATTTGAGACTTGCTAATGACTGAATCTAATAATTTTTCTCAGGTACCCTCCCCTCAATTTTTTTTTTAACTTCTCTAAGCCACCTTAACAGTTACGCCTGACATGTGTTGAGCTTTCCCTACCAGGCCCTTACATGCTCTTCTGATAGAAGCCTCATAGAACACTACAACGATGATGTAGATATTCTGCTTAATCTCCATTTGCAGATGAGAAACTAAAGCTCACACAGATAAAATAAGTGATGCAGCTGCATTTTAATTATAAGAAGTCTAACTCTTTAGCCTACACTTTCCACTTGTTGGTCCCTTATCTTATTTTGCATTAATCTCTATTAACTTGGTGTTATTCGTGATGACGGTCATCCTCTGCACTGCATTAGATAATTTTCCTTCAGATACTTCATCTTCCCAACTAGTTTGTAACTCTCAGGTTCTGGTGACTGTATTTTTTAATTCCCCCAAATACGTGATTTTCTAAGTAGTGCTATATTTGTTACATTAAATTGAGGTGTTCTTTGTTCTTCTTGACATTCAATAGCACGCCATAATCAACCCATTGGGATAATTTATTATTTAACAGAATAAAATATACTGCAAGTATATTTCACTGACTCCCCTCCTCTTGGGAATAAGGGCAAATTATATGATAAAATAAACACAAGGAGACTGCAGGAATATCTAGGCATTTAGAATTGGAGGAGGGGCAATTTTAACGGCTCATATATACATTACAAGATGCGAATTTGTAACAGGGTATAGCTAGGAAGTATTACCATCCCAGAAAAGAGATGTTTATCTTTCCTGTTTCTTGTTTACTGCAAGAAGAGTTAAGTAATACTATTTTTATCACCAGTGGACCCAGTTAGGGCCCCAGAAGGGGTGGAAGTGGGGAAAGAAACTGATCAAGAGAACAAGAGTCTGGCCACCACCCTGGTCTATCTGTAAATCAAGGTATTGGATTTTAAGGATTTAAAGGACCTATCTTGCCTTCAAATTCTATGATCTGTGAAAGAGAGAGAATAAGAGAAAGAAAAAGGAGGAGAGAATAGGAAATTTCATCTAGGGAATCTTATTCTTTAAGTGCCATCCCCCTGGGCTTGGTAACCTTCATTTGTTGCCTGGTTACTAAGAGTTCACCTTGAGTGAGGGTCCCCTTTTTCACCTCTCCAATTTGAATGGCAGAGAGAGGGCTATCAGTTGAAGGTGTGAAGATACCAGACGCGCGAACTGAACTCTCTCCTCCTTCTCTGTTAAACTTGTCTTTCCTAAAACTTATGAACAGGCAGTTTTTCTGAAAGAAGATACACAAGTGACGCTTATGTAAAAAAGATGCACAAGATTAGAAATGGGGAAAAAAAGTACCAAAGAAAACTTCAGAGTTTCTCACCCATCAGATCACCAAATTTCTATTCAGTGACAACATATTCTGCTTTTGAGACTATGTGAGAAAAGTCTTACTCATGCTTTGATGGTAGGAACGCAAAATAGCATAATCCCCAAAGATTCCCCAAGAAGAATAGGTAAATATTTAGCATAATTGTACATGCTTCTACCACTTGACTCAATAATCCTCCTTCTTGGAAGCCGACTCAAAGTTAAACTGAAAAACAGACAGAATGATTTATATGCAGTATTATCCACTGTGGCATCATTAGTAATAGCAAAAGATAGGAATAATACTAAATATCCATCTAGAGAAAACTGAATAAACTATCCACAGGACAGAGTACTAGGAAACCACAAAAATGAATAAGGAAGGGCTACCTGTACTGATAGGGAATATCAGAGATATGCCATTAAGTAAAGAAAACAAAACACAATAAAGGATAGAATACTAAACATAACATACTACTTTTGTGTCAGAAAGACAGAAAATACACATGCATGGATATATTCTGGTTTTTGCCAAAAGAAACAAAAATGACCAACCAAACGCTAATAAATAACAATTTTAAAAGGCTCCTTATGGGCAGCGCAGGTCACCTGCCAGCAAATAAACATTCTCATGTGCCAGGAAGGGGGTCTCTAAATAAAAGAACCTGACTGAATCCAGTCTAGGGCAGGGAATGTATAAGATGAGCCTGGATTATCTTTATGTTATAGATTTTATTGCAGAAAACAAAATCTTTTATTATAGTAGAAATGATAGAGAAAAAATCACTGTTTTCAAACACTAATGAAATATTAGTACTATAACTAAATGAAACAGTAGCACCAAAAGATTGATGGGAACTTGTCAATGGGAGAATCAGGCAAGGATCAATCTTTGCATCACTAAAAGTGAGACCACCAGACAGACATTTATGCTTTCTGAGGAGCAAATTGCTTTAAAGTATATAACAACATAAAGTAGGGAAGGGAGTGATAAATGAAGAAGAAATAGCAAAATGTTGACAGTTACTGAATCTGGAGATGAGTATATAGAGATTCATTATATTAACCCTCCCTCCTTGGGTTTGTATAAAAACTTGAAAAATTACAAGTTTAAAACATAAAAGCTCCCCTTTGGAACCTTGTTTCTCTTAGATCTAACAAGTTAAAAATCCTAGACAAAGTCCTGGGTTTCTAAAGAGTAGTCCTGGAGAAAATGACTTGCAATGTGTTTTTCTTAGAAAATTAATTCCTCTAATTCCAATTCATTGTAAATCTCCCCTTCTGGAGTCCTTCCATGCACGTTAACACAATAAAGGTTCTGAGCAGTTCTGTAGTAAAGATATTGGTTTAGTCCTGTTTCACATCGGGTTTTCCAGAGATCCTCAGCCACAGCACCTGTTTTTGGTCTGCAGACACCTGTTGTTCCACAGAAAGAACTAGTTCTTGACACAAGCAAGAGGGTGTGATGGTAGGAATTTCAGACTCAAGTACTAGTGGGGAGTGAATCAAAATGGTGTTCTTCAGTCACTCCCTAGCCCTAAATCCTTCAGTGGATTCCCAACACCTCTAAAAACAAAGTCAGAACTTCTCAAGGAGGTACATGCAAGCCCTCTTGACGCCGCCCTATCTAATCTATTAGCTAAACATTTTTCTTTCACCTCTAGGGGCGCCCGGGGCTGTAGGTGAAGTGAAACTCTTGGTTTTTGTACTGTCCGCCCACGTGACCATGCCCCCTGGTCTCCGTATCTTCATGTCTCAAGCTTTGACAGACCACTTTTCTTTTCATTGCCTTAACCATGCTCAGACTAAGGTTCAGTTCAGATATTACTTCTCCGAAGATGTCCAGGGGCAGGGGAAAGTTTCCTGACTCTCTCTTAGCACCTGCTCCAACCTTAACTGTAGCCCCTATCACCCTGTACTATGGATTTCTCTGAATTGCCTTTCTTTTCCACTACATATGATCTTCTTGAAGGCACTATCTGCACCTTACTTTCTCTGTCTCCTCATAGTATGACATATTTGCTCAAAACTATTTGTGGAAAAGAAAGAGGAAAAAGGAATACTAAAGAGAATATGAAAAGAGTTAAAAATTTATCGTTCACAGTTCCTATAACGACAGATACTTCTGAGGGAAACACTGTAATTAAAAATTCACAAAGTACAAAGGAGTGGAATTCGATTATTTCCAGAAAACAGAATATTTGTGAGCGATGAAGACGGGGAGGAAGTGGTCACTATATTTCTGAAGGGGAAGGACACAGGGGTGTGGGCCTTCTGATGGAGAGGGTAAAGGTTAATAAAATGGAAGGCTGTGGCTTATGGAGATAAAGCTACCATTTCCCCAAATTCTTAAGCTATCTAGAATCAAAAAGCCACTAACAGAAGTATCAAAAGGATATTCAGTTGTAAGGGAGGAGGGGAGAAAAGTGACTTACATAAGTTTCTCTCTTCCATCCTTTCATACGGACAAATACTTTTTAAATATTTTAATCTTATGCACAAACCTCTGCAAAGGCTATTCCTAGGTAAGTCTCCTACGCTCTTCATCGGCCCGCTTCCCGCTCCTGAGCCCAGACCCTACTATACGGCAATGCTGGAGACCGCACTCTGCACCGGACAGGCTGCGTCACAATCTTGCAAGTGGGGTTTTTGTTTCATTACGAGTGTGCATTCTCTATCTACACAAACACCTCAACTTATTTCCCCTTTTCAACAAATTACTTAATGCCAGCTATTTTTTTTTTTTAAGGCAGGTATTTTGCATTTCATATGGAGCAATTAAATAGTATTTCCAGGGCAGATCACCCTTTCCTTCCATTCCAGGGACTGTGTCTTCACGGGTCCTTATTATCTTTTAAGAACATTACAAATGGAGCACCATCAGGGAGTGACCATTCAATCCATTTTCCCGTTCCCACTAGTGTGTCATTTGTCATTTTCCCCCTTGTGGCTGCCAACAAGCTTTCAGTTTACTGAGTTCCATCAAAACCCTCCAGGTGCTTTGGGCTTTTGCTTTCTCGTTTACAGATTGGGTTTATTTAAATTGGTTCCAAATGTGACAAAAGCAAACAAACGATTATGCACATGGTCCAGACGTGGCTCCTCTTGTAACTCAAATGAAAGAGGCCCAACAATGTCACCCAGCCCCTGCTCTCTCCACAGGCTCGACGGAATTCACTAGCACTCTACTGGGAACCTGCCAGCCTGGCTGATGAGCCCTAATTGCAGGAATGCTGCTCACTGCCAGCAATTATGCAGGCATAGTTAAATTAGATGCATTCGCTCTGTCTAGGTCATAATGGCACTTTTTCTATTGCTTTATAAAGCTTTAGCCAAGATCTCAGAAATTATGTTCCTTGGTTAAGGGAGGTATAAATAATTTTAGTGAATTAAACAGTAACAATTCTTTCTGGGGTTAGCCTTAAACAAAATTGTGAGGCGGCACATCTTAGTCCTTTGTTTTTCTAGCCTCACCAATTTATTTGTGCCATATTCTGATTCCCTCTGGCCTGTCTTTATATATTCCATATCCCCAGCCAGGAACATCAAACAGATTTTTATCTAATGTGTCAACTTTGGGAGCAATTCTTTGGAACTTGGTTGAAAATATTTGGAGGTTGCTTAATGGGGCTCAGTGGGAAAAGTGCAAGGATCAATTAGCAATGTTTGGTACGGCATGTGACATCTCTATTTTATAGACATCTCCTCCAACCCCACATTGAGAAGAGATTCTCCAAAAGCCCCTTTTAAATGATTTTAAGGTAATGTGTTGACATGGTGGTTAGTTCTCAGACAGCGATGATGTGGCAAATAGCATAGATTTGCTAAACATCTATTCCAGTTTCCTTTTCATGGCTCTTCCCGTACATCAGAGGCTATAGGGGTAAAAATCACACTTCCAGATTACCTTGCATGGAAGGTTCTAGATCCCACTAGGTTCTGCCAGTTAGATTCACTATTCGGAAACTTGATTTTCAGAACTGATTTCCACGGGAACAAAGGCAGTGCTCGAGAAAGCCATATTGGCTTGAGTACACAGTACCTGCCAAGACGTGACCCTGAATCCAACAAATTTAGAAGCAGTTTACTGATTCCCTGATCACAGCTAAGGTTTTAAGTTTCCCCAATTTCTTCTTTGTGGCCAGGGAAACAGTTCTCTGGGAAGACCAGCTCTGTGGTGTTGATGGGAATCAGTCTTGGAGGCCCACTCTGGAGCTTGCCCTTAAAGTCTTTCAACCCCTTCTGTGAGTACTTAATTGATTCCTCAATAGCTAGAATGGTTTCTGTTATCCACAGATGTCCCTGGACTGATACAGACTAAAGCATATCATATCATTATGACAACAAGACCACAAGATACACAGTGGAACTATGGCATTCTGCCAGCTTTAACCTTGGGCTAATCTTGTTTCTAGAGCTTAGGACCCCAGATAATAGTTCCTCACACCTGACAAAAATCTCTCACAGCTCAATTTCAAATTCACCTTTTCTATGAAGCCTCCCCACTAAACGCCACCGCCATCAACTATCATCTCCAAGCAAAATGAGACTTTATTCACATAACATGTTGATTATATTTTGAGCGCTTTTCCTCCAATCATACATACTCTTTAACCTAAAACTGGTGAGGCTGTGGAATCCTCAAAAGCTTGATTGTAAAGACTTTAGTGTTTGTGTGAGTTTTCTGTGGGTTCATCCAAGTTCCTCTGTACACGCACCAATCCTAGCACAGTTTCTATAATCCAGTATATAACCAATAATGATGGTTCACTTGAATCAAAATAATCAAAATCAGTTTATCCTCAATAAAATGCATAACATATTGCTGTTAACCTATAACAGCTTATAATAATCTATTATAATGTAATAGACAGAAATTAATCTCTATGATGGAAGTTTGGTTTTAGTCTAAATGGAGAAGATATTGTTTAATGTGGATTTGTGTGGCCTGGTGTAAAAGGCGGGATGGTCGGAGGAGAGAAAAGGGTAAAGCAACTATCCTCAAGCATCTCAAATTCATTTAAATCTGCAGCTACCAACTTTATTGCCTCCAAAGCCCGGTTCTTTGGGTACTACTTCTATAGGGTTGGTCTCTTTTTATTAGATCATATCCCCGGAACCAATATAGAGTGGTTATGAATCCAGGCTGTGCAGCTAATCTTACCGGTTTCAGATCCTGTCACTACCATGTGCTACCGTAGTGTGATCTTACGCAGTTCTCAAAGCATTCTTTGTTCCAGATGACTTGTGTGTAAAATGATAGTAACACATAACTTACATATATACATGTTAAGAAGAGTGCCAGAAAACATGACATCTATGTTAGCGATTATTATTATTTATCGAATGATGAAGATGAAAGCATCAAACTCAATTCACATAGTTTTAAGAAATTCAAGGCACATATTGGTCATCTGACCAATATAATGAGCTAGAATGCTGACTAGCTTAATGTTCACAGGTCCTGTTTGACCTTGAACCTGTAAGTTAAACTTCATTAGCTCCATTTTGTAACAAACAGAAAAAAAGTAATATGTGAACAAGTCTCTCCATCTAGACTACCTAAGAAAGTCCTAAAAGGTGACTTTCCAGATCAAATGTCTTTGGGGAAGGTGAGCTGCCATCCTTTGGCCTTAAAGAAAATAAGATTAGCTTCCTAGCCCAGTGGCCAGCAATCGAAACATCATGCTGTAAGCCTTAAATTTAGGGTGATGCATGTCAATTGTTTCTCAATAAAACTGGGGAAAAAAAGATGTTTGTTGATTGAACAGATGAATAAACATATGGCCAAATAATAAAAAATAAATGAATAAATTAATTAAAAATGCGATGTTTCTAAAATTATGCTTCCCAAGAATTTGCCTCAAAGGGTCACTTGAGAGAACTGAAAAATGGGGCTAGTGCAGAAAATCTTGAATGACTGGGTGCTGGCTGTTTTTAAAGTTTACATATTGAGCATCTGCAAAAGGGGAAATGATTATAAATCTAAAAGTTTTCCAAGAACTGCTATAGAATTCCAAGAATTCCTCTTCCCCACTCCTATTCTTCTGGGTAGCCAAGAGATGGCTTCTCCTGATGTCTTACTATTAATTTTACCCAGTAGTGATGCAGGCAAAAAGCCAACTTTGTTCACACTAATGAAATTGATTGATAAATTCAGACTATCGGCTTCTTACAGTGTCAGATCTGCCAGCCTGGGGGCAGGAATGGAGTATTTTCTATTGCACCCAAAAGGGAAGTAAATAATGGAGTCTAGTTGAAACCTGACGGCAGTCTGGGACATACTTCCAGACCGAACCACTAAGTGGAAAGTCGCCTGTTCTGAGAGGCCACATACAGATCTTGTCCCTTTTCAAACTCCTTGCTCAAGGGGATGACCACAGGTTGTCCAGAACTCGCACTGAGCTGCTTCTCAGCTGAGGGCCATTTGTGTGCGTTTTTCCAATTGGCAATTCAAAAGGTCAGAAAAAGATTGGATCAACTTAAACTTTACAGCAGCAAGATTGTAATGGGCTCTTTGTGTCTGCCTTTATTATTCTCTCAGTGGTTGCAAATGCCCCTCTGTGTTCACCTGCCCTTGGAAGGATGAGAGGAATAATGCAGTCTTTAATTTCAGATCTTGCTTTAAGTCCATCCTGCTGTGATTCTTTTTCCCGTGGAAAAAGGCCATTTGACGATTTTTGGCATTGCCTAACCAATATAGTGCTGATGTTTTTGATGTTAAAACAGACCTCATCCCTGCTACTCCTATTCCAGCTTTGTACACCCAGTTTCTATCACCATCTTGCTCTTAATAGTTTACATCATTCATAAAAGTAAAGGGTTGCTGATCAGCAAATCACTTAAAAATTAACCAGACTCTGCAAAATTGAACTAAATATTTGTTAAAATGTTTTTTTGGGCATATGACATTTTAAATAGTCTTTGTTTTTTTTGTTTTTGGGGGTTTTTTTTGTCTGCACAACTGAACCAGAAATGTCTAGAGGCCGGTTTTATGCAAAGTGCCTTGAGATGTTCTGTTGGGTTCTGGATCCGAATTATAAGATGAAGGAGGAACATGCTGAACAGTAAAAGCCTTGGCTTGTCTTCAGGGTATGGAAGAGGACAGCATGAATTCACAGCTTGTGCTCAGGTTCAGGGTTGTTCTGCCATCTTCAGTGGAACTTAGCCGGAACATATGAGCAAGCCACATCTTAAATCAATTTATCCTTGCAGCTTGTTGATCATTTTGCTTGCATGTGAGTTTATTTGTTTTCACCAAAAATCAGAGAAAGAACTAACATCCTCTGCTTAATCTGCAATATGATGTTATGAAAAAAAAAGTTTATTTTTTCCATTTAATTACTTCTTTACATACATTTACAATAATTAGACATCAGATGCAGTAGCTAAAGCAATTACTATATGTCATTTCAGAGAATTACAGTATAAACATTCAGTAAATACTCAATAATCCATGACAAGCTACTTAAAAAGTAATAAGGAAATTTAATTTAAAATGTGGGAGCTGAGATGCATGATTACTTCTGAATGAAATGCCCACGATTGCAAAAGAGAGATTCCAGCCTTGAAAATCCACCACTATTAATTTACTACCTTTCACAGTGTGGGTCACTAGCCATCTCCCTTCAAAATTAACGTTAACAATGCATGATAAAGAACCTCTTATAAAATGGAAGCCTCTTCTCTCCCTTCTTCTCTCTTCTCCCCTCTATTCTTCTTCCCTTCCTTGCCCTCTCCTCCCTTCTTTCACACACACACACACACACACACACACACACTGAAAACCCAGGTGATGCTTAAAGCCCATTAACTTGACAGCATAAAAATTCAATTTGTAAATAACATCACAGTGACACTCCCTTACATTCACTTTTAAAAGTCTTTTCCTCCCCATATTACAACACACTTTAATAAAATGCATAGGGAATCTGAAACTCACTGGAGCTGAGTTCAAATCTCAGCTCATATACTGAGCAGCCTTGGGCAAGATGCTCAACTCCTCTGTGTCTCAGCTTATCCCTAAAGCAGAGATGTAACAATTTATCATCGAGTTTTTCATGTGAGTTGTCCAACATAAGGTGAGTGGGGATCTGGGGTAAAGTAAGCACTGAATAAATGGCTGCTAGTGTTATGTTATTCATTTATTTATCTACATGCATTTAATAAGTCTGGGACATTGACTCTTTTCTATTTAGACTTTTGCAGCCTTCATAACTTCTTAGAATTATCACTTGGATGTATTTATCAGCTGCTATGTGATGTAAATTTTTCTTCCATTTATTAAAAAAATTTAAGGTGCCATGTTCCCCCAACAGATAACCAAAAAACTGAAGACTAACTCTGTCTGTACCATTTTAAATTCACTTATGGTTTTATAAATTCTT
>NC_138375.1:49485060-49562458 GCF_054177405.1 Leptonychotes weddellii | reverse complement strand
TGGTTTTATAAATTCTTAATTATCCTTAACACTCTCTAAGGATTGCAGATTCTCTCCCTGCCTCCCACTGCCCCAGTAGGACCTCCTTCTCCAGTCAGATATAATGAAAAGAGTATAAAAGAGAGACAGAAGCACAGATCTGGGAATGAAGTCTGGATTTACCACTAAAAGCTGTGATATTCTGGAAAGACGACTAAGCCTATGGTAGCCTTGCTTTTTAAACATGGGACACTAATACCTACTTCATAAGTTTGTTAAAAGGGTCAAATGGGACAATATCACTCATTCATTTATTCATCATATTCTTATCGAATGTCATTGTACTGCCTTCTTCTGCCCACGGGGGAGGGGAGTCTGGCATGTGGAAGTTAATTCATAATTTAGAAGTTTTGAGTTCCTCCATTCTTTTTTTTTTTTTTAAGATTTTATTTATTTATTTGAGAGAGAGAGAATGAGAGAGCACATGAGAGGGTGGAGGGTCAGAGGGAGAAGCAGGCTCCCCGCCGAGCAGGGAGCCCGATGCAGGACTCGATCCCGGGACTCCAGGATCATGACCTGAGCCGAAGGCAGTCGCTTAACCAACTGAGCCACCCAGGCGCCCTTGAGTTCCTCCATTCCTATGCACAAATTTTGCCTACTCCCCAGATCAGCTTCTCCCAAAATATGTTCCACTAAATAGTTGTTACAGGAAATGCTTTGTCAAACAAGGGTTCCACAGTCAACAAGTTTGAGGAATGTTACTTAATTCATTCCTTTCTTGTTTATTTCTGGTATAAGTTGGCATATAAAGGCTTCAAAAGACTAAAATGATTAAGCAGCACTTCTGGGGCTTAGGATATATGCATTTTTATTTGGGTCATGAACAAATTACCCTCTAAATTTGCTATATTAATTGACATTGCCACCAAAGGTATAATATGATTTTATGACAATGTGGAATATACTAACATCAGTCTCTCTTCCTAACCCCTGATTTTACAGATGAATAAAACTGAGTACTAGAGATGGAACTATTCATAAGACATAATTTACAAATGCATTCAAATAAATCCCATAATGAACTTGTGAGAACAAGTTTCTACAGTTGGAAATATCAGTTGAGATCCTCCTGAATGTTAATCATGGTGTCAGATATTTATTTATACTTAATCTTTTCAGAATTCCTCTCAGTCACTAATGCATTTCAATACTGAAAAGTTGACTCAGAGAAATGAAGACAGAAGCTGGGTGTCACACAGCAACAAGTGGGTTCTTCCATCATCATGCCTCCTCTACCGTGGTCTGCCTGAATCTGATGAGGCATTTTTGGTGCACACTCTGTTGAACCTTGCAGCTATAGTAGGTAAATTGATTCTACTATGATGTGTCAAATCACTCAAGGGGAATACTACCCCTATACGTTTATGGCGAATAAAAGTAATGAGAAAATTGGTCCTTTAGTCTTTATTTCCTATCATTTAAAGAGCTCCTGTCTATCAAGGAAACTTCAGCCAACTGAAAAAGCTGGTATCTATTTCAGAGAAACAGAAGGGAATTCCAACAGAGGGGGACAATGTCATCAGAGTCATCCGGATATAATCTTTGACTGCCAGGACACTGCTCGGCTCACTAGGACTCATGTCATGACTGTGTCTGACTTCCCAGCCTCCTGATAATTGTCCCTGGACCCATCCATCCTGGTAAATGCACTGCATATGACACTCCCTCTGCCCCTTTCTCTTATCACAAGTTCTCTAGGTCTCATTTTTTCCAGGTCCATCTGTTCAAAAATGGTCAAGTTTTTTTGAACTGATCAAAAATAGTGACAGAAATAAGATCACTCCCAAAGCTTCTCCACTCTCTTCCCCAGGAGCTGATACAGAATCACTACCTACAACAGAGTTTCCAGGCCGGGTTCTATTCTGTTACATGTGTATTGAGTAATGGATTTTCTACCATTTCCCTTAGGACAGTACTTCTGAATCCAATTCCCCCTGTCAGAACATTTTTTACCCACATTTTATCAGGATTCTCTCTCCCCCTCACATTTTAGCATTCCAGCCCATCATTTGTGGTCCTGGTCCTGTCCTCTCTGCCAGGCTAAATAATCACTATCTCCTTCAGCTTCTCTCTTTGTCTCCCTGCCACTGCTTCCTTCTGTTGTTCATTTTATCTTGTATTTTCATGGCTAGTGAGTTTATTTCACTTTTGTAGTAACATGAGGCCACCAATCCCTTCATTTGCATACTTCCCAAATATATAAAAGATGTTTAAATTCTAGAATCCCAGGATTTGGATTTGTTTAAAGAGCAGCTTTAGAAATAAAGCAATTGCATTCTTCAAATCATGGGAAGAAAGATGAGCATTATCAATTTTTTAAAAAGGAGAAGATAAGGAAAGAAAAATAGGCCCATCTTCACTACTTTCAAATGCAAAGCCATTGCAAGTACAGGTATGCTCTCCCCCAGAACGAATACAGAGAAAAGCCTATTCCTCCAGGAAAGATTTGGAAATACTTTTTAAGCTTACTGAGGTCTTGTGGAGAATTATGATTACAACAAACCTGGGAAATGATTGTTGTTACAGAATGCCTGCAAAGGGTTTATTTTATGACAAAGAGCTTAGCTTATTTGGAATTAAATCAAAAGAGCCTTTGTGTCTCTGAGGTTGAGCAGTTCATTGTTTTCTTTTGGCAAAGCATGACAAGGTTGAGCCGTCTTGGTCTCCAGCTCCTTCACCCCTCGTCTCGGTGGAGAGCATGTCACCGTTGTATTGTGTAAACAGACATGTTGGCAATTGGCTATATTTGAGGATTGAAAGTATTTTGTGACTACCATGGGACACCCAGAGCAATACTGTGGTTAGTCCCTTTTAAACTGTAGGTAAATGTGCTGCCCCTTGAAAAATTATTTTTATTATTGTCAACACTAAAGTGTACAAAGAGAACTTACATGCATACTTTTCTCCTTCACATTTTCTAATAAACTTTGACAAGGCACACACTGCCAAAAAGCAAAAAAAAGTACAGATTTCTCATAAGACAATATTATATCATTACATTTTGGTGAGCAGTCATTTGAAGATTTTAGGGCTTCTAATTATCAATGTTCACTCAAATTCAGGACATATATCCTGATGTGGTATAATAGCAAAATATATCCTAGTAAGGTCTGAATACTACCCAAGCAACCCCATAAGAATCAAATGAGGTATATGGAATATTCAAGAATGATTCTTCAGCCAGTATTATAACTCTTTTCTTTTTCTCCTTCTCTTCTCCCTACTCTTAATCTTCCTTCTCAGCCTCTTCTTTTTCAGACCAGATAATAATTTGATTTTAAACTATAGTATTAAAAATTATATGCAATTCCTCAGATACATCACTGTTTTCTTCACCCAAAGTCATCATGACTAAAAATAACATATTAAATCCAGCAGCATCTAACTTTCAAAAACAAAATGAAATATCTGATCAAACAGAAGTCATGGGCCCTGTCTTAAAGAAACATTTTTTTTAAATAACAAATGCATAACTGAAGAGTCCTTGCTCATCTTGTACTAACTAGTGGCAAATTCACCTTAATAACTACTTGGTAGGGTAATCAAAAGGATCAAGGCAGTAATAAATGGAAAACATTTTTAATTACTAAGTGCTAGGTGGCAGAAATTGGGGTGATTTTATATTCATATAGATTTTATAATACTCTCCAAATTCTCCTAATTACAACTGGTCTAATTTGAACACTTCACCTTGGATTTGTTCATTCATTGCCCCAAGAGGAAAGACATGCAAAGTAATGTGCAGGGTTGAAAACCTAAAAACTTGTCCAAATGTTCCACTAGAAGAAACACTGCCTACAGGGCTCACAACTGTATTCAAGTGTTAGCAAAAAGTCCCAACACTCGGAGTATAAAGCAGAGAGGACTGACCAAACGGCTCCTCCCCAACTTAGATTTAAAATTTCCAAGAAATTCTGCATATAATAATTTGGTTTCAAAGTTGACCTGTCCATAACAGTTACATTTAGTAGTTGTGTGTGTAAAAACACACAGAAAAGTAACTTTTACAAATTCACACTTAATTGAAATGAAGCTATAAAAGTCACATGCCTATAGCTAGTACTTTAAAAATATTTTATGCTTTCTTTCAAGCAAGTGTGCAAGTATGTGTGTATGTGTGTGTATGTTTCTTTAATTCTGTTTTTTTTCTTTAAATCAAGAAGCTGGATATATGTTCTGACAATTGTGAGGCGTGGATTCTAATTATTATGTCAAACTTACTCTTTCTCTGAGTAAATCAGAGCTCTAATTTCAGGCAGAGAAAAATATATTCAATATTGTCAATCATTTAAGCAGAACACTAGTCTTAGCACTTACCAGCTAAACTATAATGTCTTGTAGAAATTATACAGCAGTTTCCAAAAGAATATTACCACTTTGGCCTTTCCTTTCTTGTTCAATCACATTTTTGAAAACTATAAATCTCTGCTAGCATAATTCTACCCTATGCATTCTTTAACAACAACAAGGTACAAGTCTTATTTCATGAACAATCACTTTTCTGTGAAAAATCTCTGGCTTTTCTGGATAAGTTATTCACAGATCTACCTAATTACAAACTGTATAGTGTTCTTGAGAGTTTTCTCCCAAGAGAAGATTCATGCAATTAATTTCTTCCATATGATACATTTTTAAAACATAGAAAGAGATGATATTCATTTCTGAATTATTTCACTGGGTGTTTTCTCATTTCCCTCCTAAGAAAATAAAATCAGAGAAGTATAGCTATGCACACAAGCTCCATTATTAAAAGAAGAAATCATATCTTACTTATATAAAGACTTTAAGAGTACCTAACATTCTTCATTACTAGGTAACTGTTATATGTAAACACAGAAAATTTAGATGTATAATTTATAACTTCTAGAACATTCTTAAAGAGCAATGAAGTAGCTACTCTCTCATTCTTTTTTTAATTATTATATTATGTTAATCACCATACATTACATCATTAGTTTCTGATGTAGTGTTCCATGATTCAATGTTTGTGCATAACACCCAGTGCTCCATGCAGAATGTGCCCTCTTTAATACCCATCACCATTCTTTATATGATTTTATTTGTATATAAATGTATATAAAGACAGCATTTGTAAACACATTTTAGGCTGTGATGACATATACTAAGTATAAATTTTGGCAAAGGTAGTGATTATACTAGTGTCCTCTAGACTTATGGGAGTGTAACTCAATCTACCTGTGTCAGAATCATTGAAGTGTTAGCCAAAAAATGCGAATTAATAACTCCATTCTAGATCAAATGAATGAGAATTTCTGAAAATACAATCAGAGGGTCTTCATTTTTTACAAGTTTCTTGATTTTTATGCCTACATTAACTTGAAGAACATTGGTAAGTGGATTTGCTGTTGGATCAGGACTCAAGAAAAATAGGGACTTTTTATTTTCTGCAGAATTATAAGCATTTGGTCCCATTTTTTCTTCCACTTCAGCCACTTCATGAATTTATAACCTAAAATCTTTTTACACCTTCCTCATCAAATACATGTCTTTAAAACTTTTTTTGGCCAATTAAGTTTTAGCAAATACTTGTAAAAACAAACTGAAAACTGGCCAAATCTTTCCATTTGAAGAAATTTATTTTATGTAAGTAATGAGGAAAAAACCAGCTCAGATTATATCTAATCAAATAAAACACTATTTAAGTGTAAGAGGCTAAGTTATAATTGCTCTGGGAGCAGTGATGTGAGTTTTCTCACTCTCTAGATTTATGTTCTAAGTTATAATGCTGAGTTCACAATTTTGCTTTGGGATGAATACATAAACACCTGTAAGATGAGGATTTTTCAACCTTCCTGAGGATCATATTAGAAATGGATTGAGGGCGCCTGGGTGGCTCAGTTGGTTAAGCGACTGCCTTCGGCTCAGGTCATGGTCCTGGAGTCCCTGGATTGAGTCCTGCATCGGGCTCCCTGCTCGGCAGGGAGCCTGCTTCTGCCTCTGACCCTCCCCCCTCTCATGCGCTCTCTCTCTCATTCTCTCTGTCTCAAATAAATAAATAAAATCTTTAAAAAAAAAAAAAAAAGAAAGAAATGGATTGAAGCTTAGAGTGCAATTATAACATAAAGTCCCAAGCCACTGTATAGTTAGAAATTTTAGAAAAGATTGTCAATTGCTCTGTGGGCTCTGAGCCAAATTTCTGTAGAGACTCAGAAAGTCTGTATTGCCCATCCTGTTTGAAGGTAGCAATGCTGACAAGGGCAATTTCCAGAGCCAGTTTGTCAACCTCAGAGACACTGGATTGCTCACATTGATTAGTATGTGAGGTGTTGGTGTTTTGTTCTATGCTCCTATGAATATCCTGAGGCATAAGAAAGACACCTTACAACAGTTATCTGGTGTGTGTGTGTGTGTGTGTGATGCACCAAAATCTTTAATGTCAGCAAGCAAGTAATTGCAATATCTTCCAAGAGACTCAGAATTTATCTGTAAAGCACTTGGGAACTTTTTCAACTGAACGGGTTTCTTTGTATTTACAAGAGAGAGCTTACAAAGCCACTCTGACTTGACAGTTTGTCCACTACTAGAAACTCATTATCCCCCAAAACTAGTTATTGATATTTAAGTGTCCTTCAGTCTCCCTATTTCTGAATCAATCAAAAGCAACTCCATATGTACATATTAGCAAAAATAAAAGTTACACTAAAAATATCCAAACAAGCAGTAAATTTCTCAATTAAATTCCAAACACTTACTGAATAACTGTTAGTTACCCAGTGCAATATGGAATACAAAAACTTATATGATCAAGTTGTTGTCTTCAAGTGCTGTTAATTAAATTTGGGGAGGAAGCCTGAAAAGGCATGCTTCTTAGAGTGTGTGGTGGAAGGCAGGGACTAATTCTCCAATAACAATTTGACTATACTTATTTCTAAGAAAAGTAAAATGAGTCATGCATTCATTTCATACAAATGGTACAGATGGGATGGTAAGGTTTTTAAGAAAGAACTTGAAAGCCAGACTGATTGGATTCAAATCACTTACTAGCTCATGACCTTAATATTTTACTTAAGTTACTTGATTTTTCTCTACCTTGTTTCAACCTCTATAATATGGTCTAATAACAGTATCCACTTCTTAAGAGTCACTATAGAATTAAATAAGATGGAACTATAGATATAACAACATATAGATACATAAATATAACTACTTAGAAAACTTGGAAGAGCACCGAGAACATCATTTTGTATATATATATATTTTGTATATATATCTGTTTTTAACCTCCAGATAAGCATAGAAAGAACTTGTGAGCTAGTATGAAATCAGATTCAGTAAATGTCCATTTGTGATCATTCATTGTGATAACAATTCTTGGCTCCCTCAAAGCTCTTTCTATGGAATATCAATCCAAATTAACTAGAAGAACCTGTCATTCAGTTCACCCATAATCTGAGTTTTCAACATTAATAATAGACTCTGATCATCTTAGGTCAGATAATAGAGATTAACCACAGTTTAAAAATTATATAAAGCTGCATTTGAAGAGGCAAAAGAAGCACTTAAAATATTGTCCCATTTTTCCAAAGTCTCTTCCAGAATTCTTTAGTCCTTTGAGTGCTTATCAAACATTACTCATAAATTTACTTTTGTTTTATAAGAACTTTTTACATATAAGTTTTCTTTTTGAGATAAAGGTCCCACTCTTTCATCTCTAACAACTCAACAATATGAAAAAGATTGAACTTCTAGGTTTCTTACCTCAATTTTATTTCAGTAGTAGTAATTTATCAAGAAATGCTAGTTTGAGGGGCACCTGAGTGACTCAGTCGTTAAGCGTCTGCCTTCGGCTCAGGTCATGATCCTAGGGTTCTGGGATTGAGCCCCACATCGGGCTCTCTGCTCAGTGGGAAGCCTGCTTCTCCCTCTCCCACTCCCCCTGCTTGTGTTCCCTCTCTTGCTATCTCTCCCTTTGTCAAATAAATAAATTTTAAAAAATCTTTAAAAAAAATGCTAGTTTGAATGTTGAATTAAACTATATATCTGTATCAGGGCTTCCTTGCTTGAAAGCATTCCAGTACACGATAGAACCTGGCTAAGGAGAATAGACAAACACACAAAGAGGATTTACTGCCTTATGTATTTAGAAAGCATGGTGGCTGGGAAGGCTTCAGGTGAACCTTCATTCAGGGGCTTCAGATAATGTTGGCAGGACTCTGTTTCTCTCCTGACTAAACCCTGCTCATCTTCACATGTTTCTTTCATTCCCTTAGAGTCTCTCCCTTCATGGGTATAAGAAAATAATCATCATCTCCTGGGGTGATATCCTTTGGGATTCCAAAAATAAATAGAAAATATAATACATCCAACATTAAAAAAAAAAGTTCAGATTCTTAGCCCAAGCGATCTCCACAGAAGCTCTAATTTACAGGCTTCATTCACCAGCCCATACCTGAACCAAGTGTTGTGGAGAAGGAAATCGAACACTGATGACTGTAGCCCTGTATGATGTCATCAACCCATGCAACAGATAATAGTGTCCCACCTAAACCATGTGAACAAGTTGGGGGAGATGTGGATCCCTCAGTGAACACTGAGGCTATTTTAAGAAGGAAAAATCTCTAAAAGAATAATTGGACCTCTTATGTTGGGAAGGAAAGATCCATTTTTTTTAAATTTTATTATGTTATGTTAATCACCATACATTACATCATTAGTTTTGATGTAGTGTTCCATGATTCATTGTTTGCATATAACACCCAGTGCTCTATTCAATATGTGCCCTCTTTAATACCCATCACCAGGCTAACCCATCCCCCCATCCCCCTCCCCTCTAGAACCCTCAGTTTGTTTCTCAGAGTCCATAGTCTCTCATGTGTTCGTCTCCCCCTCCGATTCCCCCCCCTTCATTTTACTCTTCCTACTATCTTATTTTTTTTAACATATAATGTATTGTTTGTTTCAGAGGTACAGGTCTGTGATTCAACAGTCCTACACAATTCACAGCGCTCACCATAGCACATACTGTCCCAATGTCTATCACCCAGCCACCCCATCCCTCCCACCCCCCACCACTTTTAATAGAGTATAGAATAAGAGGAACCCAAAGCACAATTCCTTCCCTCCAGTTTACAATTGCTTTGTAATTTTATTTAACTTAGTAAATAAGAATAGAATACCTACTACAGGGGCGCCTGGGTGGCTCAGATGGTTAAGCATCTGCCTTCGGCTCAGGTCACGATCCTAGGGTCCTGGGATCAAGCCCCGTGTCCGGCTCCTGGCTCAGCGGGGAGCTGCTTCTCCCTCTGCCTCTCCCCCTGCTCGTGCTCTCTCTCTCTCTCTGTATCTCTGTGTCTCAAATGAATAAATAAAATCTTTAAAAAAAAAAAAAGAATACCTACTATATTTTACATTGAAATCAATGTTGAGAAAAATCTGAAAATAAATAAAATATAATTCTGTCCTTAATTAATTCAGGACCTAAGAAGGGGAATGTACATATATTATATATAATATGCCATATATATGTAGCACATATATATGTATTCAAGGATAATCAGGTATTCATGCATTTAACAAAATGATTCTCAAACTATCTGTGTTGAAGAACCAGCTATTGTCCTGCATTCCACTGCAGAACAATACTTTTATAAAACGTAATAAAATTAATTACTAGGGAGAAAATGTGTGATCACACACTTGGAGACAAAAATCAAATTGCTATTAAACTTTCTAAATGCTTCCTGTTACTTCTATATTTATTCCATACTTAGCATCAGAAACTGGCTCCTGCATGCAGATCATACTTTGCAAAGCACAGGTTTATAAATACATATTGAATTCACATGATGTCTATTAACAATGCTAAGTATTAAGATTATGGTGGCAAGGGGTGAAGAGTGTGAGGGAATACTCAAATAACAGATATTTAGGTCTCTGTCTTAGAGGGAATCTTTAAGGGGTCTCTTTAAAAGGGATCTCTTAAAAAGTCTACTTGGGAAAAGAAAACGAAAACAAAAACAACAACAAAACCCCCACTAATTCGTTATGATGTGATTTTCAGGAGTCTGCAACTTTTTTTAAATAAAGGTCAAGATAATGAATATTTTAGGCTCTGAAGGCCATGTGGTCCCTGTGACAACTATTCAACTTGCCAATACCTGGACTAGGTCTTCAGTTGTAAGAGACAGAAGACCCAACACAAACTCGTCTAAATAAAACAAGGAATTTACTGACTCTGCTAACTAAAATTCCAGAGACCAACTTCAAGTGAAGCTTGATCCAGGGCTCAAATTGTTATCAGGATGAGTTTTCTATTATATCTCAGCTCTGTCTTCTACTACATTATTTTTAGTCTCAGGCAAGGGACCCAGATAGGTTCCAGGCTCATGTCATTCCTACCACCACAATACCATTACAAGGGAGAGAACTCCTCCCTACAAATAGAAGTTTCGTTGCATTTTGTTAACTTTAATTATGCCGCATAATTATTCCTGAACCGATCACTGTGTCCAGGGAAAATTATACGTTCATTAAACAGATCTCAATCTCCTCCTCACACCCAACAGAGGATGAGCACACAAATCTAAGAGTCAGGCAGGGTTTAGTTCCCCAGAAAAAAATTCGGGTATTTCTGTCAAAACTAAGGTAAATGCATAGTGGAAGATCAAAAAGTAGTATCTGTAAAAGGAAACAAAAATCACAAAAACAGAGACATCACAAGATTGGACTAAGTATTGTCAGTGTATGCTTTCAGGTATAAGAAACTGACCACCATGCAGTGAGATGCCCAGCTTTGGCTATCTGCAGAAGGTTGTAATTGAAACAAACAAACAAACAAAAGGGTGAGATATGGATGGGTAGTGAAGACTGAGGAAAACATTTCCATGCAGGAAGCATAAACAATAGAAAGACACATGGCATTCTATTGACTGTGCTTAGCCTGGTGAAGAGAAACACACATTTGGTATCATATCTGGATTTAATTCTTAGTTCTCGCAATTAAGAGTTATATAAACTTGGACAAAGTGCTTCATTTTTTCTGAGTTTCACTTCCTTTCCTTAAAATGGAGACACTTAATTCATGGGGCTATGGGAGAATTAAGTACACATTAAGTACTCCAAAAGTTGTGGCTATCCTTTGTATGCTCATACAAGTCTGGTTGAAACCATGGTTTCACTGCACAGAAGTCAAGGAAAATACCCCTGGGAAGGAAGCTTCAATTGAAAATAAGAGCAGAGCCTCGAAAAGGAAATAAATTTTATTCTATTCTAATATAGATATGAGTAGCAAGGAAAGATTTTTGAACTAGAAAGTGACATAATGCAATTGATATTTTAGGAAGGCTTTCTAGCACTGAGAAATCTACGAAGAATTGAACAAGAAAGACGCTGGACACGATAGTTCTGTTCGGGGAAGTCCACGATCGATGTCTTTAAATGTCTATCATGAAAATGGAGATTCCTTTTAAAAGACTGTGTTATATATTGCATTTGACATTTCTCAATATTCTATGCAATATAAAGACATTCATGCTGAATCCTTACATAATGAAAGAGGCAGAAAAAGACCTTTTCTGGCAATGAGTGAGGAATAGACTGACCTTCACCTTTTATTAGCAACAACTGGAATCTTTAAAGTGGCATTGGTGAGAAAGGAACAATGAGAATGGGAAATGACGGCAAAAAAGAAAAGGTTCTTAGGAATTTCCTATAAATGGCATCATGTTTTCATTCTTTCAAATGTGGGAGTAATTATAAAGTGCCAGGTTTGATAACAGGCAATATTTAGAGATTTTAAGGTAAAGGAAGCAACCATGGCACAGAAAATCATCTCCTATTATAATAATACCCCTTAGTTCTGTATTGGTGAGGGTCCCAACCAATCAAATCTACATTTTCATTTTCCTAAACTGGTATATACTCAGGGTTCACTGTATTTCAAGTATTTATTCACACATGCTTCAATCGTCAAAGGGAGGCATTTACCAGCTTGATAAGTTCCCATCCAAGAACTTACCTGATCTTTTCTCTGCCTCTATTTCTTCCTCAAATTCTCTGTCCATGGGATGTTATTTGAAACATGACAGATTACAGGTCCACTGTTATGGAAAATTCAGTTATATAGACAAATGTTCAACCTACTTATTTTTTATACGATTTCATTTTAACCAAATCCTAAATCTTTTATGCAAATATATATGCAATGTTCTGACCAACAAAAACAATATATGCATTGTGGCTTTATAACCACAGGTCCTGGCAGAAATCATAAATCTCATTTTATAGATTGAGTGCCTAAGAGAGGGAGAGAGAGAGCGAGAGATTAAGTGGATTGCCTAAGGTCACAAGCTAAACCTGTCTCCTAGTAAGGTTTCTTAATTCTACCTTTTGTGCCTGCAATCATTCAATCCATTTTGATGTTGCAAACTGTAGAGTCAGATTCTTTATCTCCTACAGTACATCTTCAGGCGGTATGAGATTCTGCCAGGTGACAAGACTATGTTTGAAGTGATAGCTCTCTTTCTTGGATAGTGCAGGGAACTTTAAAAAAAAAAAAAGGAATTTCCATTAGATTCAATGGTCAAATATCCAGGAAGGACTACATACCAAAAAGAAAGTTTATTTTAATGTTGGAATTTTTTTTTAGTTTTATAAAATTGTGTCTAATCAGATCATTTAAATAACTGAAAATGCTCAGACTTGGCATGAACTATTATCAATGGGTTATTTGTAAGAACTAACGTTAAAACCTCAACACGCATTTTTATATTTGAAAAAAAAAAAATCCTTGTATGTTCATGCGATTTTTACCTATATTCTGTTGTGCCTTGTAGGATGAGTGGTAGTGGATAGATGTTTTAATATAATTTCAGAACAATCAATCCAGGTTTCCCTTTTTAAATATACTGTGCTCTCTAGCCAAAGAGCAAGCCCTCTGTAGTCAAAGACTAATAATGACGATAATTGTATCTCTACATGTTTGTAACCCTTTGTATTTCACAAAGCACTTTTACATAATTTATCTTACTTGGCCCCCATAATGCCATGAGCTGCTTTCATAACATTCCCATTTTATTTTTTTTTTTAAAGATTTTATTTATTTGACAGAGAGAGACACAGTGAGAGAGGGAACACAAGCAGGGGAAGCAGGAGAGGGAGAAGCAGGCTTCCCGCAGAGGAGGGAGCCCGATGTGGGGCTCAATCTCAGGACCCTGGGATCATGAACTGACTCGAAGGCAGACACTTAACTACTGAGCCACCCAGGCATCCCTATATTATTCCCATATTATTCCCATTTTAAACACAGAGACTCTCAGGCTCTTGAAGGTTAATTATCTTGCCCAAAGCTTTCCAAAGAGGTATACTTCTCAACCAGGAAGGGAATAGTTGTTTAACCAAATCTAAAAAGATCATCAATAGGAGATCACTATCACTTCATATTTCATTTAAAAAAAATAATCTATTATTGGGCACCTGGGTGGCTCAGTCAGTTAAGCGTCTGGCTCTTGATTTTGGCTCAGGACCTGATCTCAGGGTCATGAGACTGGCCCCATGTCACACTCTGCGATCATCAGGGAGTCTGCTTCTCTCTCTCTCCCTCTCCTTCTGCCCTTCCCCTGCTCATGATCTCTCTCTCTCTAAAATAAATAAATCTTAAAAAAATAACAATCTATTATAATGATATTATCAATTTTATGATGTATCCAGTTTCAATGATGTTAAAAATGTTTTAAAATATGTGTTTAAAACAGATGTATCATGGTGAGTTATGCCTTTCCATCACTGGAATCCTAGTCTCGACTACTAGGCTTCTCTGAAAAGTGATCTCCATGAACCATGTCTTTTTCTTATAATTTATTCACCACTAATTCCCCTGAAACCTGACACCTGTCACCCTCAGACTTCCCTTTTTAATAGTTATACAAAACTGAGTCTTTTTTTTTTTTTAACAATTCACACACACACACATACACACCCATATGGATAACTTTCAAAATTAAACCTTCAACATTAGAATCCTTATCTGGTCCTGTTTGTCTTGTCTTGCCCCTCTTCAAATTTCTTGAATGGTCTCTTTTCATTCCAAACTTAGTATTTCTAAAACTGAAGTCACACTTTCTCTTAATAACAACAAGTAAATAAAATAGCATAGTTCCTTTCTGACTGTAAAGTTTATAAAAAATATAACATTTCCTCACTTAGTATGTTTAGAATCCAGTGGATAATGTTTTTATTAAAAATAATACAACTGGGAGTGG
The DNA here is from genome assembly GCF_054177405.1 of Leptonychotes weddellii. Lineage (NCBI taxonomy): Eukaryota > Metazoa > Chordata > Mammalia > Carnivora > Phocidae > Leptonychotes > Leptonychotes weddellii. The sequence continues at coordinate 49,548,200 of NC_138375.1, read as the reverse complement.
GTTCCTAAAAAGGAGTGCCAAAAGAGTCATTCTGGAAAACAAAATGTGTGCATTTTAAGTCCATTTTTCCCCAGAATTGGACTTCTGGGTTTTTTTTACAATATGTGAATATCATATTTAGGTGTATCAATCATGTATTTGGAGAAACATGAAAAACCTTCCCAAATTCGTCCTCATAAGTCCCAATTAAATGCGAATAACCACTTCTACTATAACCAAAAGTTTTGATTTGCTGTTCATATATATATATCCATCCCCTAATTTTGTATATTCTGTGTGTGTATGTGTGTGTGTATCTATAGGTCACAGAAAAATAACCTGATGGACCAGACACAGGTCCCCCTTTACCATGCACATTTTATCTTTTGTCACATCCTTTTAAATTTTATTCTTATATCACTTATTACTTTATTTTGGAATTATTCTTTATCTATCTCCTTTAAACACATATTCCATAATGACCAAATACATGGATGTCTCCTGCCTTTGTATCCCCATCATCTAGAACGATGCCTGACATTTAAAAGGCATTCAATATTCTATTGCACACTTTATTAAAACCTCCAGTATAAGAAAGAATTATTGTGTTGACTAGATAGCAAATAAGGAAAACAACACATTTATCACTCTTGTGTCTTCAATATATTGTAAAACTGTTCATTTCATTGTTGGTAGTCAATACTAGCATATGGCTATTTAAAATTATCCAGTTTCTTTTCCTTCCAACTCTTAATATTGTACTATATCTTTATTAAGTTTTAAAGTTTAATATTTCATACATTTGGCTTTTGTTGAATAAACAGTTTCTACTTATTAATTTTACCAGTAGTATCAGTGTTCAGCAAATTAAGGTTTGCTAAATAGAATTATACCACATTAATAAGCCCAAATCTCTTGGTCCTAATGTTTAATTCACTGCTTTTATTAGTATATTTCCAAGTAGAAGATTTAATTTATACATATTAAACTCTACCACACAGTGTCTTGCTCACAAAATCTCGCATTAACTGTGTTCCCCAGTATTGAATATTTTACCCATTTATCACATGAAACATCCCTGGCCGTTATTACTTAGATAATAATTTGAGAAATTTTGTCAAATACACACACACAGACAAAACAAACAAAAAATAAAACAAACAAAATGCTTACTTTTCTGTTAGAATATTCAATTCTTCTATTCTTAGGAAATCCATTTAATTCACTTAAATCCTGTGTTTTTTAGTAAATATTTCAGAATTTAGAATGTTGTAACATAGCTTTTCCATTAAACACAATTATTTGTTAGAAGTAGCTCTTTTCATGAATAAAGGATCATTTGTTCTGCATGGAATGGAAGCTCTAACTACTGGCTAGGAAAGTTCAGGTTTTCACTTCTCATAAAACTCCCATGGAGGTACACTTGTTTCCAATGGTCTAACTAACTTACTAATAATGAGCTATGGAGGGGAAAGAAAAAGACTAACATTTATTATACCATTTTTTTTCCAAATATTTGATGCTATCCAACCCATGAGACACTTATTTTAAAAGTGGGGTTTGAGGAGGAGGAAACAGTTTGTTGCAAAGGATATCCCAGGAAGGGGCAAGTTATACAAATGTATAAAACCCCAACACAGTGACTTGGATACCAAGTCTGCAGGCCCAGGCAAACTGATATTGCTAACTACTACCATGATATTTTATTAATGAAGTGGCCATTGATTAAAACCCTACATTAGAAGTCTCCTTGATTCATTTTCCAAAGTTATGTTTAGCATGTGCATTGGTGGTGGGGAATACTTAATGAGAACAAAGTCATATTCTCAGCAGGGAAAAGCTTAGACCCAGTTTCGACAGGGAACACTAGTGCAGCTTTGGGGAGACATCATAAAAGATAATACAAGTCTCTATTTCTTAGTTATTCTGTATATACATAACCATAAAACACAACCTTATAGTAAAGACAATCAAAAGGAAATTGATATAGTATAGCTGTTTTGTGTGTGTTTGTGTGTATGTTTCACTTGTAACCTTCAAACTTACTCTGTCCCTCTCTTTCACACTCCTCATTTCTCCTCTCATAATTTATATTCATAATCTGTATTGAAGGTTCCTGTGGGAAATCCAGAACAAAATCAGGAATTGTAAAACGTCGATCAATGTAATTTGAACAGTTATTATAAAGTAATATGATGACAATGAGATTATATTCTAAAATACAATTAGCCAGTGATGAGTTCTAATATTTTTCCTGGCAGACCCAGAAAATAAGTAAGTTCAATGGTGGCAAGGATTTTAATAATCTTGTTCAGCACCTAGCACTGTACTTGGCTTCTATTAAATGGTAGTAAGTGTTGACTAAGTAAATGAATAAAAAGATGGCAAAACACAGAAAAAAGGTAGTTTTTTGGATATGTTTAAAAGACCTTACCTAAAGATTGATTATTATCTCAGTTCAAGGATGAGTTTATTAAGCACCATATGCTGAGCACCATACCAAAACTTGCATTTATAAATACGAATAAGCAAGGCCTCATCATAGAGCTTCAGAACCCCTCAGAAGACACAGACTTACTGCCTCAGATGTTGTGTCTCTGGCTGGCTGACCACTGAGGATACTTTAAAGTGGGTCGTGTTAACAGAAAAGTAATTGCGCATTAGATGATCCATAAGGTCTCTATCATTTCGTAAGACCGTATTATTCTATCAACCTGGGACATGAATAGTAATCATACATGGTATAATTATTCACAAGAGCAATGTCTATTGGAAAAGGAAATGCCAAAATTTATCTTCAATGTATTTTGTCAGACCTATGGTACAGATAAGTAGTTGCTATGAATGTAAACAATGCATTAAGCCCAACCTAACTCAGTTGCAACGTAACTGGATACAGAAATGGAGACATAGAGGTGGAGGACTGGTAACTGGGAAAAATCATCCTAAAGGAGATTTTTTAGAGAGAGATATTAAGGATATCATTGGAATTTTACGTTAAAGCTCAAGAGTAAAGAAATGTCACTTATTCAAGAAAGTCTTCCGGTCCTTTACCCAAATGTACAAAATCCCCATTATTTCTGGTGCTGAGTATGTTTTCTTCACTGCCCTTATAATGATAATTTTTTTCTAAAAATGCTTACTTTTTCCACTAGGTTGTAAGCTCCATGAAAGCGTGGGCCGTGTCAGTCTTATTCACTATTTTATGCCTCGTTCCTGGCAAGAAGTAGGTGCTCCACCAATATTTATAGGAAGGATGGAAGGAAGAATGAAGGGAGGAAATAAAGGGATACAAATTAAGATACCAGTAGAAACTGTTTGGAGGAACTTGGCCTGGGTGGCAAGGAAACCAAAACCATGCCATAAAACCCATTTAACCCTAAATACAGAATCTCACTGGGGACTCATTGGCTCTATTCAAATTAAGAAAAAGGAAAAATGCAAGTGCCTTGGAAAGAAGATTGGATTGAAATTAAACTGACTGGAGCATAATCCCAGTTGTGTGGCTTGATTAATTCATTTGACATCTCCGCTTCTCCACATCCTCAGCCAGAGGATGGTGACACTCATGCCCCCCTCCCAGAGTGGTGGGGAGAATGAATGAGGTGGCATGCAGGAAGTCTTGCCATGGGAAGGATGAGGCAGTCGTCTGGAGGGAAATAAAATGAAAGGGACACTATGCCGAAGCCAGAAGGAGGAAGATTTTTGACTGCCATAGGGAAGACGCTTCTAGTAACCTGAGCTGTAATGATGGATTCTAACCCCTCAGAAGACACAGACTTACTGCCTCAGATGTTGTGTCTCTGGCTGGCTGACCACTGAGGATACTTTAAAGTGGGTCGTGTTAACAGAAAAGTAATTGCGCATTAGATGATCCATAAGGTCTCTACCATTTCGTAAGACTGCATTATTCTATCAACCTGGGACATGAATAGTAATCATACATGGTATAATTATTCACAAGAGCAATGTCCTATTTACCTAGAATACCGACAACTAAAAAGCTTGGCAGCAATTTTATCATAAAAATGTTCAGAAAGATAAACTATATATATAGTTCATTATATTTTGAATTGCCAAAGAAAAATGAAACTAGATGTGGCATACTTTGTATCTTATAATATTTTAATAGAAGAATAAATCCATTTTAATCAGAATACTGAAACAGAAAGGTCCCTTTTCCTACCGTTCTAGGTTAGCAGGAATTTGGTGATTATAAAGAGATTCCCAATATTTGTATTTTGGAACTTAAAACATTACAAGATGATATGTGTTCCAAAGCTGATTATATGATCATCTAAATCTGATTTTAGATAATCTGTTTCATAAATGTCACTTCATTTTACTCAATTGTGGTGGTTTATCTGTAATAACATTTACTCTTTTAACATAGACACCAAAAATTCTTTTATTGGGGAAAATAGCTTAAAATTGCTTAAATGTTTACCCCACTTAAAGAATAATAAAATTATTATTTTTTTCTTACATAATAGAATCACTTTTTTTTTGTAGCTCTAAGCTTTAACCTCCATGACAGTAAAATTAAGGGGAAAGGAAGTAGAAGAGCCTTGAAAGAACATATAGTACAATAATAATCATTTAAAAATCAAGTCTAACAATGCAAGCTAGACTAACTAGAATCCCATGTATTATTACCCACTCAGGTGTGCAACACAGGATAACTACTGGTGAATGATGTATGTTTATGTTCCAAACAATTATGCAGACATTTTCTAGAATAAAGGATATATGCCATGTCAATTCATTTTTCTGCTTGTTAAAACTAAAAGTCAAGTGCCTGAATTTTCAATGATAGCTGTAAAACGACTAATTTCTATAAAAGTAAATGATACACTAAAGATATAATATGAACCATACTCTCTTAGATGAATAAGTTAAGAAAAATACTTTAAATACTAATAACTTGGGGCACCTGGGTGGCTAGTCTTTAAGCATCTGCCTTCGGCTCAGGTCATGATCCCAGGGTCCTGGGATCGAGCCCCGCATCAGGCTCCCTGCTCAAGTGGGAAGCCTGCTTCTCCCTCTCCCGCTCCCACTCCCCCTGCTGTGTTCCCTCTCTCACTGTCTCTCTCTCTGTCAAATAAATAAATAAAATCTTTAAAAAAATAATAAAATAAAATAAATACTAATAACTTTACTCAAATAGTATTATGTTACTGAAACATATTTTACTTTATTTTTATATAGTCGGTAAGTAAAGAAGACAAACATAGGGATAGTCTGATGTTAACTGAAGAGAAATCAGAATAGGAGGGACAATATAGCTCCACCAAAATAATAAACTTCTAGTTTTTATTCTTTGGGAAAATTAATTTCTTTAAGAGTGTAAGTTTGTTTCACTAATTCTGAATGAGTTTAAAAGAGCATTTATTATCTTTTATTCAGAAGCCACGAATAAAAAAAAGTGGTCCTCTTGAACTTATAAGAGTTCAAGTTACAGCTTGAGGTTATAACTCGGTAGAGTCTCCTATTAAATGAAGATTTTAGTAATAGAATATTAAGGATTATTACTAATCAGAAGAACAAGTGAAGCATGCTTAAGGACAAACAACAGCTGATTATATCACTGATGAAATTAAATTCCAGAAAGGCTTTAATGTTTCCTGTGACTAATGAAAGATGGCCAATCAGACCAGCAACTGTCAAAAACCCAGCAACACTGCACATCGGGAATTTTTGTTTAAATTAAAACCTTTACTTGACTTCTCTGTTCCCATGTAGGAACACAAATTTAGCCAGTGTTCTTATTGCTTTATAAATGAACCATTTCATTTTAAGTGGCATGTGCCTGTCCCAAAATACAGCGCATACCATGCCACAACTCCCGGACCTGACTATTAAAGAGACAAACTGCATTCTTTTAAACTCAGATATCTCCATGAAAAATCTTCCCTTTCCTGACAAAGACAAAAGGTTAGATCAGATATACAACATCAGAGGAGCATTATCTTGTCAAGTGGCTGGAATACATTAATATAGGGAGGAACTTTTCAGTTAAAATTTTAAGTATGGCTGAAGGAAAATCTTTATACCTGCTATTTATATTACTTTCACCACATGGATAAAAATAAGAATAAATCTTGGTGAGTATTCCGAAGCAAACTGGAAGAAATCCAATTTAATTAGGAAAAAACACTGCTCATTTGGGGGTTGGAAAAATAGGACTTTGAAACACGTATAAACCATTATAAAATCCAGTTTGTGATTAATAAGCAATGAATTCTTCCTTGACAGATATGCACCCTTGGTTATTTATTGAAGTTTCTTAGTTTATGCTTTACATGGCATTCTCTTCATTTTTAGAGTAAGTGTAAATTCTTTTCCTTGTTTACACCCATGTTTATTTTACTCTTAACAAGATGAATAACAATGAGACTAAGGATGCTTATGCATGAAATGTCTTAGGCTGTAAGTATTGGTTAATTGCCTTCATCCTTCCCTTATGTTAGTGTTTACTCTAGCCAGAAAAGATCCAGAATAAATAGGGTCCGACCCAGAGCTGTCCTTTGTAAAACATGGAAGTTCATCATGAAAGAAGAATATGTTGGGAACTGAAACTGAAATTCCTCTTGGTGAATTCTGATCATTGGGGCTCTGAGGATGGCTTTCTTGCACAAATTACACCTCTAAAACACTAGGTCACTGTTCAAGGTTGGGTTTTTTTGAAGGTCAGATGAGAATGATACATGGGCAGTAATCTGAATACAGAATTTGTCTAGATTTTTTTAAATGCCATTATGAAAAAAATTTAAATATCCTTAAAATTACAAAATCTATCACTCAGATTCAACAATTATCAAGAATTTACCACACTTTTTTTTTTGAGGCTGAATTGATGCAGTGTAAGCAATCCTACTCACTGGTCGTCCTCGTTAAAACTTTAGTAGGCATCTCTAAAGTTATGTCTATATTATTAGATATTCACACTGACATTAACAAAATTAACATTAGTTTCTTGATGTCATTTAATAATCTATGTTCAGTTTTTTGACGGGGGGAAAGAGGCTTCTATTGCCTAAAGCAGATAAACAATAAAAAAACTTCCCAGACTATTAAATAAGATCCCCAAAGCACAAGCCTTAAAATGAAAAGCCAATGTATCTGTTTATAAAAAAGTTCAGAACTTCTCTTCAGCGAAGGGCACCATAGTATTATCTAACTCTTGCAACATCTGAAACTACCAAGATCCAAAATAACAAAAATAAGCAAACAAAGTCCAAATTTCCACCACTAGAAAACTTAATACCACCCCACTACATTTTCTACACAGAGAAATTCTCAAATTCATTTGTTTCATGCAGCTAACATAAGGAAGGAGTAACCAAAAATTCTAGTACGATATTAAAGAATATGTTTACTGTATTTATATGCTATGTTTTGATAGTTGATTTTGATCTCTCAATTATATTAAGATAGGAAGATATCAGAAAGAGAGCAAAGGTTATATTACAAGTAAAAGAGAGAGCTTGCTAGTGCTTTCCACCAGAACAGCATTCTCAGTGGAAATCCAACTTGACTTGTACCTTAGCTATCTTGCAATTTATTTCTTTTGATTAAATGATGAAATGAACAATTATGGCAGCAAAAATATTAAACTCATTAAGCAGCTACTATGTGTCAAATACCAGATAAGTGCTTTACATAGATTCTCCCATTTAAACTGCATAGCAATTATGTGGCGGAGGTATTGTTATTCCTTAGTTTTACAGGTGAAAATCCTAGTTTACAAAAGTTATGTAAATTAAAATTCTCATTAGTAAGAGGTAGGTCAGGATTAGAATACAGGTATCTGGCAGCAATCCATGCTCTTTTTGTTTTCCCTTTTTTTATACATATTTTTGTTTAGTTATCAATAACTAATAAAACTATATGGTTCAAACATCAAAAAACATAAAAATATGGTGGGGAGATGGGTTTAATAGGTGATGGGGAGTAAGGAGTGCACCTGTGATGAGCACCGGGTAATGTATGGAAGTGCTGAATCACTATGTTGTACACCTAAAACTAATATTACACTGTCTGTTAACTAACTAGAATTAAAATTAAAACTTTTTGGGCGCCTGGGTGGCTCAGTTGGTTAAGCGACTGCCTTCGGCTCAGGTCGTGATCCTGGGGTCCCTGGATCGAGTCCCACATCGGGCTCCCTGCTCGGCAGGGAGTCTGCTTCTCCCTCTGACCCTTTCCCCTCTCATGTGCTCTCTCTCATTGTCTCTCTCTCAAATAAATAAATAAAATCTTTAAAAAAAAAAAAAACTTTTTAAAAAGTATAAAAATATATTCTCTGAGAAGACTTCCTTTGACTCCTGGTTTTCTTCCAACTTATTCCCATACCATTATTTTTTCTTTTTGGTTTATACTTCTAGGAGACTCATGAACACACAAGACCCTCTATGCACACGTGTGTGTCTGTGTGTTTGTTCTTTCTCCTCCCCTTTCTAATGCCAGGCTAACAGATTCTTCATCCTTTTATGTATCTTTCAAAAATATATATCTTACATATATTTGCATATCAACACATTTTCCCAATTAATTTTGCAGTTACATATTATCCTATGAAATAGATATACCATATTTCAGTTAACAAATCTCATCACAGTGGGAATTTAGATTTTTTTCAAACATTTTCTTTTACATATTATCCCATGAAATAGATATACCATAATTCAATTAACAAGTCTCATCACAGTGGGAATTTAGATTTTTTTCAAACATTTTCTTTTAAAAACAATGCTGTATATCATCTGGAACAGAGATGGAGCCTCTATCAAGTTGTATTCTTGAGTGATTATGATAGCAGAAAGATAAATCTGTCATGTGTGTCAGTTCTCTGAGATTTGGAGTCATCTGTCACAATAGGAGCATAACTTGAGTTGTGGTATATTAATTGCACTGATGGCTCTCACTAATGCCCTCTCTGCAATCTTGCCCTTTGATTGAGCTCTAGGACAAAGAATCTGAGTTGACTGTGTTAATTGTTCTGCTCAATTGGGCAATAAAAAATCTGACCCTGGCAGTGGCTTCCCAGTAACCTTGCACATTCATACTTCTTTTGCATATCTGTTATTGGCATGAGATCATGTCTGGGTCAGACTGCTAAAGGATTGAAAACCATGTGCAGAAGAACTGACTAATCCCAGCCAGCACCATCCTAGACCAATCAACTCCTGGCTGACTGACTAGGTGACCAGAGACGTATGAGCAAGCCCAAGTTTCCCAGCCATTACTGGAGCAGATCAGCCGAAACAACCAACCAATTAATAGACTTGTGAGGGGGAAAAAAAAGAAAGACCACTAAATTTTTCATGGCTTGTTATGCAGCAATAGCTAACAGATACAGCACATCAAGACTAGTATATTAACTAATCCCTATTTCACTCAAAAAAGCTATTCTGTTTGCTCCTCACTCTTCCCTGTATTGCTTGAATTCTTTAAAAATGTGTAGCAAATGTGTATTTCTTTTGTTAAAAAAGTATCCAACCACAAAATATAAATTTGTCTTAGTTTAGCCCTCATCATGATGAATCTATTTCAAGCACCTGTTTTCAGTATTGTCAACAAAATTTCATCTCTATGCCACCATCCCACTTTATTATGAGATAAATGAACAACGACCATGACTAAAGACTAGTTATTTCGATAACTGTGTAAAAAATACCATGATGAATTATTTAGGATTTTTTCCATTAATAAGAATGAATAATGCATGTCTGAAAGAGCAAATGTACTATCATATGTTAGAACAATTGAGTCTAATCCAGTTGGTGATGTTTATCCACTTGATGATGCTTGAGAGAAAACTTGGGACTTGAGAGACTGATTCATGAATTCTTTACAGTGAAATGAACTTTACCTCTGAATTTGAAAGGGACTGATGAAGGATATCATGGATCTGAAGAAATAAAGGCAAAAGAGAAAAGCATTATGGCAAACAATCTCATTTAGTCAGATGCATTTGTGAAAATGTGTTCTATGACAATTGTTCTTTAACCATCCAAAGTCATGCTATATTAGAATTTGATGAAAACCGAAAAGTACAAAATTTACACATGTACATATCCATCAGGTATTAATATAATTTGTAATAGTGCACATTGATCCATCCATGGACAGAACCTAGATCAATAATCTGCTCCCCTGAGGTTAAGACACCTCGCTAGAGGAGAGTATTTCTAATTCACATTCTTTTCTGAAATCCAGCCTTTTGAGTAGCATATGTCATCATAGAAATGCATATATTTTTCTGGAGCTATAAAAATCCATAGTGTGTGAAAAGAGACATTAAATGGAAGAAAACTGATGGACTTTCAAATATTTCCACTACTTAAAATATTTCTACTCAGTTACTTAGAATATGACTGTTTTAGGATCCTGATATTTTTTAACAGACATGTTGTGTTCATGTATCCACACTTTTTCATTCAAGGCCTTAACTGTAGTCAAAAGGAGATGATGGATGTTTCATTTTCCAAGAACCATAGTAAATAACAATAACAAAATGCCCTCTACAATGCTCTTCAAAACAGAATGAAAGTTTTGCTTTACTAATGAAAAATAAGGTGATCTCAGTTTCTCTAAGGATTATCAAAGATTGAGGTCTTGTGAATTTTAGTTCATTTAATAATTTTAAGATTTCACATTCAAAATAAAATTAATCTGTGTGTGTAAGTCTCATATGTTTGAGGTCCTCTCATTTCTTCATGAATTATTGACCTAATCAACTAAACAGTCTATTCAACTAACCATTGAAAATTAGTCACATTATGGAGATATAGCCTAATAATAATTCTTGCTGACATTTATGTATGCTACAAGAATTTCACATATACTCATTCAATTCTCACTCCAAGTTATAAGATAAGCACAATTATTATCCTTATTTTAAAGAAGGGGAAACAAAAGCCAGTCCGGTGTAACACAGAGCTGGAAAGAACTAGAGTATATAAAACCCAGAACCCCAAGCTCATTTTCTAAAAGAGTTTTTGAGAGATGGCTTTCTTAAGCAGCAGCTACCAGGTCTGAAATGAATTTCTATAAGGAGGCCAAGCATGGGTTAGAGATGAGGAGTAGTTTCATCTCTATCATCTTTTAGATTATAGCTAAGGTATAATTTATACATCCTCCATGATTAGGTAAGGTAGGACCTCTCTAGTACCTAGTATTTGGTATGTTGACAATCTGTTTTGGGGTTTCTAGTCATTCACTCAACACTGGGTTATGCATGATTGTGGGCTATGAGCTAATAGTCACCATACTAGATTGTCCACTGCTGTATTATCAATACCGAGCATTTTACTTTGCCCATATAGGTGCTCAAATGTTTGTTGAAATCTAGAATATGGAATGAAAGTTTATACAAGATGATGTTTGGGACATATGGGATAGAAATTGGCATAGTGATTAGGGGAGCTCAAGAATATGCCACCTGCAAACTTCTGAATAAATTCAGGGATATTAATTTACACAATAGATAGTTTCCTGAAAAGCAGCTTGAAAAATCACACCATTTGCAGTCCAATCATAATTTCTATTGATTTACATTATCTACTCAGAGCTCTTAGCCTTCATTTTGGATTGATCTTCAGTTGGCTCAATTTACCTTTAATTGAACTCCCCTGCTACTTCCTCTTCTAATTTACCTGCCCCCATCTCAAGTAGTTAGTGATCTAAGCAACTACTACACAAAAAGAATTCCATTACTAATGTATATAATAGATACAATATATAATTATATATATAATATAGCACCTAATAGAAAAAAAATGAATTTTTTTCTAATAATATTTTAATTTTACATATCAATGCTTTAAAAAGGAGATGTACTTCTTTTTCTATAGCAGTAGTCATTTTGGGAAAACGGTTTATTATGGAATAACTGCAGTATTGAGTTACATTGGAGTGTAGAAATTATGAACCAACATTGTTCTTTAACAATGAATTTCATTTCACTTCAAATTAATTTTCACACCCTTTTCATCAGTCTTCTGTCTTTTCCATGGAAAGTATTGCTCATTCGCAGGTAGTTAAATTGTAGTCCAGCAAAATAATAAAAGGTGTGGCTGGCTTCAAATTCAATCTCAGCACTCACTGTATTTGTATCTTTGGGCAAATTATTAAACTTCTTGGTCTCTAATCTTCATCACTAAAAATTACAACAATAACAACACAGGATTTTTAAGAGGATAAACTACAATAATAATGGTAAAGTGCTTTACACAATGTGTAGAACACAATAGCTGTATTATTAATACTGTTTTTGTCATTACTTTTTTCATTAGTAAGTAAATACTGGCACATTTACTGTTACTTCTGATTCAAGCTTTACTGTCTAAACAAATTTGCTGGCTTTCAACAAGAAAATAAAAATCTGTTTTAGGTCTTTTATTGGCTAGATCTAAAATCTAATGTTTTATAAATAATGGTTCAATAATACTGAAATGAAATCTAACAATGGAATGTTGGTTTTATTCACAACAGCCAATGAGATTGTTGATTCACTCTCAATTCAAGCTCTGCATTTGATAGGATTATCATTAGAATTTATGATGTTTGTGACAACAAGACTCCTACAGTTGGAAGGTAAGTGTGGAAAATGCTCTAAGTATGAATTTGCTATAAATCACGAGAAGTACACTCGTGCTAAATATATGTGTGTGTGTGTGTGTTATAATTACATCAAGTTTGTGAATTGCATAGGAAGGTGATAAATATTTCTGATTTCCAAATCAAAAATCAATGACACTGAAAATGAGTATCTCTTCCATTCACCAGCAATACTGAATACTATATTACAAATATATGTATGTACATACATGCCTACCTTTATAAAAATATAAATTCTAGCTAAACAAATTATTCTGTACATCAAGCTTTATTTCTGTTAATTAGTTCACTTACATCTAATTAATAGTCATATTTAATCTATTCCATAGTTTGCTCTTCTAAGGTAAATTCACTAGTAATTAAATCTTCCACTACTGCCTTACTCTGAGCTATAATTTATTTGGTGGCTTTACAGAAGGATGGCTTCCAAAGACCAGGATGGCAGGTGTCCAATGTAATAATTCCTATATTCTGAGGTTGGGTGAATGCAGAGCTGGAAGGGAAATACTCAAGTCTGCTAATAGAAATTTACTGTACCAGTTCCTCACCAATCAAATTGCCAATCTCACCTCATTAGTTTCCTAATTAAACTCTAAGTGTAATATGTACACACAGATCATGTTTTTGAGCTACTGAAATATTACATTCATTTTCCAAAAGGCTAATCACATTAAATTATTGAACCCAGGAAAAATAAAATTCTATACCTATAATAATTCAAACTTGTCAGCATGAACCATTTTTTCAAAGAATAAAAAAAATCTGCTAAATAATAATATTATTATTCTTGGGAGAATTATTTTTGTCCTGTAGTAATCAGATTTTAATTATGAAGTGAGCAGCAAAATGCCAAGCAGCCAGTAAAATCAAATGACTATCTTTTGCCCAGTCAGCTTTCTTCTTATTTCCCTTTTTGATTATCCTAAAGAAAGCAGAAATGATTTTTTAAAAATTCAAAGCAAGTGAAATACAAATGCCAAGTGAAGAGTGTGATAAAATTTTCAAGTCTATGGGCACAAAAGCTATTTCTGCAGTATCCTTGCAGGGTGATTTCTTAAGTGGGAGAGAGCTCTAATTCGACAATGGTGCATAAAAGTATTTTCATCAGTGGAAATACTACAATGAGACAATGCTTCCTGACACTTAGAAACAAAGTCAGCATTCATTTCTCTGCACATGTAGGGAATGGTACCAGAGGCAGAAAAAAAGTTACTTTTTATTTAAATACAAGAAGTAGTTAAATGAAATAGACTTTGTTCTTGTTGCTCCTGGAAGGAAAAGGCAGGATTCTTATCTGATGGATTGCATTTAGTGTTGTATTATAAGAATGCAAAAATATTTTTTTTAATTAATAGAATAACAGATAAATTAATTAGCAAGGTAGACATGGAGGGAGGCTTAGCATTGAGGGCAACAAGGGCCCCTGTCAAAAACGACCCTGAAAACCATGGTCATTGAAAAGAATCTGTGAAGGCCTGGGTGTACGTATGATTCCTTCCAGACCAAATGAAGTTGGAGACTTGGGGGAAAAGATGTTCTAGAAGTAAATGTACATGAGTCGGCATTCTAAATTCTGCATAGATTGACACTTTGCATAAAGCAAATAAATTTTCCTTTCATAGAATTTGGTAAATGCAAAATTGGTTTTCTACCAAAACTGCAATCTCCTAAAGTGGTAGGTGAATCATGAGTTATAATAGATAAAGTGATACTTCAAGGCAGATTTAAACTTTTTAATGATGGATTTGTGCTATATTGTTGGAAATGGACTCTTCTTGAGATTCTTTGTTTCTGTCATTGTTTTAAGTAAACTTTTTATTTTAGAATAGATTCAGATTTACAGAAAGTTTGTGAAAACAGTACATAAAATTCTCATATGCCCCACACCCAATTTTACCGTTTACTAACATCTTACATTACTATGGCTCATTTGTCACAGTTAAGGAACCAATATCAAGACATTGCTACTAAAGTGCATACTTTATTTAGAATTCCTTAGTTTTTACCTAATGCCATTTTTTTTAATTCCAGGATCCTATCTCAGGTACCACATTCCACTTAATAATCAAGTCTCCTTAGGCTCTTGATTATGACAGTTTCTAAGACTTTTCTTATTTTTTATAACCTTGACAGATTTGAGGAATTCTGGTCAGGTATTTTGTAGAGTATCTTCAGTTTTGACTTGTCTGATGTTTTTTTCATGATTATGCTGACATTATGGATTTTTAGATGGAAGACAACAAAGGTGAAGTGCCATTCATCACATCGTATCAAGGGAACATACTATCTACACAACTTATCACTTGACCAAGTGTTCACAATTGCCCATTTGTTACCTTCTGCGTGTCTTGACCAGATTTTTGTCAGGCTTCTCTGCTCTCCATGGGCCCCTGCACTTTGCTTGCCCCCAAGCCTGAGCAAGTACTAAATGCAGAATGTGCTCCCTTGTTAGCTTTTCCTGAAAATTGGCTGACTACAGTGAGACACATTTCCTATCAAACTACACAGGTCATTTTCTCCCTCATTTGCCCAGTGTATTAGTTTCCTAGGGCTGCCATAACAAAACACCACAGGCTGGGTGGCTTAAACAATAGAAATTAATTTTCTCGCAGTTCTAAAGGCTAGAAGTCAAAGATCAAGATGTTGGCAGTTTGGTTCCTTCCAAGGCTTCTTTCCTCAGCTTGCAGATCACCTTATGATTGTCTTCTCACTATGTCGTCACAGGACCTTTCCTCTGGGTGTGTGTGCACAGTCGGTATCTCTTAGCGTGTCCAAATTTCCTCTTCGTAGAAGGATTCCCATCAGATTGCTGTAGGGCCCATCCATTTGACATCATTTCACCCTCATTACCCCTTTAAAGGCCCTATCTTTTAAGGTCCTGGGGGTTAGGGCTTCAACATAAAAATTTGGAGTGGACACAACTCAACCCATAATACCCAACTTCTTCTTACTTACTGCTTATTCCTTCTTATTCTACATAAGAACAGCTTCTACTGTCTAGTTTTGAGGCACTTGCAGATTTCCAAGATTAGAGCAACTTCCCCATTACAAATCTTTTTGAATAAAGTTTCCCCTTGTCTAAGTCTGGATTTGTTTTTATTTGACATGCTGCAGATGTTGACTTTGACCACCTGGCTGAGGTGGTGTGGTAGTGAGGTAGTTTTACATATACATTAATACTTCTGTAAGATTTCATTGACTCTCTCAAATGTGTTACACTGATGGGGCAGAAAGAACATTTTCATTTAAACAAGGAATTTGCACAGGTTAGCTTATACATTTTTCTTCACTATAAAAATCCCCTCCCCCTTTCAGAGGATACTCTACGGAATGAAGTCACGAGGAGCATCCAACACTTAAGGAGTGGAGAGTCATGCCTCCCCTCCTTCAGGGCAGACTATTTATATAAATTATTTGGAATTCTTCTGTATAGGAGATTTGCCTATCCTCCTATTTATGTATTTTTTCAATCATTTATTTATATCAGAATGGATTATGAATAATTATTATACCTTGGGTTATAATCCAAAACTATTTTGTTATTTTATTATTGAGTTTAAACCAATATTTTAAGCCAACATTCAGCTGATTCATGTGCAGATATGTATCTTAGCCAAAAGCTATTAATATATCCTTGATCAGCATACTTGATGAATCTGAGTTGAACCTGCATCTCCAGCTGTTTGCCTCCACGTTTGTCTTAAAAACCAGTTATGGTGTGGGAAATCTATCAGTAACCAACTGATTCCTGTTTCTTAACATGATGGCAGCTGAGAATTGTGGCTACTGTAACCCTGTCAAAACAACAACCAAAGCTAAGAGGTAGTAAGTAATGTTTCATCTAGTTTTGTCAAAGAAAATGTAGATGCTAGGTATTCATTTACTCAACCAACCTCCATACCCTTAAAACAGTCTTACAATCAAAGAAGGGCAGGACTATAATAAGCTTTCTCTCTGAAAAAGAGGAAAGAAAGCCAAATATGCAATTAAAAATTAAATCTTGACAATCCATGAAACATATAGGTAGCTGTTACATGATAGGATTAAACCCAATTTAGCGCAAGAGTGTCTTATACTGTTCTAAGGTATTGATTTCCTCTAATTGTTTTTTACACTTCTAAAAATTTTTAAAGATTTATTTATTTATTTTAGAGAGAGAGATCACACGAGATTGAGGGGGAGGGGCAGAGGGAAAGAATCTTCAAGGAGACTCCCCACTGAGCGTGGAGCTAGATGTGGGGCTCCATCTCACAACCCATGAGATCATGACCTGAGCTGAAACCAAAAGGCAGATGCTCACCCAGCTGAGTCACATAGCTGCCCCTATTGATTTGCTTATAAATATAGTTTCAGCAAGTTTAAGGAAGTTATGAATTACTTTTAAATCTTTGTGACTTCTTATAATTCTTCCTCTTAATATTTTGAGTTTTACTAGATGTAGATAAGTCTTCTGAATTTTGCCAAATGTAGATATTTATAATAGCCTTTAAATTTCATTCTGAGCAAGCAAATCAGCAAATCTTAAGAGTTTCTATGTGGAGATGTTTGCTTTATCTGCTCACCTATCCACCTGTTCATTTAAACTAAAACACACATGCACACATACACAAATGTTTCTAGACTAAAGGCTTGGGAAAGACTATGTATAATGAAGGCTTACAAGGTTTGATCTCTGTTATTTTAAGTAGAGTGGGCTATAGCTTGTAAGATTTAAGTCAAGGGAGGGACTAATTAGGCAAGTGTTTGGAGACTCTCCCATGAAAAAACACAGAACTTTATAATTACAGTGTAGGTGTACATTGTAGTTAAAGTGTTTGCAATATCTGTAAATTCTATAACATCTGCAATTAAAAAAAAATAATTTCATGAAATGAATTGAGGTGATTTAGCTAATAATTTGTAGTGATCAGTGTCCTTGCTTTCCTAAGGGATTCAAGTGGTAATAGCTGAAGTGAAGACTGGCATTGACTAGAAAGCAATAAATAAATTACTGCAATTTACATTGCACAGATAGTATCCGTTTTAAAATCTTATGAATGTTTGAGGAACAGTAACCCTTTAAATGAACCCGCCTGACTTAAATGCAGCAAGCAGATCCACTGCTTTTGGCTAGAGGCACTAAGCCACAATAAGGAGAACCTATTCCCATTTTTATGACAGTATATAACACTGATGTTTTGACATGTCCATGATTTAGACAATTTAGTTGAAAATAACTACTTCATAAATTCTGGGAATGAGAAAGGAAATTGAACGTGGTTTAGTTTTAGCATTTTTAGGAAGTATATATTGCAGACTTGTAAAATAAATAGACAAAAAAAGAGAGGGAAAAGAAGTATAGTTGTTAACAAGGATTGACTACCAAAGTTCATTAACTAGATGTAAATTTTTAAAACCCTTTAAGCTTTATATTTTTATGCTTGCTTCTTTTCTGTTTTTCTAATGGCTATTGTATCTCTTGTTAACTGCTATTAAATAGTATGCAGATTCCTAGATTAAAATAGTAAATATCAAATCCTAGTGGTTATAGGTCTTGGGAGATGCACAGAACTGCTTTTCAATTTTGAATAAGTCCTTTAGCAAAATATTTAACTTAAATGGGCCTATTTTGTCATTTTTAAACGGGGATACTAATTTTGATTTCTATTTTTTTGTAATTGGATAATGCATATATGTCTAGAATAGCATATGGTAAAACACTCAATCAGTATTACTAGCAGCAACATCAGAAGCAGTAGTAGTAATTATTAATTATGAAAGTTTCCTTTGATCAGGAAATATTTCTCTAATTACAACTTGACCAAGGGCCTACTCACTCTGATGTTTAAAAAGTGGAAGCAGTTAATTAAATCTGTTTGGTTTCTTTCCCCTTGCACCATTCTATTAGAAGAACTAAGGAAGACTACTATCTATTACATTAGCCACGTGCTTCTAACCCTTGTATGGAGTTTTGCAGTAGACTCAATTATTTTCCCCCAACTTTGTAAGGCTTGCCCTCCATTAATTTAAGTAGAGTAGGCCAAAGATTGGCCTAAGATGGATTTAAATCAGGGAACTAATTAAACTGTAAGACTCCGCTTCTGATAACATGACCTTCATCCAGGCAGAGTCTATTTCCTTCCCCACACAGGTGGAAACCAATACCATGCACCAATCACTGATAGTGGAGTTTCTCTTGGTCATTTCAACCTTACAGTTTTGGCTTGGTGACAGTGTTTGAGTAGAAGGAAAGTTATTGAGTGGTTGGGATATCTGATTACAACATGCATAATAAATTCTGAACTAAGAAAATGTTGAAGATGGGTTTTCTTACTCTTATTCAGACTCTTGGAAATGTGATTATAAAAAGAGACAGAAAGAAAAGGAAAATATAAAGCAATGAAATGCATAATTTTAAAGAACTCAATTATGGAAAGTCCCAAGAGAGTCACCCTGTGGTTCATAAATCTGTCTGCTGTTTTCACTATTGCTCCATCCTGTACCACTTGCTTTTGTTTTATCTGTCTAGATAAATTAGCCAGCAAAACATCATAAATATCCTTAGGAAGCAAGGGCTAGCTTTCCTTTGGGAAAGGCATTCTCTTTCTGATTTTCTTGTTAGTGTGAAGTTTGAATAAACTGTTAGGAAATCAAAACAATTAAGTTATTATTCCTATAGTCCACTTCTTTCTGTATGCCTTAATCACTGTAAATTACTAGAGAAATGAATCATTTTAAATTCTTTGAACCCCAGAATTTCCCAACTGGACCAATAATGCCATTTAAAATTTATTTAAAATGGGGTTACTGGGTAAATCATGTTTCTCTCTCAGATAATATTGTCATATCTGTTATGTATCCTTTTACATGTATATTAACACTTTTGTAAGAAATTATTGACTCTCAAATGTGCTACTTTGATGGGGCAGAAAGCGCATTTTCATTTAAGCAAGGAACTGACACAGCCAACTGTGGTCTCTCACCATTTTTATGCACTTCACAGCCTGTATTCTAATTTTAAATTAGGGATCTGATGTGTATATTTATCCACAGCCATACTTGAATCAACCTGTAACTGTAAGCCTTTGGGGAGTGATTGTGTTTGAACATCTGGACTTAGCACATGTTTTCAATTGGAGATGAAACATCATTTACAAGACTAGCTTTTAAAAAAGGAAGATATGGGGATGACATTCTATAGGTGTTTCAGATGATAAGAAAAGTATTCTGCAAATATGATTTCAGATTTATCTTAGCAAATAGGGATGTAAAATGATATTTTAAACTGAAATAGTTTTACTAAAATTCTTGTCATAGGTCTTCCCCTTATTTCACACACTTAAGTGTTCTGATTACTGTTTCAAGAAATAATAAATTTAATTATATGACAATTAATCTATTTTTATAATATTTTCTATAAAAAAATCAATGATTATTTGCATTCCAAAAAAGTAAAAGAATCTTGGGGGTAATATCAATTTAAAAGGACCCCCAAGTCATATTTTGTGTTTATTAGACACAGATTAAGCATCACATACTCTCTTTTGAAGTGCTAATATCTCTTAATCACAACTAGAAGTTTGCCTTCATTAAGTAATTTCCTAATGGTTAGTATGTTTTTTTATAATACTTAAAAGAGAATATTGATTTCAGTCTTCTCCTGTAGAAATTAAATTAATTTCTACTGGAACCCTATGGTTTATACTTATAATGTACGTATCTGTCATCAGAAACTAATTAATTGGAATCTGTATCCTTCTAAGAGTAACCTTAAAGCATATAATATTTGCCACTGCAGATTAAAGCAAACACTGAAAGCTAATCTGAACAGAACTTTCCTAAAATGTCAGAAACCCTTTAACCTGATAAAGAAAGTTCATGTAAGAAAAACTCTTTAATCTCCGGCTTTCATTTGCTATAAAACTAACAATTAAACCTTCCTACATATGTGCAAGTTCATTTACCTTGTTATATATAGTGCTATTATGTAACCTACAAGTGACTGTATAAACTGAGACGGTTTTGTCATTTTGCATGTACACAGTTTTAGGAAAGTAAATTAATGGGCACTTTATTTTAAAATTAGAATTGTTTTCATTTGTGAGTATACACATACACTCATGTAACTGTGGCTGTAAATCTACCTCACTTTGGTAGTCAGGCTTCTAAAAAGGTGCAAGTAACACATTTTTTAGGTAAAATTAATGATCTTGAATGTATTTAAATAAGTATGTGCTTTAAAAACTGTTTTAACTAGTTTTTTGGAAAAAAATACTCTTAAAGCTAATAATAAACTTTGTAATTTAGCATTTTACTGAATGAACAGATTTTCCTGTACCAGCCCTCTTTGAAGCAGGACACACCTATTACTATATTTTTAAGGATGGCTGTATAATATATGCATAGAAATATTATTATTTGGTGAAAAGAATACAGAGATCAGATTTTTTTGACATTGGATGTTTATGACTATGTCAGGCTTTTATAATATAACCTTTAAAATGTAGACTACAATTGACTTTAACATAGCCAATCAGCAATTTACAATTCTGATTACTTTTAACTTTTTTATACAGACTCATATTTTTCATTTAGATGACTTAAAAATGCAACAATTATTTTGGTTCCAAAAATTCTTCCCAAGGGTCAGCATTAACTTGTGCCTGTGGGTAGCATGAGTAAGCTGCTTCTTGCCAGTTCTATTATGTCACTGAGATCAGTAAGGAGCTTTGATTTCCAGGATCCACACCACAGTCTAAGAATATTTTTAAGTGAAGTAACTGAACCAGAAAACTAGCTGGAGGTCTCTCATTACACATTCTTGCTTGTTACTTCAGAATATTTTAGTTGTAGCTATTTCTATTCATGTTTCAATATTAAAGTCATCATGAAAAGGGCTTGGAATTATATGGGTTTTTTCTTCTTTCTTCTTTTACTTTCTTTTTTTTTTTTTTTTGTAGTTTTAGAGAAACTGTCCATGAGTCCAAATGAAAGACTCATTTGATACCCCAGAACAAATTCCTGAAGAAATCAAGAAGGAACATCTCAGTAGACCAATGTCACATCAATGAAGACAGAATCTATGTCAACAAGTTATAAAGAGCTCACGTAATGTACATGCAGATAACAGAATATAAACTCCTCTCAGATAACAAGGAAACAAACTCTTGTTTTTGACTATTGTTACATCAGCCAAAGCCTCAAAATTCACTTAACCAAGCTCCATCTTTGCCAATATGCTCTGTGCCACAGTGAAATTCAACAAATGTCTCAGAGAGTACACTCTATCATCTAACCTAACCTCATTTTTTTAAAGATCCAGATAAACTTCCTACTTGTGATATAGCTCAACTTTAAATGGTACTGAAAGCAAACTTTTTCAAACTTTGTCAATTAGAAAGTTGAAACTATAAGGAAACTGAGAGCAGGAGCATATTTCTGCTAATGTTTTGGACAACTTTGGGATCATTATTTAGAAGTATTATTAATAGGATGGATATTCTCTATAATTAAAAATAAAGTTTCTCTGTGAAATAGTTTGAAATTCCAAGGTCCTGGAAATCATGTTAATTATGAATTTACTCTTACCAGACATTTTTGAAGTTCTTACATAGTTGGAAAAACTAGAGAGTTTGGGGAAATGAAAATAAAATAAGCATGACACTGAATGTATATAAATCATGTAATTACACATATTGCTCTGATATGTGTAAATACAAATATGGTGCTTTTGTAGTCTATCAAAGAAGAAAATCTAGCGCATGTCCATTTTCTGGAAGAAAAGGGATGAGTGGACTAAACAACTTTGGGTAAATCATTTAAAAATTAGTATTGTAGTGTCAAGACAAACACACACAAACCGTTTTGTTCAGTATATGCATTTCTTAGAAAGGAAAACTCATATAAGTTGTGTGAGTCAAAAAAAAAAAAAAAAAGAACATTAATAAACTTTAAAGACCTGAATAGTTTGTAAGAAACTTTTCTCACTTTATGATCCCAAGAGATCTTTCAGGCAAGATATAATTTTGGTAACTGCATATTCAAATATGGTAACTAAGTAAAAAGAAGAGTTATTTTTCCATCAGATATTTGGCCATTGGGATTTCATTCATGCCTAAGAAATGATATTCTTGATACCTCTTTCTCCCTGCCAGTCATAAAAGAAACCAATTACATTTACTGAAAATATTCTATCCTCTACAAACTGTAAACCTCCTCTCTACTCTTTCAGCATTCACTTTTTTCTTCTGAAAAATTTCACATATTGACATATATTTCACATCAACGTCTCTTGATTTTTTAGTGCACCTTAGAAGAAACTCTAAAATGAATTCATTACATTCATGCTAGTTACCAACTTCCAGTCCTAAAAAAGTCACTGCAGTAATAATTCTTTCCTCCTTTAATTCTCACATCCTCAGTCAACTGAATATTTTACATACACTTCCCATGGATTTAAACCTTTTGTAAGCGAAATTGTAAAATGAAATAAGTCATGCACAGGAACAAGAATCACAAGGCTTCCAATGAATTATGTATTTTTGCATGTAAATGCTTCTGTTTTCACAATACTCTACTGTTAAACATGTGCTCCTCTAGGATTTGCTTTAATCTTATGCTACACATTTTATTGTATGTAAGGGTTAAAGCCATTAACTACCACGTGTAACTCTAATGATTGCAGATTACTAGCATGTTAAGTATTTCAGGTTAGGGAATTCGATTAGGAGCAATTATATAAAATACAGTTAATAGAACATTACAGACACACAATGATAGGAAACATATATATTAATTGGTGTTGATTTAAATTAAAATGTCAAGTAAAAAGTAGCTTTCTAATTAAAATTGCCTAGTGCTTTTAGCTCTGATCATATATAGCAATGTAATTAGACTTCCAAGTTGCTGGTACCCTGAATGGGACAGCAGAATATAATCAAAGTTACAAGTGACTAACACTACAAGATGCTCTTGTCAAAACTCAGCAGAGCAAAAATTTTACAAACCTGTTGACAATATTACTCCTATATTCTACAGACCCATGACACATTCTTAATATATCTATGTAGTTTCAGTTTTCTCAGTAATGTCAGCAACATTGAATGACCTCACCTAAGAGCTAATCTTATTTTTAAAAAATTATGACAGGTAATGATGCAGCACAGTTATAATGACAAAGGTAAATTTTAATTAAAAAAGCAAACCTGAGACTCAATAATATCAATAAACATATGATTTATCAACATCCTTGCATTTTCTCTTAATATTACAAACATTTTACATGTTTGCTACCTTAATTAATATATATATTTGCTCATGACAACACCTTGTTAGTAAGACTATCCCAGCACATGCTCCTGGATGAGTAAATTAACCCACACTGTAATGATTTGATCCAACTCCAAAAGTTACATGCCTCATCCCTGGTTACCCCAAACTACAAAAGTTAAAAAAAAAAAAACCCACTACATACCATGTATATAGCACAACGCTGTAGAAAGGGAAGGATTATGATTTATACAAATGAGGGTGAATAATTGGATACATTTAGAAATAATATACATTATGAATTGCATCTCAGATCAGTTTGAGGTCCAGTTCCTAACTATGAACTCAAGAGCTCATGGAAATGCAAACAACTGTGCACATTCCTATTAGGAAAGATTTGGTGGCTCCCTCATTTAATTGCAGCTTTCTTATAAAATTATTTACTTCAAGGGAGACTAATAATTAGGAAATAAAACAAAGCAGTTCAACGTAAACCAGGCATTATATTTAAAAGTCGTCATGCTTAAAGTGTGTAAAACTACGGTGATGTCACAAATAGATAAATCTTAACTGCGTCTTACCTGTAGTAGCAGTATCTTGGTAGAGCTGAGTGTCAAAAAGATGCAAGTCTCTAAATTAGAAAACGGGGGGTGTTTGCACTCCCAGTTTTTAGCAGAGCTAAAGTGTTCTACGTGTAAGTAATATATTGCCTCTTCAAAGTCGTCCTGACAACGGTGTTCAGAGGCAATAAGAATTACAGCCCAAAAGCCTGCTGATGCGGCTCCTGCAGCCTTCCGCCTTTGCACAGAGACCTAACAGATGAGTGTGCGGAGAGCATCCTTTTTCTCCCCCCACCCCCTCCTTTTTGCGTGGTTTTCCTTCCTCTGTATCTCAGCGTGCTGGCGTGTCTCTCTGTCTCTGTCTCCCTCTGTCTCTGTCTCTCTCCTCTCCCTGTATCTTTCCCTCTCTAATGGAGAGTTACAATTCGGCTTATTCGGCAGACAGTCAAAGAGGACAGGCTGGCAGGCAACTGTGCAGTTCCTCCCCCCCACCCCACCCCACCCCCCGCTGAGACACGTGAATGTGTTGTGAATAAAGACAAAGCCCCGAAACCGTGCAGCACGTTACTCCCTGAAAAACCGCTGCAATGATATTCCGCGCTGCAACTCCGCAGACGGCCAGGCAGCCAGGCTAGGAGGTGGACCGCATTCCCCTTGCCCTCCCTCATGGGAACATGCATCGTAAAGTTTGGCTCAGGACTTTGCTTCTCTTTTAGAGGACCTTGTTTTCTGTGGATAGAAGTTCTAGTATTAACTGGCTGAACATCTTGAACAGAGGTGTTTTAGATAGTTTTCTATTATGTTAAACTTGGAGAACCTAGATAATCCCTGAGTTGTTGCCAAAGTGACTGAATTTTCTAACTTTTGAAGATAAAGATCAGTTCTGTTAGACCCCAAATAAATGTTTTCATGGTAGTGGAAGATGGATTTCTCTAGTCTGAGTATTCCTGGAGGGACTGAGTGGGAAGAGGTTGGGGGGGAGGTAAGCAAACAAACAAAAAGCATCAGTTATCTCACAGGTGCCAAAAATAGAAACTAAGATAAACTAAAGTGAAATTGATGAACGAGTCTGGAAGAACAGAAGTGCAAAGGAATGAACAGAGTAAATAAATGGGACTCACTGATTCCCTATAGCCATCATTCAGTTTGATAACAGAAAGAGATCCTACTTATATAGTTCATGTTTTGTGGGTTTTGCAAGTATTAATATATGAATAAACACAGGCTAACATATATCCTGCATTCAGAAATGATTTCATAGATTAATAACCTACAGATGATTACCTAAGGAAAAAGGAAATTTTCTTTTTCATATTAAAAAAGTTACAGGAAGTTAATGAACTATGGATACAGAGCTTTGAGTTATATACCCCCAATGTTGGTCCCAACCAATTAATACTCTTAGGATAAAAGTACAATAATATCATAATATTCTAAAAGCACAATATTATAATTCAGACATTAGTTTTTGGAAAATTTAAGTATAAGTTAAAATTAGGTTTATCTAAAAATGCTAAGATACCTACAATAAATAATGACTGAAATAAAATATTAATTTATTTCTATCCCTCATGAAAAAGAAGTATGTAGCTTAAAAATCTAGATTGAAGTTCCATGATCATCAGGGAAGTAAGCTCCCTGCTAGTCATCTTCAACTTGGCCCAGATGGTTATTCAAGTTGTGGCCATCAAATTGATACCCAGACTTCAGGAAGAGAGAAGGATGAGGAGAATATGCTCCCTATTTAAGGATATATCCTAGAAGTTGCACGTGATATGTCTGACCAGAAATTAACCATTTGGACAGAGCCAGCTGCATGTTAGGAGCCTGAAAAATAGAGTATCTCTTTGAAATGGCCATGTACATGGCTAAAAAATCTGAATATTCTAAAAACTGAAAATTACTAAGGAAGAAAGAAACAGTGGGATGTGGGGAGAAATAGCAGTGTCTGCCATACTAGGATATAGAATAATGGATATTATAAATGATACTGTAACATTTATTCCACCCTTGTCCCATTGTATAACTGCAATGTAATTTAGGGAATTGATTCCATCCCCCACAGAGGACCCTATTTAAGCCAATCATGGTAAACATCATCACGCTTACATGAGATTGTTCAGGAACCCAGGCCTGAGACATTCAGGGCATTGTAGTCCCTTGGTGTTGACAGTCATTTGCCAACAATGGTATATTTTTAAACTCTGACCCAATCAAACCAAAGGAAGGAGAATTGTTCAATGTGGGAGAAAGGATTTAGGATCCTGTTTTAAGATGAATATGACAATTGAGAGGAAAGAGAAAGAAACTGAATAATTGAAGAAATCAATGAAATTTTGGATTAATCAACACAGAAGCCAACACTAACTCTAACCTTGTAGTTATATGCACCAATACACTGCATTTTTAAGCCACTCTGACATGCTTCTCTGTTGGTAACAAAAAGCATTCTCAATTCTACATGAATCAACCTCCCTTATTAAGCATTTGGTCTAATTCCTTGTCCTCAGTCTTAACATCATGTGTGAAACTCCAGGGCTCAGTGATACCTATTTTTTTAATTAAAAATAGAAAATATAAAGGTCTTAGTAAATCTCTACTTCTACCAGACTTTGATATTTTCAGTCTATTTATTTGAAATGGTTTCTAAAATTTAATTTAATTTTTCTAACAATTTAATTTGGCATTGCATGTGGATTGGAAATCCAATTTATTAATGAGTTGGGGACATGTCATAAATGCAATAAATGTAAATAACTATTGTTTTTTATTATAATTATTACTTCTCAGGATTTAACTAGAATAACAGACTATTCTGTGTGCTTTTCATCTTGCTTCAGTGTGTAATAATAATTATTATATTTGCTCATTTTGTATATACCCTATGTCAGATCCTGCTTTAAGTATTTATACTATATGAACTCATGTAATCTTCACAGCAGCTTAATGAGGGGTATATTACTCTACTCATTTTATGAATTAAGAAATGGAGTCACATACATAAACAAAATTGGCACAAGAAAAAGTCTTAATAGTCATATGTCAATTAAGGAAATTGATTTTATAATAAAAAAACCTTCCCACAAACAAAACAAAACACTCCAGGCTCAAAGTCTGTACCTGTCAATTCAAGATTCAAGGAAGAAATAATATCAATTAACACAAAAACTTCACAAGTCCTTCCAGCAAAGAGAGTAAGAAGAAACAGTGCCCAATTAAGTTTATGGAGCCAGAATTACCTTGAAACCAAAGCCAAAAAAAAAGAACAAACAAATGTCTCTCACGAACTAAGATACAAATGTCCTTAACAGTACACCGCATGGGGCGCCTGGGTGGCTCAGTTGGTTAAGCGACTGCCTTCGGCTCAGGTCATGATCCTGGAGTCCCTGGATCGAGTCCCTGGATCGAGTCCCTGGATCGAGTCCCTGGATCAAGTCCCGCATCGGGCTCCCTGCTCGGCAGGGAGCCTGCTTCTCCCTCTGACCCTCCCCCCTCTCATGTGCTCTCTCTCTCTCTCTCATTCTGGCTCAAATAAATAAATAAAATCTAAAAAAAAAAAAAAAAAAACAGTACACTGCAAAGAAAATCCAGCAATATTTGTAAAGGGTAATATATTATGACCAAGAGTTTTATACTGGAATTCAAATTTGAGTTAAAACCAAAAAACAAGCAATAGATTTATCATATTAATATAGTTAAAGGGAAAAGTTATATTATTACTTTAATAAATGTAGAAAACTGAAAATTCAACATTCATTCATAATAAATAGCATTGTGTATTCTTTCCCTTTTATTCACCTTTGTTTTGGATGTCCAGCCACTGCAGTAAGATAAGAAAAAAAATATAAGGCAACCAGAATGGAAAGAAAGAAGTAAAGCTATCTTTATTATCAGACAATATGGTTATTAATGTAGAATAGCCTGAAGAATTTCAAAAATAAAAAGGTATCAGAACTAATAAGTGAATTTAGTATTACAATTGTACATGTAAATATACCAAAACAAATTATATTTCTAGATACTACCAATGAAAAACTGTAAAACAAAAGTGTACATACATATGCAATATGTATATGTACACACATATACACATAATTTATGTACATTAGCACCAAAAACTTGTAATACTTAAAAACAGATTTAACAAAACGTGCAATATTTGTACACTGCAAACTAAAAAACACTGCTAAGAAAAATCAAAGACTAAATTCATCTTCATTACTCAATATCTTTAAAATGACAATTCTTCCTAGATTGACTGATAGAGTAAACACAATTCCTATTAGAACTGCAGAAATTGACAAGCTTATTTTAAAATGGATATGGAAATATGAAGGACATACAATAACCAAAATAACCTTACCAAAAAAAAAAAAACCAAAGAGTTAAAGGATTTACACTACCTGTTTTGAAGACTTATAATAAAGCTACAGTAATCAAGACGGTGATGCAAGATCAAAGAACAAAAATTGTAAAATGAAAATTGTATAAATTAGAATTTATTAAAATTTAAAACTTCTACTATTAAAATGATACCGTTAAGAAAATGAAAAGTCAAGTCACAGTGTTTGAAAAGATACTTAAAATACTTACATCTAATAAAGATTTACATTCAGATTATATATAGATATAAAACTCTAAAATTACAAGAATAATAATTTTATTTTAAAAAGGGCAGTTTTTTAAAATATTCTATTTATTTGAGAGAGACAGAAATAGTGAGAGAGAGCACAAGCAGGAAGGAGGGGGAGAAGTAGACTCCCCACTGAGTAGGGAGCCCAATGTGGGGTTCGATCCCAGGATCCTGGAATCATGACCTGAGCCAAAGGCAGATGCTTAACCAACTGAGCCACCCAGGCGCCCCTAAAAATGGGCAGTTTTAAACAAATATTTCACAAAAGAAGATATGCAAATGGCCAATATGCACATGAAAAATGCTCAAAATCTCTAATTGTCAGGGAAATGTAAAGCAAAAACATAAAATAAGTACACCCTGACTAGAATGGTTAAAATTAAAAGGACTGATGCTATTAAGTGAGGATGTGGATAAACTAGAACTCATTGCTATTTTGGGAAATTGCTTGGTAGCTTCTTATAAAGTTAATACACATGATTCAGGAATTCTACTTCTCAATGTAACAACCAAGAGAAGTGAAAAAAAAAAATGTCCACAAAAGACTTATACACAAATGTCCATAGCAGCTTTGTATTAATAACCAAAAACAGGAAAAAAAGAAATTTCCATCAACATATGTCTAAATAAATTGTGGCATATCTATACAGTAGAATACTCTTCAACAATAAAAAGGAACATACTACTGATACATACTACATGCATGAATTTATAAGATTCTGTAACATCGCACTTATGTGCAATGCTGGAAAAATGAAAATTAAAATAATGGACAGAAAAAGATCAGTGTTTGCCTGAGGTCAGGGTTTCTTTATGTATGGAGGGGAACATAATGGGTACAAAATGGCATCAGAGTACTTTTTGAGAGGAAGGACCTATTCTAGGCTTTGACTATCAAAGCCTAGAATGGTTATAATGGTGGTGGTTATAATGTATATATATTGTATACATACGTTTCTTCAAACTTATCTACTATGCAATTAAAGTGAATGTATTTTATTTTATGTAAATCATAACTCAATAAAGTTGACTTAAAAATAAATGAGAAACTGATCCACTGACCATTAAGTAACTTGCTCAAGATCACACAGTAAAGAGCAGCACTACAATTTGAATCCTAATTTTTTCCCTATTAACTAGTTATTTATGCTGACTCTTGGTAAATTTAGAAATTAGTTGCAAGAATGAGGAATTAAAATAATAGAACAAGGAAAGAGGAAAGGAGAGAATGGTGGGAACTAGACTGGCATTCAAATTTGAGATCATTCCAAGGATATGAGCTCCCCAATCCATATATCTCCATGGTGTCTTTCTGAATATTTCAGTTCTCACTAGAGATGATTGATTCTTACCCTCTTATCTATAAGCTTATTTTGAATTTCTGCTGATTTGTCTTAGCTCAGACTGCCATAACAGAATACGATCAACTGGGTGGCTTGAACATCAAGCATTTATTGCCCCCAGTTCTGGAGGCTAGAAAGTCCAAAATCAAGGTGCCAGCATGCCCGGTGTCTGGTGGGGGCCTGCTTTCTGGTTTGCACATGGCCATCTTGTCCTTGTATCCTCTCATGGTGGAAAAGAGAGGGAGAGA
The DNA here is from genome assembly GCF_054177405.1 of Leptonychotes weddellii. NCBI lineage: Eukaryota > Metazoa > Chordata > Mammalia > Carnivora > Phocidae > Leptonychotes > Leptonychotes weddellii. The sequence continues at coordinate 49,517,569 of NC_138375.1, read as the reverse complement.
TTTCCTCCTATTTTTATAAGGACATTAATCCCATCATGGAGGATCCACCTTCATGATCTAATATAATCCTAATTACCTCCCAAAGACTCCATCTGCTAATACCATTCCACTGGGGGTTAGGGTTTCAGCATATGAATTTGGGGGGGCAACAAACATGCAATCTATAACAGTCATCCTTTTTGCTTTATAACTTCGTTCTGCCATAAATCCTCATGAAGTACCGCTTTACAGATCTCTTTCTGCTTAATGTTTTCCACTCTCTCTAGTTTAAATTCCCAAGAGAGGAAATCTGATTGGTCCAATAAATTTGGATGAAATCACAATAGTCTTAGAGGTCACAGGCAAGCTATTGCCTGGCTTTCCTTGGGTATGGTGCCCAAACTTAGATTCATTAGGTGTGGCATATGAGATGAGATTTATGTGGTTTAAAAAAAAAAAAAAAGGTTGCCAAATGGGATTATGAGGGTGGTAACTGCCATTATTAGGTTCAGTTTCCTCTGAAGTAAGTGCTAATATTTCTGAAAGGAGTATGTATATTAATATATTTATAGGTTTATGTATGTATGCAAACATATAGACACACATATCTACACATGCACACATAAAGAAATACATTCCTTTTGGACAGCATAGATCCTGATAACTTTATAGTTCTAGTCCAGGTGAAGGCCTCACATTCTTTCTTTCCCCTATCCTCACCTTTTTTTGTTTTTATTAAATTACTCCTTTTTGCAACTTTAATGAATATGTGTGTGTGTGTGTGTGTGCGTGTGTGGTCAGATATACAAGGAAATAATTTATTCTTCTTAGATGTCACAGAAAAATGTAAAATGTTCTACCTGTAGATTCTTTTCTATTGAAGTAGGATTCTTGACATGCAAATAAACAAGATTGCTTTTAATTTTTAAGACTCTTAGAGAACACTGAATTTAAATTTGCAGACCCATCCCAAGCCTCCTACACTCAAAACTCCTCCACAAGTCAAATTAGTGAATGATGACCCATAAATAGATAATTAGAACAACAGAAGAGGATAATGAGTAAACATTAGTCATGCCTACTGAATGGGGTGAGCATAGTTCATCCCACTCAAAATTCTGCTTAGCAAATTAATTTCTAGTATTATAAGAAAAACTCATTATTTCATTTGTCTTCTTGATTTTTGTTTTCTGAATAAATGAAGAAAAACCATACAACCATAAAACTGTGAAATAAAGAAAATTCAGCCTTACTAAAGCTAAATCTGAATTAGCAATTTTCTTATTACAGGGCAGAAAAAATTAAGTCAACACAATGGAAAAAAAGAGAGGAGAGAGAGAGAGAGAAGGGCAAACCAAGAAACAGACTCTTAACTACAGAGAACACACTGATGGTTACCAGAGGGGAGGGAGGTAGGGGAATGGGTGAAATAAGTAATGGAGATTAATGAGTATACTTATCCTAATGAACACTGGGTGATTAAAATAAAATTTTTTTAAAAACATCAGCATAGGGGCGCCTAGGTGGCTCAGTCGTTAAGCGTCTGCCTTCGGCTCAGGTCATGATCCCAGGGTCCCCCCGCGTCAGGCTCCCTCCTCGGCAGGAAGCCTGCTTCTCCCTCTCCCACTCCGCCTGCTTGTGTTCCCTCTCCCGCTGTGTCTCTCTCTGTCAAATAAATAAATAAAATCTTTAAGAAAAGATCAGCATAATATATAAAATTTTAGTGCAAAAATAACTTTAGTGAGCAAATTGAGCAAATAGATACTCCTGTATTTGGAAATAGCATTATTACTATAATTCCATGTAGGTAAGAGTGGCAAAGTTGGGCAGGCAGGATGGTCCAAATGTTTTCATTCTGTGCCATTTTGAATAGTAAATGTCAGTGTGTTACTACCAGCTTGGCCTTTCACTTTTTTAACTAAATCTTTGAAGTATCATATTGAGTACTACTAATGAAAGGAAATATAACACCTATGAGACATCTTATTTCCAACTGGTTAACATCACCACACATTTTTGCAAAATTAGTTAATATAAAAATAAATTCCCTGTAAGTTCCAAACCTTGGTCTAAATTTTGTCTTCTAGAAACCGATTAATCTCCACTTTATATACCGGTTTATATAATGTTTGAAAACAACTCTCATTTACTGCCTCACTCCCTTGCCCTACCTTTCCCTTGTTTAAGCCAAACATGACTAATTTTCACTAATTTCTCAGATGACATTTTTAATGTATCTTTTATAATTTTACCCATAGTTGAACCTGCTAGAGTAGGCAATTAGACAGACACGAGCAGAAGGGGAGAAAGGAGGACCTTAGATGGCAAATTGCTGGGGACCGCCCAGTCTCCCTCCAGAGACCAACCTGTCTCCCTTAGACCAACCCCTTTTGCAGTTAGCACAGTGATAAGCAAAAGATACTGGCGGCAGGGGCTTTCCCAACTTTGGACCATGCACACTTAAGGAGAATCTTGTCTGCTAGTACCCCCGAGTCTGTTATATCATTATAATATTATTTGCATTGTGGTTTTAGCCTTCCCTCCCCTGCCCCGTGGGTTTCACTCAGGTGCTCCTGGGAAGAAGGCAGACATGAACATGTGCAGATGTTGGAGGGGAGGAAACCAGAGCGGGTCCAGAGGGTAATATAATAAATGACGAGAGGGGTATGAGGAGACCAAATAGACCCCAGTAAAAAACACAGTACAAAACACAGCAGGCTGCTACTTACCCATGGGTTAACCCGCTCCTCTGTCTCTGGAGTGTAGTTTCACTTTGCTAAATAAAAACCTTTGCTGTTTTAACTCTCTATGGAGTCTCTCGACTGAATTCTTTCCATCTAGAAGTCAAGAACCAAGTAATGCCACAATCCATCACCCGGTAACAAACTCACTACAGTTTGTAAAACTTCTTTGAAAAATTGTGTCCAGATTCAGTAGTTAGCTTTATTACTACCTACATAATCTCTGTTCTCCCTTTTCTGGTAACAACACCTAGAATTCCTATTGGATGCTACTCAATTTTGCCCTCCTTTAAGTCATCCTTGTGTCCAAATGGTTGAAGTGGAGTTGAACTCCACCACTGGGCACAGCAATTTGATCAGAGATGCATGCGTGGCCTCAAGATAAGCTTTTCTGAGCTAACCTGGCACTGAAATTGGAACTACTGAGGAAAGAAATCTATCAGCACTGCTAAGCCACAATTCTAATGTTGGAATAACAGGTGGCCATCTTGCTATTATATGTATTTTTTCTGAGAAATAATCCACTACGGAGGAAAGAAAAGAAATAGAAATGGATCTCTCACACCACTAGATCCATTTGAGAATGAGGCCTATCTTTAGACTTTTCAGCTATTACAGACATAAATTCCCTTTCTAACTGAAGCCATCTGAGTAAGAGTTCTTTGAATTGAAACTTAAAAAGTAGCAGAAGAGATAATCCTCAAGTAGCCTGTCATATGTAGACACTATGTTTTGATGGACCTGCCTGGGATTCAGCCATCTTGACTTGCTGCCCACCAGACATCTCCCTCTTTTAATATCATCCCTGGGAAGATATTTTATTATACCTAAATTCAGGACTACACGCATACTTTTATTATATTTTATATCATTATTTTCAGAAATTGGCTACCCTAAACAAGCTTTTACTATCTTCATCCATAGTATTTATTTATAAATGTTGAAGAGGATACGTAGCAGGCCATCAGAAACTAGCTTCAGATAGAAAGGGATCTATTAATTAGTGCTCTGAGTGGAGTGGTAGTTACAGAAGTACATACTATATCAGGATATTAAATTGGAGATTTCAACTGAAGCACAAAGACAGAGCAGATATAAAATTACACAGTCTGGCATTTTCAAAGGATTTAACTCTTAAACATCTTTCAATCACACTACGGTTATAAAAAGGGACAAAAATGAAGAAAGGAGAATATTTCTGTGGGGAAGATTTCTTTGGGAAAATGGTGCTATATATTCCACCATTCTCTGAGTTCTGTGAGCTCTTTAGCAAATTAGTAGAACCCAAGGAGAGGGCCTTGGGAACCTCTGATCTTATAGCTAGCCAGTCAGAAGTATAGGTAAAAACTTGGGCTTGAGACTGGTTTTAAAGTTGGTAGTGGCAGGTGCAGTTATGGACGGTCTTGCAGGGCTGAACCCCAACATATGGAATCTGATGCTATTTCTGGGTGGATGATGTCAGAATTGAATTGAATTGTAGGACACCCAGCTGGTGTTCTGAGAATTGCTTGTTGGTACGAAGACCCCACCCCCATACTGGAACTGGTGCCAGTATTATAGAAAAAAGCCTGACAGATACTGATGGAAGCCACTGTAGTTATACAGATAGAAGCTTGATATATACTGAGGGAAGCCCCACTGCAGTTAAGGGGCCTCTGCCTGAGAAATCGGGAGGATTGATAATGGGCTACCCAACTGGTGGCAAAACAAAGGAAGAGTTTCTATTGCTCTGGAATTTACCTGCATCCCCACAGTCTGTCAGAGCATAGAATGTATATGTGTTTTTCATGGCCAGATGTGCAACTGGAAGGAAGGAAAAGGAAGAAAGGAAGGAGGGAAGAGAGGGAGGGAGGAAGAGAATGGGATGAAGATGGAGTCAAGGGACAGAGATAGACAGAAGGCCTGGAGTCATTTAAAAAGATATACAAGGGTGCCTGGGTGGCTCAGTTGTTTAAGCGGCTGCCTTTGGCTCAGGTCGTGATCATGGAGTCCCAGGATCGAGTCCCGCATCAGGCTCCCTGCTCAGCGGGGAATCTGCTTCTCCTTCTGACCTCTCACTCTCTCTCTCTCTCAAATAAATAAATAAAATCTTTAAAATAAATAAAATTAAAAAGATATCCAAGGAGAACGCTAATGCGAGTCTGGCTAACTAGACTAAATTAAGTATAAACATACTATCTAAAGCAAACCAGGAAATCAGAGACTGAATGGGGATTGGCCCAGCAAGAGTAACATGCATTTTCTAGGAAATGCAGATTAAAGTTTACATTGTGGATCTATGAAGAACCTACAAAAGCATTCATGAAAGACTCATCCTTCAACCCTTGCCAAATCTGAAGAATGTGAAAGTGTCTTAAGTCACCCTAAACAAGAATTTTCCTGTCCTCTGATATAATATTCTCCTCCCTTCTTTGACTTTAACAAAGTGAAATTAAATACTAGACAATAATAAGACATAAAATAGGGTACATAGGAATCAATATAAAAAAACAAACAAACAAAAAAAACTGCAGTAAGCAAGATAAGGTGGATCATGCCCCTTTCTTCAGCTTCCCACCTAGAAAGTCCTGTTGGGGTGAGGGAAGATTTTAACTATTTTGAATCAAATATAGTTTAATTATTATATGAATTTATATTTAATTTCTGAAATGAGTCTGCGTTTGCTGCTTAAAATGGCTGCAAAGTATCTCCTCTAAGAAGGTTCAGAAAAGTCAAGGAGCAGCCCCAGTTTTTACCTAGGGAAATGGAAATAATCCCTCTCTGAGTTAGTTTAAAGGATCAGTAAGAGATAAAAATAAAGATGCTTTCTGATCTCATCACATAGGTCCTGTTTCTTCACTGTACCAGTATCTTCTTTCATTAAATCTCATTCCTCCATCTTATACACATGCATGGGATGGAAAACATTGGCAACAACCTTACTAAAATCCAGATGTTCTCTATGCTTTCTCTTACTCACTTTTGGTTAGACAATTTAGGAATGGAAATAAAATTAGTTTGTATTGATTAACTTTGGTAGAACCATGTTGCTGCCAAATAAACATCACTTTCTTTTCTGAATATTTATAAATGTTCTGATTAATATTTCATTCTAAAGTTATTAAAGTGACTGATGTCAAGTTTATCAGCTGTAATTGCTGCAAGCCACCTTACTTTCAATATTAGGGTAACTTGAATGTGTTTCTTAAGTGATACCAGCATGAAAAGGTTTCTGAATGGCTTTCTTGAGGACCTGTGAAGATGAAGATCAATGATTAAATTGATAAAATTTTCTGGAACCACAGAAGTCAATTTAGACAACTTTCTGTTTATTTGTTTTCTTGCATCATTCCATTGTTGACAGTGATTAGGTTGAGCAATAGGCTTTCAAATATGATGTGCTCTTCTCATACAGTAAAATATTAATAATGTGCTTAATGATACTAATCCTCAAGTCACCTAGCTGTGTTTTTGATAAGCCAGAGGACAAAATGGTTTGGTCTGATTCCTTCCTCTTTAGTTGCCTATGGCATTTCATGAATATTAAGTGGCTACACTATCATATAACTATGTTTTTTCAAAATTTGTATAGTAGTTTATCATGGAGGGCAGCATTGAGGATACTGACAGAGTAGAATAGTAAAATTGATCTTTACAAGCCACTATTTTAGTTGTTCTATTTACTCTAAATTTCTTAGACTGGCCATTTTACAATTAACTAGAATGCTCAATTAATTGGAACAATTTTTCTGTACTAAGCTTTTAAAAGGAGTTCCTACATGAAGAAGAAAACTAAAAACAATGCAAAAAGCTTTCACAGCAGAATTCTTGACACAGAGTAGATACTCAGTAATATATGTGGGACAATTAAATGAACTAACAGGAATTTAATAACAAAGTAATCACAAAGCAATATTCTCAATATAAATCCCGTCCTATTCCTTCAAAATATATCTCTGAATAAATAGAATGAAGTGTTTGTACAGATTGAACATATGTAATTGCCAATATAACAACTTTTTAAACAGCTTTATTGAGGTATAATCAACATAAAATAAACCATACCTAAAGACTACAATTTGATAAGTTTTGACTGATGAAACCATGATCACAATCTAGATAAGTTTCCTCTGCTGCTTTGTAATGCCTCCCTCTGGCCCCAGACTTTCTTGCATCCCCAAGGTAACTACTGGGCGCTTTCTGTCACTAAAGAGGCATATGCATTTTTGAGAGTTTTAAAAAATGAAATCACATAATATTTAGCAGGGTTTTTTTGCGGGGGGGAAGGAGGTCTGGTTTCTACCACTTGGCATAATTATTTTGATACTAAGACATGCTGAGTGAACTAATAGTTTATTCCTTTTTATTCTTGAGTAATATTCCCGATTATATAGATATATCATAATTTGTTTATCTATTTACCTATTGATGGACATGTGGGTTTTTTCTGGTTTTTGACTATTACAAATAAAGCTACTATGGATATCCCTGTCTGTGTCTTGATATGAACTATGCTTTCTTTTCTTGTGATAAATCTCTGGGATTAAAATGACTGGATCATGGAATAGGTGTCTGTTTAACTTTATAAGAAACTGCAAATTCTTTCCAAAGTAGTTGTACCATTTTACATTCACACCAGAAGTATATGAAAGTCCCACCTCTTCCACATAGAGCCAACACGTGGTACATTCAGGGTTGTTGTTGTTTTGCCATTCTAAACATATTGTAGTTGTAGTTTTAATTTGCATTCTCTTTCTGATTAATGAAGTTGAACATTTTTTCATATATTTATCATTCATATAACATTTTTGGTTTAGTGTCTGCTTAAATCATTTGCCATTTTTTATTTGTATTTTTTTTTATTGTTGTTGAGTTTTGAGAGTTTGTAAAATATTCTTGGTTCAAGTCTTTTATCAGATATATGCTTTGCAAATATTTTCTACCAGTCTCAAGTTTCTTTTTTATTCTATGAATGTCTTTTGACATTCAAGGAATCTTAAATAATTTTTTTCATGGATAGTACTTCAGGTATTATATCTAAACTATCTTGGCCTACGTCACATGGATTTTTTTCTATACTTTTATTTTAGAAGTTTTATAATAAAGTTTTAGGACTTATACTTAAGTCTATATTTCATTTTGAATTAATTTTTATATATGGTATGAAGTATGAATCAGAGTCAATTTTTTGTGTGTGCATGAATGTCCAATTGTTCTAGCATGATTTTGTTGAAAATACTTTCCTTTCTCCACTGAATTATCTTTGTCCTTTATAAAGAAATCAGTTGTCCATATATGTTAGGGTCCATTTCTGGACTCTCTTTTCTGTTCCACTGATTTATATGCCCCTCTTTATGCCAAGGCTACACTGTCTGAATTATTACAGCTTCATAATAAGCCTTGAAATCAAGTAGTATTAGCTGAATCCTCCAAACACTTTTCTTCTTTTTCAACATTGTTTGGCTTGTCTGGAGTCTCTGCATTTCCATATATATTTTAGAACAAGCTTGTCAGTTTCTACCAAAAAACTTGCTGCTACTTTGACTGGGATATCATTCAGTCTATTGATCCATCTGGAGAGAAATGACATATTAATAATATCGAGTCTTTCAACTCATCAACAAGATGTACCTCTTTATCTTCTTTCTCTCTCTGATGTTTTATATTTTTCATCGGATAAATCTTTCACATCTTTTGTCATATTAAACATTGAATATTTCCTAATTTTGGTGCTAGCTTAGAGGGTATTGGGTTTTACACTTCAATTTCCAATTGCTATTATATAGAAATACAATTTCTTTTTGTGTATTGTTTGTAGCTTGAAATCTGCCATCTCATTTATTAGTTCTAGTAGCTTTTTTTGTAGATTCTTTAGAATATTTTCTTAGAGGATGCTGTCATCTGTATATAATGATAGTATTATAACCTCCTTTCCAAACTGAAGTTCTTTTATTTTTCTTGTTTTGTAGCTGTGGCTTACGACTTCTAGTTCATTCCACAGATACCTGCCTTTTTCCTGACCTTACAAAGAAAACATACATTCTTTCACCTAATATTAAGTATAATGTTGGCTATAGGTTTTACATAGCTACCTTTTATAAGGTTGAGGAAGTTCCTTTCTATTCTTAGTTTGCTGCAGATCTTTATGAGGGATGTATGGTGAATTTTTTTTTCTTTTTTTCTTTTTACATGAATTGAGATGATCATAAGGCTCTTCTTTTTTCTTTTTCAATTTTCTAATTTGGTGAATTAACATGGACTGATTTACAAATTTTAAACCAATCTTATATTCCTGTGACAACCCCTACTTGATCATGATGTATTTTGTGTACTGTTGGAGCACATCAATAGTGTTGAAAAGTCTGTTTAAAAACCTTTGCATTTATATACAAGAAGGATATCAGCCTATAGTTTTTTGGCGGGGGGAAGGGCATGAGGGAAGGGAGAGGGAGACAGAGAATCTCTCAAGCAGACTCCATGTTGAGCATGGAGCAAACGTGGGGCTCAGTCTCACAACCCTGAGATCATGACCTGAGCTGAACTCAAGAGTCACACGCTTTCCTGGGATAGAGTCCCACATCGGGCTCCCTGCTCAGCGGGAAGCCTGCCTCTCCCTCTCCCACTCCCCCTGCTTGTGTTCCTGCTCTAACTATCTCTCTCTCTGTCAAATAAATAAATAAAATCTTAAAAAAAAAAAAAAAAGAGTCACACGCTTAACTGACTGAGCCATCCAGGTGCCCCTATAGTTTTCTTTTTTTGTAAGATAATTCAGAGCTTGGGAAGAAACCTGAGACATATTTCCTCCTCTTCAATTTTCTGGAAAAATTTGCGTAAAAAGAGTACTACTTCTTTCTTAAATATTTGGAGAAATTCACCAGTGACACCAATGGGCCTGAAATTTTCCTTGTAGGAAGATCTTTAAGTACAAATTCAATTCCTTTAACAGACATAAATCTATTCAGTTTTCTTCTTGAGAAACTTTTATAGTTTGTATCTTTCAAGGAATATGTCAATTTCATCTAAGTCATCGATTTGATAGGCATAAAATTATTCATAATATTTCCTTATTATCTGCTTAATATTTATAAAATATGTCATAATGTCACCTCTCTCATTCCTAAAATTGGTAATTTGTCCTTTATCCTGATCAGTTTCCTTTATCCTGATCAGTCCGGGTAGAAACCTCTCATTTTTGAGAAACCTCTTCAATTTTTTTTAATCTCAAAGGAGCAGCTTTTGGTGTCATTGATTTTTCTATATTGTGTTTCTATTTCTATTTTATTATTTTTTGCTCTGATTTTTATTATTTTCTTTCCTCTTTGGGTTTTATTTGTTCTTTTTTTTCTAGTTTCTTAATATAAAAAGCAAGATCATTTATTTGATAATATTCTCCTTTTCTGATAGAGGTAATTAGTACTATAAATTACCTTCTAAGGACTGCTTTTGTGATATTCCACAAGTTTTAATAGGTTGTGTTTTTATTTTCATTCAGTTCAAATTGTGTTCTAATTTCCTTTTTGATTTCTTCTTTGATTCGTGGGTTCTATACAAGTATGTTATTTAGCTTAGAAATGTTTGGGGATTTTTTTACACTTTTTTTTTTAAAGATTTTATTTATTTATTTGAGAGAGAGAATGAGATAGAGAGAGAGAGCATGAGAGGGGGGAGGGTCAGGGGGAGAAGCAGACTCTCTGCTGAGCAGGGAGCCCGATGTGGGACTCGATCCCAGGACTCCAGGATCATGACCTGAGCCGAAGGCAGTCGCTCAACCAACTGAGCCACCCAGGTGCCCTACACTTTTTTTATTATTATTAATTTCTAATTTATTTCATAGTGGTCAGAGAACATACTTTGTATGACTTGAATTCTTTCAAATTTATTGAGACTTGTTTTATGGCTGGTAATCTTAACTCACAAAGTCACAAGAAATTGTGAATTTTACTTTGTTGGATATTGAATATTTTTATATTCCTGTGTATATTTTTGAGCTTTGTTTTACAATGCAATTAAATTATTTAGAAACATTTTGATCCTTTTTATTCTTGCTTGTAAAATATGTTAGGCTGTACTAGAGCAATGTTTTGTCTAATCATGCCCTAGTAGTGAGTCTAGATCCTTCTATGTACTCTACCCAGTGCCCCCTGAATTATATTTTTCTCCAGTCTGACTGGTAGGAACAGCCAAATGATATTCTCAGTCCAGGACCAGAACCAGCTCTCTTCTCATTAATTCTTTCTAATGGTTCTTTTTCAGCCTCGTGTAATTTCCTCCCATACAGATCTCCAGAGCTCACTCTGTGCAACTATCTCCATTTTGGTTCTCTGTCCTATGAACTTCAGGTACCTTCACCTTTCTTGATTCTCATCTCCATCTCCTCAACTCTGGGAGTCCACAAGTCTTCCCTTGGGTTTGCCCTCGTTGCACCATAACCTGGACACTCTCTTAAGGCTGTAAGCTGGGGAAAACACAGGACTGACCTAATTGTTTACCAACTCTCATGGGTCACAGCTTCTAGTTGCCTGATGCCCAGTCCTGAAAACTGCTACTTTAATTTATAAAAATATTTTCCCCTCATTTTATTGATTCAGATAAAAGATCATATTTGGTTCCTATTATTCATCTTGACCAAAAGTGGAAATACCCTATTCCACCATTTTATTTATTTTATTATTTTTTCTGGTATTTATTAAGTAGGCTCCATGCTAAGCATGGAGCCCAACATGGGGCTTGAATTCACAACTCCAAGATCAAGACCTGAGCTGAGATCAAGAGTCAGATGTTTAACCAACTGAGCCACCCAGGTGTCCCATCCATTTTACACCTGCCAAATTGGTAGTTTAATATTTCTCAACCTAATATATATCTTATATTTAAAATAAAAATTGCCCAGTTAATCTCATATTACCAACATGGTTCTGGAGATACTCTAATAAATCAGAGGTTTATATTCTATATTCTAAATATTGACTCTCTCCCCCTCCATATTCCTTGATTTATTGGAGCCAGTTTTGAAAATTGGCAACATATACTTTAGGTTAAAATTTAGGAGTCAGAAAGAGTATAACCTAGAAAACATTGTACCTTTAGATTAAAAATATTTAGTTACTAAAAGATGCTGCTGACAGCTGCCAAATGACAGAACTTATGTAAAGAACTTGATGAACTAGATGAAATCTTTTTATTTGAGACTAACATCACTACTACTTTTTCTAACATCCGTGTACTGAGCTAAGATTGCCAACTTCTTCTACCTTATGTAATATCATGAATTATCTCTTCAGCATATCTGTAATTATAAGTGAAACTTACCAAATTTCAAAAGCAGCATCCTAAAACCATGGGTACTATATCACTTAGTTCAATTTTAGAAAAGTCTTTTCTGTTTTCTTTGCCATAGTTACCAAATATGAGAACTCAGCTAAAGTAAACTACCCTATTCCTAATGTTTGCATTTATTCACTCACAATTTAAAAAATTAAAAATTATATATACTAATTGTATGTTACTTAGATGAAGCTTCACCTTTACTGCTTCACATCCTTATCAGATTTTGTACTCTTGTTTGTAACTGCATAATCACTTTTCTGTTCTTTGAACTTCCTATAGCATGATATGTCAGCATTCAAGCCATAAAAAAGGAGGAAGGAAGGAAGGAAGGAAGGAAGGAAGGAAGGAAGGGAGAAATGAAAGTAGAAAGGAAAGGAAGAAGGAAGGAAAGACAAGTATTGAGGGATGCAAGAGCTCTACAAACTTAAAAAAGAAAAGAGGAACCAAGTCTATTATCTTCTATAAAGTATGCCCAGCTGTTCTCTATTCTCGTACTTCTCCCATTTTATTTCTGAGGAAAATTAAGTGACTTCTTTATGGGTATAATATCTCCTTAGCTACTGACAGACAGTAGAATCTGTATGGCAGATTTTTGCATCTTCATGATGGATTTTTTTTTTTAAATTATATCAAATGAGATCTGCCATTACCTCAAAGAGAAGCAATTTTGCTTTCTCACCTGTTCATTGCTAATATTGTGAATTTATTCACTGAAGCTAAGAATTTCCCTAGACTGGCATTCTTTAATTCACTTTACAGATTAGTTTTTAAAAAGTCAGTGGTCTATGAAAAATGAAATTTAATTCACAAAATGTGTATTGTCCCTACTTCTAATTTATATTCTCCTTTTTTTCTTAGCTATCTGCATTTCCTTCTGTAAATTGTCTCTCTCACTTAGCACACAGAGTATAGCATTTCCTTTTATGAAAGTCTCTTTAATCAATTCCAAATACATCTCTTAAGTTTTTTTTCTTTCTATAAAATGGAGATAATAGTACTTACCTCGTGATATTATTGTGAGAATCTGTAAAGAATCCGGTATATAGTAATGCTCAATAAAAGCTAGGTACTTCTTTTCCTATTATTCTCTCTCACACTCCCTAATACAACCCATCCTTTAATATTAGACAGATATATCTTGTTCCCTCACATCATTCCTTGCCTCCATGCCATGGTTTATGCTGGATTTCCTACTTACAAAACTTCCACTCATCAGAAACCAAATTCTTACCACATTTTACAAGAACTTGTTCCAATTCTGTTAAGTCTTCTGTACTAATCTTCATTTATTGCTCCCTCCTCTAATCTTCTTTAGTGCCTGCTTCCTAACTGTTTGTTTTGGCACCTAACAACCTACTATCTTCTACACAGTTTCAATACATAATGAGTTACAGGTGGTTAGTGTCTTATCTTTCCAGTAAGACTGTCTACTTCTTAAAGGGAATGATTCTTTTTCATTTCCTATCCCCACTACCCACCTGCTTCAAACTTCTTAGATATTTAACAGATATTGAATGAACACGTGAATGAAAATATAACTGGACTCTCACCATATACGATTTTACAGAATAAACTAATGATAAATGAGAAAGGAGGACTGATTTTACATATCGTTCAATGTCTTTTCTCCACCAGTACATCTTGGTTTTTCTCAAGTGTTAGGTACTTTCTTTTGTCCTTTACTTTCAAGTTGCTTTCTAAATGGCACCGCTTTCTCACCTGATGTGTCTGTCCTAGTTAAGGCTCTTCATGTTGTACTATATATTCTCTCTCCTAAAAATATGATGGTTTTTCTTCCTCAGGCTTATTTCCCCTCTCCTGAATAAAATCTATGATCTGAACCATCTGAAAACAGGTGACAGTTTAGAGCTAATTAAAAAAATATATTTTAAAGAAATATTGCTTAGTTACAACTTTGTTTTGGTGACACTAACAGCAATAGCCATAATAGGTGCATGCTGTCAAATACAGTAACAGAAAATAAAGAATGAAATTTTGTCCAAAATATAAACAAGGACATATGATGCCAAATGTGTGTGTGTGCATGTCAGGGATGGGTGGAGGGCTAATATCTCCATCGAGGTCACAATATTTCTATACAATGTTAATAAGATAATATCTATGCTTGCTTTATTTTCTTTGGGGATTATTCCTTTGTGAGAATAGTCAAAGATTTTTATAAAACCAAAGTTTTGTCTCTTTCTCATCATCAAGCTTTAGCCAAGGAAAGAAAGACAGAGATGTTTAATTTAGCTTCTAAATTCTATTGCCTGTAATTTGAATATTTACATTTGCATAGGTGTTGAACTCCTAACATTAAGGATAACATAGAAATTTCAAGACTTGTATTACATGGTAACATTTATCATAAGCCAGGTGATACTATTCTTCTAGCAGAACAATTTTTAATATTTTATTTATTTATTCATGAGAGTCACAGAGAGAGAGAGAGAGACGCAGAGGCAGAGGGAGAAGCAGGCTCCCCGCCTAACAGGGAGCCCGATGCGGGACTCGATCCCGGGACCCTGGGATCATGACCTGAGCCGAAGGCAGACGCTTCACCATCTGAGCCACCCAGGCGCCCTAGCAGAACAATTTTTAAATCAATCCAAGTATAAATATCACCTATATTTCTCTATATACCAATTTTTATTGTGGTTTTAAGTTGAATGAAGAGTAGTATTATGAAATTGTTGAAAATGACTTATTAAAAAATGAAAATAAAATGGCTTATTAAAGAGAAAAAGTAAGAGCAAACAAAAATACCTCTGGGTATCTTTATAAAATAGAAGAAAGACATTATAAGTGAATATAGACATCATATTATTTTCCACTTACTGGTGTGTTTGCTCATTCCAGTACAAATATGCTGGGCTTGAATTTGTAACACCAAAAATATATTTTTTGTTTATTTCATTTATAATGTGAAAGCAATTGGATCTTCAGATGTAGTCTTGATTCTCAAACTTATTCAGGATTGTCTGCAACATGTATCAACAATCACCTCCCCCGATTTTTTTTTAAGATTTTATATATTTAAGAGAGAGAGAGAGAGACAGAGATAGTGAGAGAGAGCACAAATGGGGAGGAGAGAGAGAAGCAGGCTCCCTGCTAAGCAGGGAGCCCAACATGGGGCTCGATCTCAGGACCCTGAGATTATGACCTGAGCCAAAGGCAGACGCTTAACTGACTGAGCCACCCGGGCACCCCATTGTCTCCCCCAAATTATACCTAACAATTGTTAAAATGCACAAACCATTTGGTTTCCAATACTGATAAGACATACTATCTCTTTTTTTTTCATCCACTAATAATTTTATCACTTTTTCTGATTTTAATTTCTTTTTGTTTTGTACTTTGTGATACAGTTCCAGATTTATTATATTAGTCTTGCTATCATTTTGATTCAACACAGTAACTATCCAGTACCCTCAAAGCCTGATATGGACCTCACATTTTACAAACAGCTGTAGTACCTCATACAATTTACCTTTACCGAAATAGGTTGTTTTAAATAATTCCATTCATGAACCATGAATTCTACCATGCTCCGATCAAAAGAAAAAGGGTGGACAGAATGGATAAAAAAACAAGGTCTATCTATATGCTGCCAACAAGAGACTCATTTTAGACCTAAAGACACTTAGAGATTGAAAGTGAGAGCATGGAGAAACATCATGCAAATAGATGTCAAAAGAAAGCTGGAGTAGCAATACTTATATCAAACAAAATGACTTTAAAACAAAGACTACAACAAGAGACATATAATAATAAAGGGGACAATCTAACAAAGAGGCATAACAACTGTAAATATTTATGCATCCAACATGGGAGCACCCAAATACATAAAACAGTTAATAACAAACATAAAGGAACTAATTGATAATAATACAATCATAGTAGGGGACTTTAACACCCCACTTACATCAATGGACAGATCATGTAAACAGAATATCAACAAGGAAATAATGGCTTTGAATGATACACTGGAACAGATGGATTTAACAGATATATTCAGAACATTTCATCCTAAAACAGCAGAATACACATTCTTTTCAAGTACCTATGGAACATTCTCCAGAATAGATCACATAGTGCCCACAAAACAAGCCTCAACAAATTCAAGAAGACTGAAGTCATATCATATATCCTTTCTAGCCACACTACTATGAAACCACAGGAAAAATTTTAGAAAGACCACAAATACATGGAGGTTAAATAACATGATGCTAAACAATGAATGGGTCAACCAGAAAATAAAAGAACTAAAATGGGATGGCTCAGTGGTTTAAGTGTTTGCATCAGGCTCCACACTTAGCACAGAGTCTGCTTGAGATTCTCTCCCTCCCTCTCCCCCTGCCCTGGCCCCCAGCTCACTTGCTCTCTCTCTCTCTCTCAGTAAATTAATTAAATCTTAAAAAAAAAATAAAAGAACTAAAAAAGTACATGGAAACAAATGAAAACGAAAACACTATGGTCCAAAACCTCTGGGATGCAGCTGAAGTGGTTCTTAGAGGGAAGTTTCTAGCAATACAGGCCTACCTTAAGAATCAAGAAATATCTCAAATAGAGGCACCTGGGTGGCTCAGTCGGTTAAGCAGGTGCCTTCGTCTCAGGTCATGATCCCAGGGTATTGGGATCGAGCCCCACATCGGGCTCCATGCTCAGCGGGAAGTCTGCTTCTCCCTCTCCCACTCCCCCTACTTGTGTTCACTCTCTTGGGGTGTCTCTCTCTGTCAAATAAATAAAATAAAATCTTAAAAAATATATCTCAAATAAATAACCTAACCTTATACCTAAAGGAGCTAGAAAAAGAACAACAAACAAAACCTAATACCAGCAGAAGAGGGAAATAATAAAGATTGAAGCAGACATAAATAATATAGAAACTAAAAAACACAATAGAACAGATCAATGAAACTAGGAGCTGGTTCTTTGAAAAAAAATCAGTAAAACTGATAAACATCTAACCAGAATTATCAAGAATAAATAAATAAATAAAATCACAAATGAGAGTGGAGAAATAACAACCAACACCACAGTAATACAAACAATTATAAGAGAATATTATGAAAAGCTGTATACCAGCAAATTGGACAACCTAGAAGAAATGGATAAACTCCTAGAAACACAGAAGCTATCAAAACTGAAACAGGAAGAAATAAGAAAATTTGAACAGACCAATAATCAGCAAGGAAATTGAATCAGTAATCAAAAACGCCCAACAAACAAAAGTCCAGGACCAGATGGCTTCAAAGGCAATTCTACAAACCTGTAAGAAGAGTTAATACCTATTCTTCTCAAACTATTCGAAAAAATAGAAAAGGAATGAAAACTTCCAAATTCATTCTATGAGGCCAGCATTATCCTGATAGCAAAACCAGATAAAGACACCACTAAAAAAGAGAAGGACAGGTCAACATCCCTGATGAATATAGACGCAAAAAACCTCAATAAAATACTAGCAAACTGAATTCAACAATACATTTTAAAAAATCATTTACTAGGATCAAGTGGGATTTATTTAGGGTTGCAAGGATGGTTCAATATTCTCAGATCAATCAAGGTAATACATTACATCAATAAGATGATAAGATATATATGATTGGAAAAAGCATTTGACAAAGTACAACATCTGTTCATGATAAAAACCCTCAACAAAGGAAGTTTAGAGGGAACATACCTCAACATAATAAAGGCCATATATGGAAAATCCACACCTTACATCATCCCCATGGGGAAAAACAGAGAGCTTTTCCCCTAAGGTCAGGAAAGAGACAAGAATGTACACTCTTACCACGTTTATTCAACATAGTACTGGAAGTCTTAGCCACAGCAATCAGACAACAAAAAAATAAAAGGCATCCAAATAGGTAAGGGAGAGGCAAAACTTTCACTATTTGCAGATGACATGATACTCTATATAGAAAACACAAAAGACCTCACCCAAAAACTGCCACAACTGGTAAACTAATTCAGTAAAGTCACAGGATACAAAATCAATGTACAGAAATCTGTTGCATTTGTATACACCAATAATAAAGCAGGAGAAAGAGAAATTAAGGAAACAATCCATTTACAGTTGCACCAAAAATAGTAACGTACCTAGGAATAAACCTAACTAAAGAAGTGAAAGACCTATACTCTGAAAACTATAAAACACTGATGGAAGACATTGAAGATGACACAAAGTAATGGAAAGACATTCCATGCTCATGGATTAGAGAACAAATATTGTTACCCAAAGCAATCTACATATTTCATGCTATCTCTATCAACATAACAAGAGCATTTTTCACAGAGTTAGAACCAAAAATCCTAAAATTTGTATGGAACCACAAAGGACCCTGAATAGCCAAAGCAATCTTGAAAAAGAAAGGCAAAGCTGGAGGCATCACAATTCTGGACTTCAAGTTATATTACAAAACAAAATAGAAAACCCAGAAATAAACCCACAAGCATATGGTCAATTAATCTTCGACAAAGCAGGAAAGAATATGCAATAGGAAAAAGTCTCTTCAAAAGGTGGCATTGGGAAAACTGGATAGGAATATGCAAAAGAAAGAAACTGGACCACTTTCCTACACCATACACAAAAATAAACTCAAAATGGATGAAAGACCTAAATGTGAGACTCGAAACCATCAAAATCTAATAGGAGAACACAGGCAGTAGTAACCTTTTGACATTGGCCGTAGCAACTTTTTTCTAGATATGTCTCCTGAGGCAGGGGAAACAAAAGCAAAAATAAACTATTGGGACTACATTAAAAAAAAAAAAAAAGCTTCTGCACAGCAAAGAAAACAATCAAAACTAAAAGACAACCTACAGAATGGAAGAAGGTATTTGCAAATGATATGTCTGATAAAGGTATCCAAAATATATAAAGAACTTATAAAACTCAACACCCAAAAAAACAAATAATCCAATTACAACACGGGCAGAAGACATGAAAAGATGGCCAGATGGCCAACAGACACAGGAAAAGATGCTCAACATCACTCATCATCAGAGAAATACAAATCAAAATTACGAGATACATCACCTCACACCTGTCAGAATGGCTAAAATAAAAAACATAGGAAACAAGTGTTGGTGAGAATGTGGAGAAAAAGGAACCCTCGTGCACTGCTGGTGAGAATGCAAACTGGTGCAGCCACGGTGGAAAACAGCATGGAGGTTCCTCAGAAAGTTAAAAATAGAACTACCCTATGATCCAGTAATCACAATACTGGGTATTTACCCAAAGAATACAAAAACACTAATTCAAAGGGGTACATGCACCCCTAGGTTTATTGCAGCATTATTTATAATAGTCAAAATATGGAAGTAGCCCAAGTGCCCATTGATTGATGAATGGATAAAGATGTTAAACACACACAGACAGACACACACTCACGCACACACATACATATATACACACACACTAGGATATTATTCACCTACAAAAAAAAAGGAAGAAATCTTGCCATTTGCAATGACCTGGATGGAGCTGGGGAGTATAATGCTAAGTGAAATAAATCTGTCAGAGAAAGAAAAATACCATATGATTTCAGTCATATGTGGCATTTAAGAAACAAACAAACTAGCAGAGGGAAAAAAAGAGAGAGACAAATCAAGAAACAGACTCTTAATTATAGAGAATAAACTGATGGTTACCAGAAGGGAGGGGAGTGGGAGGGATGGGTTAAATAGGTGATGGGGATTAAGGAGTACACTTGTCATGATGAGCACCAGGTCATGTATGGAAGTGTTGAATCACTATATTTATTGTACATCTGAAAAAAATATAACACTGTATGTTAACTAACTAAATTAAAATAAAAACTTTAAAAAAATTAAAAACTTTTTAAAAATTAAAAAAATAATTCCACCATGAGAACTGAAATTGTCCAGTATATTTTCTTTATTATACTTGCTAACTGCATAGTTAATCCCCATTGGTTAGTCCTTCTATTTGGGTTTTCTAGAGTGTTTAAAATATAGTGTTAAGTTAAAAATTATTTAACACAATTATGGTCCATTTGACCCAAGGATTCTTTTTTCCATTATTTGTATTAATATTTATGTGCTATCACTATTTCTGTATAATTTTAATCTATGAATTTGTCATGTTTATACTATGTGTGTATGATATAAGGTAAGTTTTAAACTTTATTATGAAAAATTTTTAAATGATTAAAAATTTAAAATTTTAAATCATTATGCTTTCAAAATCTTGTTAAAAGTCATAAATATTGCCTTCTTAGATAAACAAATGTAGAGCAATCGGACTTTCTTTGCCTTGTGGATTAAAAATGTTACCTCATGCCATCGGTATACAGAGCTGGTTTTTTGAGAGAAGGCAGAATTTTTTTTTTTTTTTTTTGGTAATAGAGAATACCCCAAAAGAAGACTTTAGAAACATAGGGGGAATTCATGCTGGAAACTTCTGCTGAGAGAAGAGTGATAGAAGTCCTAGTTGAGGTTAAGTCCCAGACACTCAACACCCAGAAACCATTCAAATTATCAGTGCTTTGGAAGACAATAGCTGAGTTTGTGATGATGAAGCAAGAGACATATAACCATGCTCTAAAGCATGGCACATGTCTTTGGTGAGAGCAGGAAACAGACCAGAAAGGACAGCATCATTTATTTGAAAAGTGTGTTAGAATGTGATGGGCCAGTCTTCTCTACTGATAGCATAAAGCATCTAAAAAATAACAGGTAAGAGTAGACAAACAATTCTCTAGTTTCTCCTTTTTTGTTCTTGGTACATTTTAATAAAAAGGATAACTTTTGGAATAAATATAGTCTTAAGTTTTCAGACAATGTGGTAATAGAATGCATGAACTAGGTACCTATAAGTAGGTCAGGTAAAATTTGGAATTGTTGGTTAAAATATACTAGGAGTGGGATTATGTTTATGTACTTATGTGACAGAAAATGCCATACTGGATTTCTCTGTGGGTCCATGTACATGAGTGTGTATATAAAGCAACAATAAAATCTCCTCTTAAAACCATAGAACAGATCGGGGCGCCTGGGTGGCTCAGTCGTTGGGCGTCTGCCTTCAGCTCGGGTCATGATCCCGGGGTCCTGGGATCGAGCCCCGTGTCGGGCTCCCAGCTCAGCTGGAAGCCTGCTTCTCCCTCTCCCACTCCCCCTGCTTGTGTTCCCTCTCTTGCTATCTCTCTCTGTCAAACAAATAAATAAAATCTAAAAAAAAAAACAAAAAAAAAAACCATAGAACAGATCAGTTTTTATTCATCTAGACTGCCCCCCCAATGAAGACATCCTCTGAAGTGAACCATACCACTTATACAGTGACTATTGTGTTTGTGCAACGTCATGTATCACTTAAGACATATGTCCCTTCCTCTATTAAGATTACAAATTCAAAGACTATTTTGAGATTCATATATACTCTACAAGTCCACAGCACCAAACACAGCATCCCCTCTATGGGAGATAGAGAAACAGTTTGGTAGAATGGTAAGGCAAGATAAAATGGTGGCTTATGGTAAAAAGAGCTGACTTCAAATGGTGGCACCCTCTCTGACTTGAACAAATTATGTTATCTTTCATTTCATATCTTTTCTCACCTGAAAATAGATATGATAACATTGACCTCATAGAGATTTTAAGAGGATTAAATATGAGGCTACTTAGTATTTGGCAAGTAGTCAGGACTTGACAAAATTAGACATCTATGGAGAATGATAGAGTTGTTATAAATTTGTTAATGATACTCATAATCATATATAAAAAATTCATATTTGTTGAGTCAATCTTACAAATTTAAATGCAATTTGGCTACGTAAGAGCTAGCAAAGGAAGTGCTTTAGAAATAGATATCTGTCCTGATAATTCCAACTTCAAGATATCTCTTTTCTCGCCCATCTCCACATCAATCTCCCTAGTCAAAGTACCATCATTTCTAACCTGCACAACTGCTTCAGACTGCTCACTATTCTCCTTATGCTGCCCTGTCACTCTATACTAGATATTTGCCATTTGTACCTCTAGATCTATTCTCTACCCTTCTTCACCCTGCTATGGGCCTCTAGAGACTAATCTCCACAGATAGCATTCTCAGGCTCTGGTTTTCCCTGGATTTGGCCAATGGGAGGTCACCTACAGGAGATGTCTGTGGAGTCACCTGTTCCCTCCTAAATGGGTCATAGTTTGACAATGATGAGTTTTCTTTCCTGGGGTCATGGCTTTTATTACCAGGGGTGTTCTTCTGTAGCTATAATTTTTCCTTAGGTTCCTATAACCTCTTCCTTTGCCCCTTCAAGTTTGCTAGCCCAGGATGTTTCAACAACGCTTGTTGGTTTCCTTTAACCCTGACCACACTTTGCAAAGTCACTTTATTAATCACTCTTCAATTATTCCTCCTTGAGTGTGTCATCTATTTCCTGCTGGACACTGACTGATATATATCCCACCACCTCCCAACACCCCAATTACACCTGTTTTTCACAATGTATCATTTAAAATGTGAACTGTGCCCTGCAACTCTCTTCTGCTGAACTTGGTTCACCAGATTCTACTTCACTGAACTTTGTGTTGCATGATACTGCCCTTCTTTCAGCTTTTCCTATGCACAAAGATTTCTGCTTTGGGTTGTTTGCAGATACTCTGTCCTCTGCCAGGAACACGCACCTTCCCTATCCATACTAGGGACTGTAAATATTTGTAAAATTACTTAATGAACACTTTATAATTGGTCTGCTTATTTTCTATTATTTTATTGCTTGATTATCTAACGAGCTGGTCTTTAAAAATCTCTTTTCAGCATTTTTATCTATTCTATACTAATATTCACCTTGTGATAATTAAACTAGATCATTATTTCTATAAAAATGATTAAACTTCTTAGTAAATAGTGTACATGTTTAGGTGCCATATATCAAAATAGTTTTAGTATGATTTAGATATTCCTTCTCTGGTTCACCCAGCATACTTAGTGACATTTTCCAGTGGGTTTTTGTGCTGCTGTAACTTCTTCCAAAAAAATATTTGTCCAGTAGGGCCTTGGGTTATGATTGTTTTAGTAATTTTCTCTTTAAATAATATGGTAAGAGATATTTCTTTGCTCCTATTCTGAAATTATTTTTGTCATTCCCTTGTTTCAATATTTATATTTTGAAGCTTTCCATGTATTGACCAAAATCCTAACATTTTCAGTCAGTGATAAAATTTGGCTCTCACCCCCATCATTGTTTCATTGTTTGGTTGTGACACTTAAAAAGTAAAATCATAAATTTTTTGTTTTCCTAGGACATTTACCTCTGATTTTGCTGGAAGGTATGCAATTATTTTTAACATGCTTCTCTTCTGAAAATAAATTTTCTATTTTCCATTCAAGTACAAAATATATTTATCATTAAAAAAATTTAAAAGCCCAGAAAGGCAGAATGTAGGAAAAAAAATATCCCATCATCCCACAAATGCTTAACACTTCAGTGCCATATCCTACCAGTCCAGTTCTTTTGCTGTGCATATTTTATATACAATTATGATAATAAAAGAGATACAAATTTATATTTTTAATTTTTAAATTGATTTTTCTACTTGTAAAAATAATACATGCCCCAGGCTATATTAATAGCATCTAACCTCCATGTAAGATAATTTTAATTTTGAAGGGTCAATTTTAGCACTTAAATAATCTTATTCATAATGTTCTCATTCACTAATTTGGAATCTTGGAGATTTTATCATAAAAGAGCTGACATTTATCTTTATGCCATATTTAAACAATGGATATACCAAAAAAATTAATAATATGAAGGATCATGTTTGACTTAAAAGAAAAACATAATCTTAAAGAAGATAGAAAATTAATGCTGCAAACTTAAAACTTTATCCTGTAAAATCTTCTTTATGTAAATTTCAGTAAATAATTTAGAGTCTGAAAAATTTATAGGACAATTTTTGCGTGAAAGACAGAAAGTTCCTGCCCTTAGGGAGCATGCAGTAGACTAGAGAAGCTTAAGGAAACATGTAATTTTAACACAAAGGAGCATCTTACACCGAATGAGAACAACAGAGAGAGATATTGAGAGAGAGAGAAGAGATAGGGGATATTTTAGGGGAAGACACTTGAAAAATCAAATGGATTTGGGTTTTACTCACAGTTCTGCCACTTTTAGACATGATTCTTTATCTCACAGTGCTTCAGTTTCCACCTCTGGAATATGGGAAAAAAATACAATACATATTTCAGGTCACTGTTGATCTAAATAACATATCTAGCTCTGTGTCTGGCATATTAGAATCTTCAGTAAATAGTAACTATTACTCATTTCATTTATAGACCTAGTACCATGAGAAAAATTAGAAAGACTATTTAAGAGGTCACTATTATGATAATTCTAGTAAACATTAATGAGAGTCTGGATTAGCACAGTGGTAGGCAATGCAGAATGGAAAAGTGGATACTGAAAAGAATTCCATAAAAGCATATACAGGAATTAGTTACATAGAAAATGAAAGTGCAAAAAAAATCCAAGATGACTTGAGATTTTGACTTTTGTGAATGAGAGAATACAAAACTTGGGACCCACTCAAGCAAAATGAATCAAAGTGTATGGGTTTAGACCACTGGTATCAGCATTTTTTAAAAGCACTCCAGATTATTCTAATGCATCACAAGAATTGAGAACCATGTTTGAGAATTTTTTATATGCACATACAAGTATATACATAAGTACTTTAAAATTAATTTAAATGCAATTTTATTGTAACAGTTTTAACTTTATAAAAATTCATTACACATTAAACAGGAAAATAAAATCTATAAAATTGGTTGCTAGCCTTCCCCTTTCTTAAAGATTATATACTGGTGGATGCCTTGTTTAGGAAAAAATGCCAATGAACATTTAAGTTGACAAAGGCAAGGCATGGCACCAAAAGGAAGGCTTTAGACAGGATGCATATTGCTTTGCCTAAAGATATGATAACTTGCGATCAGTGAGAGACAATTCTTATGAACCAAAGATGAGCCTAAAGACTAGAAGGAGTGGGAGGATGCCCAGTGAGGAACACAACATTTGAAAATGTTGAAAGAAAAGAACTGTCAAGCACAAATTTTATACAGGAGTGAAGGAGAAATGAAGACATTCCCAGATGAAAGAAAACTAAGATAAATTGTTGCTAGCAAATCTACCCTTAAAATGGCTAAATAAGTTCTCTAAGCAGGAAGAAATGAGAACAAAAGATGTCTTGGAACTTCAGAAAGAAAAGAAGATCACTGGCATGAGTAAAAAAAAAAAAAGAAGGTGCATATGAGAAATTAAACCACTTCTTATGAGTTCATTAAATCAAATTTGATGGATGTAGAAAAAAATTATAACATCATCTGATGTGGTGCTCAGTGTATGTAGAGGAAATACTTAAGACAGTTAAGTTATAATTTAAAAGTTGGACAGATTAAAGAACCTAAATGAAGTAAGGTTTTTATACTTCACTCAAACTTGTGAAATGCCAACACTGATAGATTGTGAGAAGTTATGTGTGTATATTGTAATACCCAAAGTACCCACTAAGAAAATTACGTAAAATGCTATACTCAAAGACACTACTGATAAATCAAAATGAGTCCTAAATAAGAACAAATAACCCACATTACAGTAACATAGGAGAAACAGAGGAAACAAACAGAAAACAAATAATAAACTGGCAGACTTAATCCATATCAACAATTGTCTTAAATGTAAATTGTTTAAACATGCCAATTAAAAGATAGAGACTGGGGCACATGGGTGGTTCAGTCAGTTCAGTGTCTGACTCTTGATTTCAGTTCAGGTCATGATCTCAGGGTTGTGAGATGGAGCCAGGCATCAGGCTTCACGCTCATCAGGGAGTCTGCTTGAGATTCTCTCTCTCTCCTTCTGCCCTGCCCTCTCACTTATGCTCTCTCTCTCTCTCTAATATGATCTAACAATATGCTGTCTACAAGAAATTCACTTCAGATACAATGGCAAAGGTAAGTTGAAAGTAAAACAAAGAAAGAAAGGGTTTTCTACATATGTCCATATAGTTTTTGACATTTTAAGCACATGAAAATACTAACTATCCAAAAATCAAATTAATAAATTTTAAAAAGCTGTGATGTAAACTGATTTAGAAACAAAACTGAGAACAATTTCCTGCTTTTAAAAATACTTGAGTAGGGGGTGTGCCTGGGTGGCTCAGTTGGTTAAGTCTGCCTTTGGCTCAGGTCATGATCCTGGGGTCCTGGGATTGAGCCCTGCAATGGGCTCCCCGCTCGTGCTCTCTCTCACTATCTCTGTCTCTCTCTCTCTCTCAAATAAATAAAATATTTTTTAAAAATTAAAAAAATATAAAATACTTGAGTAGGGAAAGAGAGCCTTTATAAAGACATATAGTGGAGTTTGGGATTTTCCACAGGATATCACATGAATACTGCAGACACTGTAATTAGTTTTTAGAAGAAAACAATACCACAGAAAGGTGAAAAACTTTGGGTGATTTGCATTACAGATATGTTTTAAACATCTCTGCAAACCAGCATATACGCACACATAAATGTATTTCTATATGCACTTTTATGTGTCTGTATATATTTACATATTTACATACATTTACATACATGATGTACTTACATACATTTTCACAAAAATTTGTTATTGCGTATATAGCATGGGTTACTATAGTCATTTCTCATTTGTTGAAAAATTATATTGTTTCTACTTTTTTGTTTTTGTCAGGATTGTAATTGTATTCTAAGGAAGACCCTTGTTCACCTATCCATTATTCTTTAGGATAAATTCTAGAAATGGTCATCCAGACTAGAGATCATCCAGATGCTTGCCTTTTGGTACATGTTGCTAATTATTGCTCCAGAAAGGTTATAATATGTATAGCATTGTTCTTAGGGTTTTATCTTAACTCAGATAAATATCATATTAGAGGAGGGACCCTATTTTTCAAGAACATGGCAGTATGCTCCCATAATCACTATCAATGTCAAATTACCAAAGCAGTTGATCCTAAAGTCTATATGCTACAGTTTCTGTTCTGTTCTACATTTGAGGCATGAGTATGCTTGTCATTCATGGAATGTTAAATAGCTAATGCATTCTTAATTCTCTTTGCAACCAAAGTACTGGTATATTTGTTGCAGATATTCATGCCCAAGGGAATGATGCAGTTTCTTAAGGGTGAGCCTTTGATTTTTAAATAGAAGGAGATGTATCAGAAAACATTTGGTAAAGAAAAGAGAAAATATAATGTGGTATTTGCTAGTTCCTGAAAAATGCATAAATAGACTTCAGAATCAGGTAAATAATTCCCTCTTGAACATTGTATGTATTGACAGCTTGAAAATAATTTATGGAGAGAGATAACGAGACGGAAATAATTCATATACATATGAATTATTATATATATATGAATTATATATATTATTTTTCCCTCATCAAGATCTCAGTGATTTCCCATAAAATATTGCTTTGAACTTGCTATTACTTCAGTTTTCAGAAGACAGAATGACCCAGAACTCATGATCTTTGTTTATGCAATATGATTCAAATGGTACAAGTATTACAAGGTAGTTTATGCCCTTGGAACAGTGGCTACCAAGGGACATATTAAGGTGGCTTATCACTATCTTATGCTTTTTTAAGAAATGAAAGACTGACAACGATAAGCGCATAGTTCCTATGCAGCATCATACTGTTTGAGAAGTGGAGCTAAAATAAATAGAAATCAAAATATATTAGCTTACACGTACATACACATATATGTATATATACACAAACATCATATATAATATACCTGCATATACATATGTAGCTTATATGGATATATATTATATATGAGCAAATATATATTATACATATATATGATGCATTAATGTTGATGTCTTACAAGGTAGCTACAATATTGCAATGATAACAGTTAACGTTTATTGAGGGTCTTAGCAAGTCATGAAATTTAAGTGCATTAACTTATCAATCTTCACAATAACCCACCTTGGTTGATAATATTATTACTATTTCCAGTTTAAAGATGGGATACTGTTAAAAAGTTGCCCAAAGTCATATGGACAGGAAGAGACAGGGCTGTAATTTTAACCGTATCAGTGATTTCAGATCCCATCCTCTTAACTATGGTGCCCCAATTTAACTCTCCAACTAAATTTGTAGATAGATAAATGGAATTACCTTCTTCTAATTTCTGATCCCAGTTCAAACCCACTTCATAGGTTCCCAAGGCATCTTATTACCGACTATCTGAAGATCTCATATGCCCTACCTCTATCCTATTTCTTAGGATTATGCCTTTCAAAAGGAATCATATGATATCCATGCTTGGAGCTCTTTCATGGAGCCATCTCACTGTTGAATAACTCCTTCTTTTAAAATATACTTTACTAAAGGACCCACACCATTTCTCTTATGAAAACACAATACCTCTGAAATAAGCTCAATGCTCAGCAGAAGGTATGGGGATCATACAGAATTTGAGTATATGTTTACTTCAGTGTCATCATAAGTGAATGATTCCAACAAAAACTCATAAATTCTAATTTTAAATCCATTATACTTTTGATACCTGAAATACATATTAAAATATATTTTTTGAAGGTAGTCATATTTTATTTTGCCAAGTATAAACATTGAGCAACAAATAATAAAGGAAACAAACCCTAGTATTTCCTACCATCAATATGTAATCACATAAAAAAAAGTTTTCATCTTAAAAAGTAGAAGGGCCTAATCACAGAATAAAGAATGTCTTATAAAGTGGATCTGTTTATAAAATATATTCTTTTAATAAATATCTATTAAGCATCGACTTAAACCAAACAGTATTATAAGCACTGGAGATTCAGAAGTGAATATGATTGTGAGATTTCTGTTTATATATCATATATAGCTGTATTATCATCCATGAAGAAGAGATAAGTTATTATTATAAAATATTGGTATTCAAAGGTGGTATTTTTTCTGGTTGATAATCAATTCTATCCATTTAAAAATCAGGCATATATTAGTGATGAAATAACTTGATATATTTATCTATGAATTTATCTATGAATGATCATTTAGAACTATATCAATTGAATGTTAGAGAAAGAAATTACGGGAAAGTGGATTCTTAGTTCATAATCACTATTATTCTTTTTCAAAAAGATATTTTTCAGAAATGCCATTAATGAATAATATTCAGGCAAATTTGAAAGGTAAAAACCCTTCAAACTTGCTAATATATATTTACCCCCTTTCAAGTTAATTTTATAGTAGTTAATATATATTTTTAGTTAATGGAACTTATGGATAATTTTCTCATAAATTCTAAACCAAGCCAAATTTTCTGTCCTAATTTTTATGTCTGGCAGGGAGTGGCTTCCTTTGACAAACTGTTCTTTTTATATTTAAGGAACTATGATTCACTCTCCTATGTAATTAAGAGTAAGCTGAATATTCTCTGTTCTTTTAAAAGGTAGTAGCACAAGGAGCAAATTGTTGGTATAGTCACATAGCTATGTTTGACCCCCTCATTAGCTATAAAACAGCCTACTTCTGATAAAATAAACAGTGCACAACAGAATGTTTTTTTCTCTGGATTTCTAAGTTATGTAAAGTCTGTCCTATAAAGTTATGTAAAGTCTGTCCTATGAAAAATGATGTCAAAGATCATGTTTTCTACAGAGAGAGTATCTTTTAGAGGGAGGAAAAGAACAATGTGATGCCACTTTATATTCTTATTATTATCAAAAATTGGAAAGTTGGACATGGAGTTATAATAATCCTCCTGTACTAGTGGGAGTGTTATGTTGTGACACCATTCTGAAGAGAAATATGGCACTGATTCTGTTAAATTAAGTATTCTTATATACGCCATATGACCCATAAATACTACTCCTGTTTTCCAAAGATGTTCTCCATGGGTCTGTAAGGGAACATGAATGAAATTATCATTCGCAGTGATGTTTGTAGTTTTAAGAAGTTGGGGAAAAGTTGGATATCCATTTTACAAGAGTGGATAAGAAAATGTGAGGCTTTATAGAGATACTGTATAGCCCTAGGAAAAAGCAACACACAAAAAGATGTTCACACAATCACATGTATCCTAGAAACATAATGTTGAATAAAATAAACAAGAAGCAGAAGATGCATAACATACACCATTCACACAAAATAAAACAAAACATCTTATAGGATAACATACAAATAAAAAAGAAGTTTATTCAACACATTGTGTGTGAGTGGAAGGTGATGAGTTTTGGTGATGGGGACCAAGAAGAAGGGAGGAAGAAAGGAAGGGAGGGAGTGGGCAAGGGAGGGAAGGAGGGAAGGAGGGAGGGCAGGAAGGAATGAGGCAAGGAGGCTTCCCAAGTTGGAGATAAAGCCAGTGGCAAGCAAGCTTTGATATTTATTTTGTACATTTTGTCTTTTGGTTTCATGTCTATGCTGTGAATCTCTCTAGCATTTTAACATGAAAGGCAAGAATTCCTACACAAACTGAATGTTTCCCAAAATCATTTAAACAACATTTACTTTTTCAGTTTCTGAGTCACTAGATAGTATTATTTCACCTACAGTGATGAGTACAAAGAAAAGGTGCGATATAGTTCTTTCTCCAAAGGAAAAATTGCCAGGATGGAGAAATAGAGAAAAGTTAAATATACAAACTTGATAAAAATACATAATAGATAGATATAAATACATAATATTTTACATTTTATTTATTAGTCTATGAAACCATGAGATTTCAGAAAAAGGATAGTTCCACTAACATCAGAATAGGTTAAGAGGTGAACTGGGGGGTTATAATGGCTGTCTTTAAATCCCAA
Source organism: Leptonychotes weddellii (assembly GCF_054177405.1). Lineage (NCBI taxonomy): Eukaryota > Metazoa > Chordata > Mammalia > Carnivora > Phocidae > Leptonychotes > Leptonychotes weddellii. Next base: position 49,486,729 of record NC_138375.1, on the reverse strand, counting down.
CTCTACAGTTTACAAGCAAGGTGCCTTTGAGGAAACACTAAGTATTTATGAGTCTCATTTGTTTCCTTATTTTATCTGTAATTTTTTGAAAAACCACTTTATTAAGGTATGATTGACCTACCAAAAGCTGTACATATTTAATATACACAGCTTGATGAGTTTGGAGGTAAGTGTATATCCATGAAACCATCTCACAATCTATACCTTAAACATACCCATTACCTGCAGAAGTTTCGTTCCACCATCTTTATTTACTATTACTATTTTAGTGTGTGATAACAACAGTTAACATAAGATCTACACTCTTGGCACATCTTAAGTATACAATACCATCTATTATTATTAACTATAGGTACTACGTTGTATAGTAGGTCTCTAGGACTTATTTATCATGTATAATTGAAACTTTGTACTGTTGACTAATACATTTTCCTTTCCCCTTCCCCGCATGCTCCGGCATCCACCATTCTACTTTTTGCATCTATGAGTTTGACTATTTTATATTTCTCATATAAGCCATATCATGTTGTATTTGTCCTTCTGTGTCTGCTTTATTTCACTTAGCTTAATGTCCTCCGGGTTGTCACAAATGGCAGGACTTACTGCCTTTTTAAGGCTCACAGTATTCCATTGTGTTGCATGTATATGCCATTTATCTTATAGGGCTTTGTGATGATTCAGTGAGACAACACAGTAAATGATTACATATGCCTGGAACATAATAAAGGCATAACATGTGCCAACTATTATTAATAAAAAAGAAGTGAGAATCAAAATGAGTTCTGAAAATATGGGAAGGTTTGGATAGAATTAGGTAGGGCATTCTAGATTGAAACCTCTTCAGGAGAAAGCGTTTTCTTTTTTTCTTAAAAATTAAAAACATTTTCTAAACTTAATATCTTGAAAGAAATTTTCAAGATATATTCAGCATTATGATCTGTAGGAATGTTGGTATCATTATTGGTTTTTTCTCTAATTTTCTGTATCTTCTATACTATCTGCTTTATGGAATACTGATTCTATGTTAGAGAATAGATATTCATATATTCATGGCTATAATATCAACATGGATGACAACTTTTAGCATTATAAAGTATTATTTTTATCAGTTAATATTTTTTGGCCTTAATTCCAATTTTTCTGATATTAAAGTCTTCATTACTGCTTCTTTTTTGGTTGCATTTGACTTGAACAGATTGTCCATTATTTTGTTTTCACCTAGCCTGAATTATATTCTTTGAATGTATCTATTGTATAGAAAGTAGTATTTGGGTTTGCTTACTGATCTAATCTAAAAATCCTCCATAAATTTCCTCCATAATAATTAGATAAAGCCCATCATAATTTAAAACACGGAAGGTGTTTACTCTTCTGTCATATAATGTTATGCCTTTTTAATTTTTAAATATATTTTTAAGGTCTCACACGATGCCTGCATTTTCTTTACTATTTTTGCTCATAGTCCTTCTGACCTCTAGGAAGTTATAATTTTCTCTTGTTTTGTTTTTGTAACTATAACTTTACATAAGACCCTTAGTCTTCTATTTTTCTCAACAGTGTCTCTTCCATTCTAAATGCGATGATAAACTTCAGAGTGTTCCCTCTTCCTTTACGGTCTCCTCCCTCTCCTTTACCACCTGATACTAGTCCATAAGTTCTCTCTCCCTGT
>NC_138375.1:49479230-49484560 GCF_054177405.1 Leptonychotes weddellii | reverse complement strand
TAGAATATTAGCCATCAGAAAGAATGAATACATACCACTTGCATCAACATGGATGGAACTGGAGGGGATTATGCTAAGTGAAATAAGTCAAGCAGAGAAAGACAATCATCATATGGTTTCACTTATTTGTGGAACATAAGGAATAGCACAAAGGACATTAGGGGAAGGAAGGGAAAACTGAAGGGGGGAATCAGAGTGAGGGATGAACCATGAGAGACTATGGACTCTGGGAAACAAGCTGAGGGTTTCAGAGGGGATGAGTAGGGGGAGGGGGTAGCCCAGTGATGGGTATTAAGGAGGGCATGTATTGAATGGAGCACTGGTTGTTATATGCAAATAATGGATCATGGAACACTATATCAAAAACTAATGATGTAATGTATGGTGACTAACATAACATTAAAAAAAAAAAAAAAAAGACTGCCAAGGGCCAATGCTGATTTCTTGGGAGGAGCTACACAATTTGCATTGACCCAGCAGTAATGTTAGGAGAGAAAGGATGAAATTCAAACTTAGAGAGACTTTTCTGAATGAGAACTGTCTGACTCCCACCAAGGCTCTGGAGAAGAAAAGGACAAAGAGACCCCTACATGAAAAATACCTATAATGAGAAACGGTTAGGTATCTGAGCATAAAACAAGAATTTCAGAATTTGTAGCAGAGAGTGACTGATGTTGGTTTATCTTCAGGACCCATGTCAGTTGTTAAATAACTGAATACTTCTCATTTTGAAACATATCTAGTCTTTCTCTCCTTTTGGACAGGGTAAGTTCCCAGGATTAATGGATATTTAGGAAAGTGAAATGAGTCCTAAAGAGACAGAGCTAATACTCTCCCTGCTAATTGGGATAGATCAGGATCAAATGATTTTAGGAAAAATAAAATAAAGTTACCCTTAGTTTATGAACTAGTTCAGACAGTGTACAGAAGCTTAAAGAAAGAGAGGAATAAGCCTGAGTTTATTTCACTCCTCTTTTCTACTGGCTAATTTACTGGAGTAAGAGAATGAGTATCAATTTTGTCTAACTTTAAGGTCAAGAGGAATGCCTATATGAATTCTAGCAATATATTCATTTTAGTAAAATTTGATCACCATAGAATAATTTTGAATAATTTGCTTAGTTTGCTATTTAAGACTTTTACTGTCACTTAAATTTATATCAAGGTGACTATCAAATCCATTCAGATAACATCTAATCTTCTAAAATAATGTTGCAAATATTGATAAAGATACACCGTGAACTGATCATTTTTATTGTTTTATTGACTTTCTTGGTCCTACAAATAAACCACCAGGGTAAATTTATCTTTCTTATTTCTTGTTACAAAAATCACTCTTCATCTTAAAACTTTACCTTTACCTGTGCTTTTATTTTTCTGCAAGGTATTTCTCTATCATATAATTTATTTTCAACAAGCGTCATTGGAATACAACCAATCCACCTGTTTATGTGTTGTCTATGCCTGCTTTCATACCGCAGCAATGGACTTAACCATTTGTGACATATACTGCATGACCTGCATATTTACTCATTGATGTTTTACAAAAAAAGTTTGCTAGCCTTCTTTTAGAATGTCTAGTTGTTCTTTTATATGGATTCCAAGTCTCTGTTTAAATTCTCCATCTCTTCATTTTGTTCATCTTTTCTTCAGTTGTTTTAATATTTTTACAATAATTATTTTAACGTCCTTGCCTACTATTTCCAACAATGTGACTACTACCTCCAACAATTTCTAGGTCTGCTTCTATTGTCTGATTTTTCTCTTGATCTATTGCCGTATTTTCCTGACTCTCTTCAAGTCTCAACTTCTAAAAAAAATTATATTCTAGTAATTGTTTTTAAAAGAATAATAGTGACTAAAGTAATGTTACTATTATCCAGAGAGGATTGACTCTTTCCTTTAATAAGCAGATAATTTTAAGGACCATTTGTATTTAAACAAATTGGGCCTGAGATTCTTTTTTAGTGAGACACAGCCTACAAGTGTCTGAAGGGCAAGCTCTGCAGTGTGTTTGTCAGCATCTGTCTTCTAAAGGCACTTTTTTTTTTTTTTCCATAAGCGCCATGAGGCTGTACTTTCCCCTCTTTCACAATAGCCTTCCCTACTTTTGGTTGATGTTGTTGTTTGTCTTCCCTGAAATATTGCCTTTTGGAGGTTTTAGGCTTAATAGTTTAGCTTCCTACCTCACACAGATTCAAAATCTTGCAAAGAGAGCATCAGTGAATTGTTTTGCAAGCCCCTTCCTTTAGAATAATTTCAGTGCCAAAGCAGTTCTTTCATGGTGCTTTCCTGCCTAACCCCCAGGTTTCTGCACCACACTAAGCACTCAGCAAATGTCCTGTTGGGAAAACCAGCTGTACATTTGGGGCTCCTCTAGATTTCAATCTGTCATGAAGAAAACATGGCCCAAACTTGGTTTTCCTTTCCCCTATTAGAGTCTTTCTGCCTGTAGTTAGGGATCCTCAGTCTCAGCCTATTCCTCCTGGGGAAAAAATCTAGCTGATGATCTCAACTTGCCCAGGAAAGCTCTTCTCTCTCTAAAATTTAATTCATATAGTCTTATCTGGTTCCACAGCTGTACACTGCTTTTAGAAGTATGATTTTTATAATTTGCTCATTTTTTGCACTTGAAATGATTGTTTCCCACTATTACATCTTATTTGGAGGTGGAAATCCCAAATTACATATAATCCTAACTGCCATATTTAAGTCCTGAACAATATATGCTCCAACTTACCTTTCTGCCTTTCTCTGTTACTACTCCCCAGGTCACGTACTATGCTACAGCAAAACTGGATTTTTTAGTGTTTTTAATAACACACCAAATTTTCCTGCCTCTGAGTCCCTGCCCATGCTGGTCTAAGCAGCTCATACCCACTGGAATTCACTTTCAAATACTATTATTCTATGCAGTCTTTCCTTAAATCCTCATTTGGAAATAATTTCTCCCTGCTTTAAAACACTTTCTAGATGTATTTTACCTTCCTTATAATACACATTTTGTATTATCTTCTCTCTTTTAAAAAAATAATAATCTTATTCTCCTCAAAACAAAGATCATAGTGCCTTGTAAGTAAGATGGAGGCAATTCCTTACAAGTAAGGACTGTGCTTAACTTACTTTATAGGTTCTTATATCTTTTGGACATAAAAGGTTGAGACAGAGCAACTGATCACTTGATAAATCCCTGTTTTGTCGTGACTGTCTGTGCTTCTGTGTTAGGCATAGAACAGCTATTTTAAAAATAGCTTTCTTGAGGTACAGTTGACTTACAGTAAAGTGTACATATTTGATGTGTACTATTTGACTAGTTTTGACCTAAGTATACACCCTTGAAACCATAACTACAATCAAGATAATGAACTGATAGGTATCTATCAGTGCAAAGTTTCCACAATCCCCTTTGTAATCTCTCCCTTCTACCCCCAAACTCACATAACCACTGATCTATTTTCTGTTACTAAAGATTGATTTGTCTTCCTGAATTTTGTATAAACACAATCATACAATGAGTGCTCTTTTTGTTTGGCTTGTTTAACTCATTGCAGTAAATATTTTGAGATTTATACATGTTGTTGCATGTTGATGGATATTTGGGTTGCTTTTATATAGTGGTTATTACAAATAAAGCTGTTATGAACATTCATGTATAAGTCTATATTTAAACACATGTTTTCATTTTTCTTGAGTAAATACCTAGAATTGCAATAGCTGGATCATATGGTAGATGTATATTTAATTAAGAAGCTGTGTTTCATTTTACCTCTTTAAATTCTCACCAACAGTTTATGAGAGTTCCAGCTTCTCCAGTCCTTGGTATGGTTAATCTTTTTAAACTATCCTAATGGGTATGTAAAGTAGTATGTCATTGTAGTTTTACTTTGTGTTTCTCTAGTGATAAATGACACTCAGCATTTTTTGTGTGGGATTATTTGTCATGTATTCATTTTCTAACAAGAGGTACACATATGCATACAAACACACGGGCCACTGTTGATTAAACACTAATTAGTTTCCTGCCCCTGAAATTGGCCAGATTATCTAATTTAGGAACATGTAGTTGAAATTTAAGAGATTTTATCTCTTTGAGTGACGGAACATTTTATCTTTGATAAAGTCTTATCAAAGTCGCAGTGAGTAGCCTTATTTCTTTCTAAGTCTTTGAAGCAAAGGAGGCTAATTTGGAGAGAGACAGAGAGAGAGAGAGATACATAATTCAAGAGAGGGAGAGATGGAAGATATATACAGGATACTGTTTAGATTCCACACATATCTCTACATTCCAGTTCCCATTATTCCTGAATCCCAACTGTTTTCTGACCTCAGGTCTCAGGAAGCACTACTTTCTTCTTGTTGACTTAATATAGCTCCAGTTGTCTCCTGTAATTTTCAGCCAAAGTTACTCAGGAAATGCTTATTTAATTCATCAAATATCTCTGCATGTTGGCAGTCGATTTTAAATGTTGAGTGGTTATTTTAGAGCAGTTCAAACATTTATTCTTTAGTAAGATGCTATATTTAGCAAGTATAATTTCACTGCATGTAAATATGCCATACTTCATTGTTTTCATTTTGAGCTTATAATAATAACTTCTGTATATAGTGTTTTCACAGGATTAATGGCTGGTTAGGGTTAATGGCTCTCAGCCATGCCATGGGCCATCAACTCTTCTCAGTTGGCCTTAATCCCCAGGAAATGCCTTGTACCTCAATCATTATGGTTTAATTAGGTCATTAAGAAGCTGCTGGTTAATTGCCACATTACAAGCATCATGAGATAGGCAGGTGGCTTCAAAGACCAGAAGAATCACAGCAATCATAAAAACAACAAGTAATTCACACACATACATGCATGCGTGTGTGTGTGTGTGTGTGTGTAGAATAATTAGAAAATATTCACATGATAATTTTTAATTAAAATGTTTAAATTATTATAATTTTTTGAATGAGAAATATAATTGTATCAATAATCCCCAAAGAAGACAGCAAATTTCAAATTTTATAAACAATAATTGGCTAAAAATTTTCTAGGTGTGATTTAACATTAGTACATAGAATTAAAATAGTTTAAAATCTAGATGTTCCATCAGCTGGCCACCTTGTCTCGGTGAAACCCTTTGTTTGTTCTGCATCTCAGTCCTCTCTGTAAAAAGGGAAAGCAATGCTAAAATTTGGGGTGCTCTGAAATTCTGGTAAAAACTTAATTATTGAAAATAAATTAAGAAAAAGTTAAGTTTCACAGAAGAAATAGACTTCTGTTAAATCCTGTTTATCTTACAAACTCAAATTGAGATATAAAATTATATTTTTCACAAATCACCAATGTC
>NC_138375.1:49472279-49479130 GCF_054177405.1 Leptonychotes weddellii | reverse complement strand
GGTGAGTGCTGTGAATTGTGTAAGACTGTTGAATCACAGACCTGTACCTCTGAAACAAATAATACATTATATGTTAAAAAAAAAAAAAAGAAGAAGATAGCAGGAAGGGAAAAATGAAGGGGGTGGATCGGAGGGGGAGATGAACCATGAGAAACTATGGACTCTGAAAAACAAACTGAGGGTTCTAGAGGGGAGGGGGGTGGGGGGATGGGTTAGCCTGGTGATGGGTATTAAAGAGGGCACATTCTGCATGGAGCACTGGGTGTTATATGCAAACGATGAATCATGGAACACTACCTCAAAAACTAATGATGTAATGTATGGTGATTAACATAACATAATAATAAAAAAAATATTGTGAACAACTTTATATCAATAATTTTAGCAGTTTATATGAACTAAACAATTCTCTGAAAGATAAAAACTATTAAAGCTCTCATAGGAATTAATGGATAACTAACATAAGCCCCATATTTATTAAAGAAATCAAATTTGAGGTAAAAATTTTTCCCAGAGAGAAAAATCCACAACGAGATGGCTTCATTGAACATTTAACAAAAAAATTATACTTATTCACACAAACTTTTCCAAAAACATATATCTAAACACATGTTCTTTGGGGCGCCTGGGTGGCTCAGTTGGTTAAGCGACTGCCTTCGGCTCAGGTCATGATCCTGGAGTCCCGGGATCGAGTCCCACATTGGGCTCCCTGCTCAGCAGGGAGTCTGCTTCTCCCTCTCCCGCTCCCCCCTCTTGTGCTCTCTCTCTCTCAAAATAAAAATAAATAAAATCTTTAAATACATGTTCTTCTAGTCCCTTTCTTCTGGAAGAGAATTTGTATAAGAAGAGTCATCAGTTTGAATTTGGTAAATATGATTCTTCAGCTTTGACACTAAGGCTCTGAAATGATAGGCATATGAAATAAAAGATTATTAAATAAAGACAAATACCCAATGTCAACATTGAGTATGAAAAATTGTGCAAGAACTTCAAGATACAAACTACTGACACCATACAATATAAAAAGAGTATAAGAAGGAAACATTGAATTCATATAAAGAATTTACTTTCTCATAATATGACACTAAGGAACTTATACATGAACTGTTTTTCTAAAAGATATCATAAATTGTGAGTACCAAATAAATAACTCAGCAAATGTTCAAGGATTTTTTTTACATTTATTTTTTAATGTAGAAACTAACATATCTTAAAGTTAATTCAAAACAAACCATTTATTAAATGCTCATTATCTAATAGGTACTGTGAAAATTTATGCTGGGAAAACAAGATGAAATCCAAGAAATTTTTAGAAACTAGACTGTTTTCTCAGTCCACATTTTCTGAATGACACAGTTCATCACATTCATTAAACAGCACTGCTGTTTGGTTGTATATATTATTCTGGGAAACATTTTGTGCCCATGAGACCATTACTCTACACACGTCTGTAATGCAGATAATAATAATTGACAATCTCAGGACCAGAGAGAGGGCAAATACATTGGAAGGTTTCCGTTAATTAGTTAATGTGGCCATTAGGGCAAAAGTGTATCTGAATTATAAATTGTTTAGAACTCAAAGGAATAACAGTTCTACATTTTTTAAGCTAGAGAAGAGTTCAGTCTAGAGAACCAATGAGCCTAGTTGGAAATCTGTTCTATGGTACCAGAGATCTCTCTACAGTACATTATTCTTAATACTGAGATTTTAAAGGCCAAAAGAAGGTTGGTATTTGGGGGCAAGGATGGTGAGAGATGCCACATCCTCTTACTAATCTCAGTGTGTTATGATGCTGACACTGTTTTTGGACTCTTTTCCACTAGAATGTACTCATTCACTCATTTAGGCAATATATGATTACCCACTATGTGACAGGATCTGTTCTAAGTCTTAGAAACATCATAGTGAACAAGACAAAGTAGGTTAGCTATTATGATAAAACAAATAAACAAATACACTTTCAAAGAGTTTTAACTGCCATTAAGTGAAAGAAAGGAAGATTAATAAATTTAGATTGGGTCATCTGGGAAGACTTCTGTATGGTGCCATTTGAGCTGGGATTTGAATGGACAGAAGCAGCCCTGTGAAGATTGGTGTGGGAAAATATTCTGAAGGCAGAGGGAGTGGTAGCTGCACAAGTAGTGAAGCTGAAATGAGAAGATGCACCTGGCTAGAACATAGTGGGTAAGAGAAGAGCAAGATGAAGTGAGATCAGGGAGGACATTGTTAGCAGCTGAGGAGTTGGGGCTTTCTGCTAAGTGCATTTGCTGCCCTGTGAGTATGTTGAGCCACTGGAAAGCTCAAGAAGAGGTCAAAGCAGACAATAGAGATTTGGGTGTCATTGACAAAATAATTGTATTTAAGATCATGAGATTGAATCAAAATGTGTACATAAAGAACAGAAGTAGCCCCAAGATGGGGAAGAAGGCTATTCCTACAATGTGACTATGTGATCTGAGGCTCTGTAAGCACTGGTCTTAATTCTTTTTTATTTTTATCAAGTTTAGGAAGGGGAGGTTAGAGAACATGGGTAGTTACTGGAGGCTTCATTCAGAAGGTAAAGTTCAGTTTGAGAATTAATAGCAGTCCCAGAGATAGAGCTGAATTCTGTACTTAGGACAGAGATTTGTCCTCCATTCGTTTCTGCCACCTTGGAAACAACAAATATTTGTTTGAAGCTTGCCACGCTATAGGCAGGGAGTAGCCAACTTCCTGCCCAAGACATCAGCCTGAGGGCTCTTCAACCTGGAATCTCAGATTGCTTTCTCCACATCTTGGAGGCCATTCTTGGAGGGAAAATCCACTGTTATCTCCCTTGATGCATGGTGCAATAGTCAGCAATTCTTAGCAATTTATATTCAGATAAATTGCATTTGCTCCTCTGTGAATTTTTTTCTTTAATTCTAGCAGAAACCACAATTGTATTTTAACTTATAAAAATGTTTGTATTTGTTGTCATGAATGGTTCTTTATCAATCTTTCTTCCTCATTAGATTAGAAGTAAAAAGAGCAAATCTAAGGCAGACACAGCAGAGACTACTATTTACAGGGCTTACACACTCCTCCCTAGTGTTGGAGTTTCCTCCAACTTTGTAATATCTTTTTTTCCAGTTCCAAATAATCTTTCTGCCTTTAAGATGGCCCTCTGGCTAGTGTTGACCTGGCCACATCTAGAAATTACAAATCTTGTCAGCTCAGAAAAGTTGCAGGCTAAAAAGCTTCTCAAAGCCATCATTACTCCTGCTCTCTTCCCAAAGGAAACCAAAGCAGTAAAAACCACACATCAGTCAAGGTCCAAACAATAAAACAGAAACCATTATCCATTTTGAGAAGAGACCAAATTTAATGGAGGGAGTTTGTTATCCATGTATAGAATGGCTGAGAAGCCAAAGAGGGAAATACTGGATAATCAACCATGTTCATCAAGAGCAGGGGCACAGTCATCCCAGGGCTGGAGGGTTGAAGAAAGGGGATAGTGTTACTGGAACCTAAAAGTGGCCCTTTCGGTGGCTGCTAAGGCTGCCTAAAGCAGAGAAGAGAATCCATACCCAGTTTCTCTCTTTCTCCATCTCTCCAATCTGCCGGTCAGTGTCTCCCACTGGCCAAATCCTAGTGAAGGCAGATGGTAGGGGAGGCTGGGAAGTGCAGGCTGTTGGGATTAGCCCCACTGCTGTAGGGAGGAAAGAAGGGGAAGGGCAAGGAATGGTTCTGAGGGCAAACAGGCCGAGGATTACCACAGAGTACTGAACTAGATTATAGTTCAAAAGCGATAAAGACACTCTAGCACTACTCTTTATTTCATAAGTATAAATGCATATATAAGAATATGTGAAGGGGGCACCTGGGTGGCTCAGTTGGTTAAGTGTCTGCCTTCTGCACAGGTCATGATCCCAGGAGAGCCCTGCCTCGGGCTCCTTGCTCAGTGGGGAGCCTGCTTCTCCGTCTCCCTCTGCCTGTGCTCCCCTGCTTGTGTTCTTTCTCTCCCTCTCTTTCTGTCAAACAAATAAAATCTTTAAAAAATATGTATATATATGAAGGATTTGAGCTGCCTCTTTATTCAGTTTTAGGGTCTTAAATAAACCAAGTGTATTTTCCAATTTCCTAATTAAAAAAAAAAAAACAACCTTACTAGTAACTTAATGTTACTCAAATTCCTACACATTAGAGTATTATATATGTATCAAAGTAAGATTGAGAAGAAAAAAAGCACATTTTGTGCACATAGTAGTTCCCTACAGGTTTGCTGAAACTTCTGACTTAAAGTTGGATTTTGGTACACATCTCTTTTCTTGGCAGAGATATACCAAGTAGAGCCTACTGCTAGTAAGTCTGTTCTTTCCTCTAGATTTTTGTTGATACATAAAAACAGGATGAAACATCTAAACATCTGTGAAAGTCAACTAGTTTATTTTGATTCCTATGAGAACTGCTAAATTTAATTAGCAGGACAAAGAAAAACCAAGTTTACAGTCATGAAGTTTTTCATGTATTAAAGAGGTCTGAGTACATTAAAGTGCTCCTATCTGTTTATTTATATGTAAGATGTAGTTAGCAACACCCTAGCTACATCAGAGGATTATTGTGAGGACAAAGAAGTTCAAAATGTTTTGAAAATGTATAATTAGGTACAAATGTGAGGTAATATTATCCATGTTAATTTCTTGTCAATTAATACTTGACATTTTCCATAGCACACTTACAAGAAGTAGGGCTTAAAAATAATATTATGTTTCCCCACCGTGACCGTGACCCATAAGATATGATACTTTAAAAAGAATGACTAACAGAAGTTACTAGTAGAAGAGATTGAGGTGGCAAATGTCCCCACATGCTGCAAATAGTCATTATGGATGACTGTAGTCCATGTGCTAAATAAACAAATGAATAAGTAAGTGATGCTCTGCCCAACTAAGGGTTTGTAGCCAAGTAACCACTGCAATTTTAAAGAAATAAATTCTTAAAGGAATAGCCAAAAAAGACATGCTTTATCTTAATTTTCTCTTGCTCAGAAGGGAGTTTTACTCCTATACATAATGAATGAGAGTATTTCAAGGGTCAGATTGATTCCATCACTAAAATTACAACTCAGGTTATAGAGAAATTCATCTACATCCTGCATTTTTAACCAAATTCAGTCAACTATCTCCTTAACTACATTTCTCAAGGTTACTTAATCCTCTGTGGGTAGCAACAGCAAAATTTTATATAGGCAAGGCCAACTAAGATTAAAGCTAAATCGAGGAACTAAAATTTTCATTTTACAGAGTTAGTAGAGCATCTCTCAAACTCTCCCAGTCTCACTGTAAAGGGAGTCAGGGTGCAGCTAAGGGATAGTAGAAGTAGAGACTATGGATGTCATCTCAGGTCCTTCTGAAGGATTTTAGTTCTCAATGTAGGTTTTGCTTAGTAGTGAAGTGGTGATCATTTGCTTTAATTCCTTTAACAAATAGTTATTCCTGTGTGCTAGCCCTGGGACTCTCATCAGAGATAATTTTGTGCATTTTGCAGTGCTTAGAGACATTTTTGTTTGTTTGTTTTCACATCTCTCTACTCATCACAGCCCTGGTGGCTAGAGGTCAAGAACCTTGTAGAAGTTTCCCATCCCTACCGCCAAGAAAAAATTATCAAGAAATTGTGGTTTGATACTGATATTTGAAATGATACAAAAAAATTTTTAAAAAAATAAAAAAAAAAAGAAATGATACCAAATCTGAAATGTCAACAGTGCTGAGATTAATATGCTTTGAGCAAGGCACAGTGCTAGGTGTTAGGTTATAATGATGAGCTAAATCAGACATAAAAGCATTTTGTTTTCATGGTGCTTAAAATTCGTTTTGGGGAAAATCCTTATTTGAATAATAGTCTAAAATATTTTTTCAAATATAAACTGTGATTATTACTTTGAAATGGCAATGATCTTGGGAGAGCACATAGAACAGAGGGATTTGACCTACTCAGGAAAATCGGTTATAGTTTTTTCTAAAAAAATGACTGAATAGCTAAAGTACCAGAATTTTTTAGTAATTTGCTTTTTTCTGTATTACAGATTCACGGTTTTACTCATGTCACTATTGCTCAACTGCATTTTGAAATATATATATTTTTTGGTTAGGTTAATGATTATATATAGCCAAAAGCTTACCTAATCTTTGCTATGGTCTGTAGTTCCATATCCTAAGTTTAAAATGAAGCAGTGAATAAAGCACTGAAAATGTTCTTTAGGGATAGCTTGCCTGGTTTTGTGCTCTACAAAGGACTTTGTTAACATTATATATATATTTAAGATTTATGCAAAATCTATCCTTGTATTTTTCAGGATCTTGTCTTTTTATCCTTTTTTTTCACACAGAACAGAATAAAAGACATTATCTTTTGAAGAAAATAATAGGCTTTTTTCAATAAAAAGAAATTACTATTCTTTGAGATAATCCATTACATTTTCTCATCTACTCATTTCTTAAGCTGATAAATCTGTTTTTCTGTATCCCTGTTTCTACTACAACTATTTTATGCAAGATCTTAAAGTTCAGGTCACATTTTATTGTCATTTTTAATTGTGGATCAAACCAATTCTTTTGTGAAATTCCTTTAGCTCTTAACTTTTATTCTACAACAGTTTCTTCTTTTTTCCGTTCCTTAGCCCATTCCTTCCCTGTCTCTCTTCCTAGTTGTGTTTCCTGTTCCTGCCCTGATATGTATTCAATCTACATACCAAGTTCAGTTGTCAACAACTTTACTGTTTGGTTCAATACAGAGAACTCACTTATCTCTCTTGTTCATTTCATGTCCTTCTTGGGGTTTTGGAAATACATAGGCACTGACAGAAACTGTTTAAATATGTAAATAGC
>NC_138375.1:49447371-49472179 GCF_054177405.1 Leptonychotes weddellii | reverse complement strand
TTAACGACTGAGCCACCCAGGCGCCCCTCAAATTTAACATTTCTATCAAAGTCTCAAAATGACCTTTAAAAAGAAAAAAAAAAAAAAGATTTTCTCTTACTCCTCAGATGGAACTATCTCTGTCAATTAGATTCTCTTATGTCTACTTACCAAAGCTACCACATCAAGCCAGTCATGCCTGTTTCCATTGCCACTTCTCCAGTAGTGGTCTCATTATTTCAAACCTGATCAACTGCATCATTCCCCTAACTGGTGACTCCTGTCTATGGACCTCACTACAGCCTCTTCCCTATAATTTATTTCACACATTGTTAACAAAGTAATCCAATATTCCCCAAACACCATGTCAAACACAATAATTTCTTCTTCAAAAGTTATTTTCTTTGCCATCATAATAAGGTTCACATTTTTATTCCTTGTTCTATGTATGCCCTCTTACAAATCTTTCCCTTAAAGTCTTCTTTAAAATATCCTTCTTTAGGGGCACCTGGGTGGCTCAGTTGGTTAAGTGACTGCCTTCGGCTCAGGTCATGATCCTGGAGTCCCGGGATCGAGTCCCGCATCAGGCTCTCTGCTCAGCGGGGAGTCTGCCTCTCCCTCTGACTCTCCCCCTCTCATGCTCTCTCTCTATCACTATCTCTCTCAATAAATAAATAAAAATCTTAAAAAAAAATCCTTCTTTAAATTCCTTGCAATATTTCTTCTCAGAGACTCATAAAAGACATTTATGAGTACAGTTCCTTTATGACTATTCCTTTCTCAATATTTATGACATGTATCATGGACAGCATCTGGAACTTCATGAAACTACCATATACTGTTAACCATCTTTGTTCTGTTCAACTCATTTCTCTCAAATTAGATTGTAAGATCCTATAGATGAGATGTTGGCCTTATACTTCTTTAAACTTAAAAAAAAAAAAAGGATACCATTTTCTCTTCCAACATCTAGCCATTGCTCCAAGTCTAGTGAGCATTGAGACTAGTTGGTGATTCTGTTAATGATGCTTATTGTTTGTAATAGGAAGAAAAACTATTGCTCACTATCATAAAATAACACAGGGAGAAAATAAAAATTTTAAAAATAGAAACATTTTTAGTTCTGAATTAATTTAATGAATATTTTAAATTATCAAGAGTAGGCATTCTTTACTCAATAGTCTTTTAGGATAATTTCAGTTTGGTATGATCTGTTAGATTTCCTTTGTTTTTCAAAGAAATAGACTTCAAGATGAACCAGTTTTGAATAAAAGTACAGATTTATTTCTTCATAGTAAACAAACTCATATAATACTCAAATAAAAAAGAACAAATTGCTTTCAGTAAGTATATTTTTTCATCTATATTTTCTTCTTTCAAATTCCAAAACACAGAAGAATTGAAATAGTCATCATTTTGTCAAAACCACCTAGCCTATAATTCTGCCAATAGAACTTCTAACCATTCTTCATAAAGCCCCTGAATATATAGAATTAGGAAATCAAACTCATTGGCTTAAACTCCAGGATACAAACCCTTACAAATGCCAACACACTCACTGTGATACCAGCTCTTCTGTTTCTTTGCTAAGGATTTAGCGGTGAATACTACATCCTGAACATAATGGATGGACTGAGTTTACATGGCATGGACACAAGCACTACTTACTGGACAAGTGAGGAAGACACAAAACCACCTGAGCTGATTAATTAGTGTCTGATTAGGGAGAGGAGCTGATGACTGATTTTCTCTTTCCCTCTAACTCTTTGACAGCCAACAGCACATGAACAATATTTGTTAGACTATTTTACCCATGCAGTTTTTCACTTTGAATCAAAGAAATGAGAAATTGCATTGTTTGTCCCCACATTGATTCGAAGAAGTTAATATGATAGTGAAAATATTGCTAATTCTAGGGATATAGAACATTGAAATGTCTCTAATTTTCAAATGGTCCTTATTATAGGGCCTGAACTTGAAAATTTTTTTAAAAAAGTAAATTATTGAGAACTCTGAGAAACTTTAAAATATATGGTGCTAAATTTTGAATTACAGATAAATCAGCAATGAAAAAGTCTATACATTAAGTGTCATTATATCATACATCAGTATATGGCAAAGAAAAATTAAGCATGATCCAAAATGATTGTGTAATTGTGACAATATTTATGTCACCAGTTATGAATGAACCATTATGGGTTTTTGGATATACCAAATACCAGAACATAGAAGAGAATTCAACTAAAAAAATTTTTGAAATACATGAATTGGACTATATTTTAGCGTTCCATCAGTTGTTATTTGATAGTTCAATAACAGTAAATTATGTTTTTGCTTTGTAACATTACTTTGGGTTAATCAAATCTCCATTCCTTCATAATCTTTCCATTATCTCTTTATATAGAATCCCAATATACACTACTATGGATTTACTGCTATTTAACCTAAGATGATAGAAAGTAAGCTTCATGAAGACATTCATGTCTATAATAGTGATAATCAATGATAGGTAATATAGATATCATCAAATATCTAAATAAATTTTAGCACACATCATGAGCTTAGTCCTTTTTTCATCTATTATTATTTTATTGTTTATCACTTATGATTCGTTTATTTCCTCACTTACTCTCAGTTTGTTTTGATGTATACTTGCAAGGACTCCTGCAAAGTTAAGTTTTATCTTTGCGTTGTCTTTGCAATCCTACCTCATTTCTTTTTTTTTTTTTTAAAGATTTATTTATTTTATTTTAGAGAGAGAGCATGAGAGCAGGGGGAAAGGCAGAGGGAGTAGGAGAGAATCTCAAACAGACTCCCTGCTGAGCACAGAGCCCAGTGTTGGGCAATGTGGGGCTCTATCTCAGGTCCCAGAGATCACGACCTGAGCCCAAACCAAGAGGCGGGCGCTTAACTCACTGAGCCACCAGGCGCGCCTCATTTCTATAAAATAAATCTGTTCCCATCAAACTGTGAGTAGTTTAAACATAGAAACTTTGTGATCTTCATCTTATATTCTTAGAACAGCACCTGGCGGCTGGCAGCCAGTGGGTTAATGTTTGAGGAAATAAAATGTTTGAGATAAACATTGGCAGCTATGATGCTGTGGAGAAGAAATTAATTTACAGAATTAAATTTGACAGTCCAGTGTGGTTTTTTTAAGTAAAACACTTTTCCCATTTGTAACTATGAACTGCTGTTTCACAAAAAAAAAAAAAAAAAAAGACGGTAATTACTTTAGGTGCATATTTTAATGATTTTATGAATCACTAATGATTGTGACAAACATGCATTCGAGTCTATGTATTTGTTAGTGTAGGGTATGCACGAAGACCTAGCGATAAAGATGTTCATCACTAACTTGTTTACGATAGAGGACAATTAAAAAACACAGTCTGGGAGCACCTCGGTGGCTCAGTCGGTTAAAAGTCTCCCTTCGGCTCGGAGCATGATCTTGGGGTCCTGGGATCAAGCCCCGTGTGAGTTCCCTGTTCAGCGGGGAGTCTGCTTCTCTCTCTTTCTGCCCCTCCCCCTGCTCATGCTCTCTCACTTATGCTCTCTTTCTCACTTGCATGCTCTCTCTCTCTTTCAAATGGATAAATAAAAATCTTTAAAAAAAATAGTCTCCCTCTTGAACAACAGGGGGGCTAGGAGCCCTGTGCAGTCAAAAATCAGTAAATATATTTTGACTCCCCCAAAACTTAACTATCAATATCCTAATGTTTACCAGAAGACTTATGATAACATAAATAGTAGATTAACACATATTTTGTATATTATTTGTATTATATATATTTTTACAATAAAGTAAGGTAGAAAAACAAAGATGTTATTAAGAAAATCATGAGGAAGAGAAAGTACATTTATAATACTGTATTTATTGAAAAAAATCTGTGTATAAGCAGACCTATACAGTTCAAACCAATGTTGTTCGAGTCAACTGTATATAAATGACAAATAATGGAAAATTGGTTTGATAAAGTCATGTTAAATAGTAAGACAAAAATATTACCATAAAGAATACTTAATGGCATGAAAAATGAATACTACATTAGGTAAGAAACATATGACAACATTTATACATAATATGATCCCTTATTTATAAAAGTAATATGTAGATATATGTCAAGTAGGATTAAAGAACAGAAAGTCAATGGTAAATGGAAGTTTTCTATGGGTAAGAAAATTGCACATTATTTTTATTTTTAACCTTTTGCTTTTTAGTGTTTTCTGTAATAATCTCATAGTAAACATGTTGCATTTTAAGTGTTACTTTTTAACTGAGATAAATGATCACTGTTATAATGAAATAAATTTATTTCATGTGGTTACATAATTCACCAGAAAATGTTTTATATACAATTTCTATATAATTTTGGGCAAAATGACTTTCTAATTTTCTTATTTTATCCTTTATCATCTCTAAACCAAACCAAATTTAGATTTCCTAAATTTGAGTTCTCACAGTATAAAATTTAATGTGAAAATCAAGTAAGTTCAACAAAATATTTTACTTTAAGCCCAGTAAGTTCTAGACACAAAGATGACCAGATAAGCAAGGTACAGCCTTTTTCCTTAAAGGCTCACAATTAAGAAGGAATAAGACATGTACACTTAGAAGTAGAAAAACAAAAAAAGAGTCATCAAAAGCACAGGGTTTTAGATGTGACACTCTAAGGAATTTCTAAATGTTTGCCAAGAAAATCCTAAAATATAAAACATCAAAGAAACTCACAAAGCATCAGGAACCTGATACTATAAAAGATTATATGACAATGGCATTTCCAACTTATTTCTATCAGGATAATTATAAATAAATAAAATACATTGCATTCTGTTTGTTAGTGTAATGCTTTCTGGAGCTCCACTTCCCTTAAAACCACACTCATGGCTATTAATGGATTATTCTCATCCAGTGCTATATCAATTAGAGGAGCAAATTGGAAAAAGGCAGGATGTAAATCAATTCTTTTTCAAACACAGAGGACAAGTAGATGAACCAATACACATCCCCTGAAGTTTTAGCAGCAAAGCAAATTTCTGCCTCTAGAAAGAATATTTGAAGAAAAACAGCGTAGCTTCATTTTAATACTGACTTCTGTTTGCTCAGTTTTTGTTTTAATAAGATATATTGGTATGTTTGATTACTATAATTTTAATAACAAATAAAATTTTGGGGAATATAATGGTCTGATACTTATCCATGAACCTAACAATAATTATTCATATAAGTTAAACTTAAGTAATTCATTAAACTTAACAGTAATTTTGCTCATGCCACCTTCAGAATATATTATTCTTAGTAACTCCAAAATAAATGTTTAAGTGCAACCAGCTGAGAAGACTAACCAAAATTGGAAAATATTAAATCTTTTCATTAGAAAATTAACCAGTTTTTCTTAAGGTACAATTTCTTAAGGTTCATCTGGAATTTGTCATAGTTCAATGAATATTAATGACTACTTGTTTTTTTTCCCACATTGTCCCATTTATCCCTATATTTACATAGAGCAACTTCTATTTCCTCATTGTATAATTGGAATTTATCCAGTTGGACAAAGACCAGAGCTAGCTCAATGTTGTATTCATCACCTAGAGCACCGTTGGCCTTCAGTCAATGTTAAATATTAATAACAATAAAAGCTTCCGTAAGCAAAGCCAGGCAAAGCACAGGGGAATATAAGAAATCACTCACTCCAACACCAACAGCTTCACCCTCATCAGAAAAGATCACCCACAAGAGGAGAAGGTAGTATTCCTCTTCCTCTTTAGACTCACTCCCTCAGTTAGCTAGACTATACTATGACAGTTTTGTGATGAATCAACAATAAGGTCTAAAAATCATCCAGGAAATGAATTGAGACTATTTAACATTAGACCTCTCAAGGAGCCATATTTTAATGATGAAACAAAGGTAGATTCTAAGTTGGGATACATATGTTACCCTGGTTTCTTAAATATGCACTGTTCCCTCCATCACTCTCAGACCTGCAAAGGACCAGAGATTAATGGTCATAATGTGAGAATTTAGTAAAAAAAACAAACAGATTCCACAAAGAGCTCCATTTCCAGCCTGGCTCTTACATCTTGTGTTCTAGGGTTGCCTTCTAACAACATATGGGGAAGACATCAAGTGTTCCCAAACAACCTTGGCAAAACTGTAACTGTCAAATCTCTAGCAGAATATCAAGGGCTGTATTTGGCAACCATTAAATAAATGAGTAGGTTTTGGCAGGATCAACACTTCTATGCTCTCTTTACAACAAAACAAAACAAAAAGTCCAATGACTTCTTTATATAGTCTCAATCCATATAATAAAAAGCACCCTTTCCTGTAATTGAATTGTCATTTTTTCCATTTATTTTCTGTAATGTCCTTGATATTTTCTATTTCTTTCCTTCAAGATGATAAATGCAAAACAGAAGGCTTGCACTAATTACTGTACTATAGTTGTCTTTCACTCACATCTACTCAACATATTAATACCTGCATCTTAAAGGCTAAATTCATTCCACTCTTTGCTTCCTAATTTGTTACAGTTCCTATAGAAGCATACTGTGACAACAAAACTCTAGCTCTGAAACCCTGTAGTGTGTTAATTAACAAATGCTTCAGGGAGGTAAAAGATGATTGTTAAGGATCAAGTGATTCAATTTTTAGTGATCAACAGACATCCAAGGTTTATAATAATCCTTCATTGATAACACCCATGTATACAAGAAACTCAGCACTAATGGAATGTACCAAATATAAATGAGAAAAAGAAATCTGACCTAATGATTGGATAAGATTTACATGAAATGTACATTCATGCTAGTAAAAATGAATTGTTCCTATACACTGGATATTTCACACAGTGAGTATTCTTACACTTGGACTACCTCACACACTGAATATGAAGCTCTATTTTGTGTAGGCAAGTGATCACATCGAGATAGCTGTCTCCAGAGTACAGCAAACTGGCATTGCTATCTGGGTCCCATCCTTCGTGCAGCCTCACATGCTGTTACAGGCTCTGGGCAGCTGCTATGCAGAGACCAAGCAGGCAGCATAGAGAGGAAAGGTGGTGCCTCCACCATCTGGTAATCAAAGACCCTTGGGGGGCTCATATTAGGTCACAAGCTCCTCTGCCACTGTATGACAGGAACTTGGCCAAACACACGTTTTCACTTCTTACCGTCCTCTTGAGGCAGAATGTGGGGTGGGTGGGTATTTTCCTATATGTGCATATTTGGCCTTTTCCAACCCATTCTCAACAGAGCAGCCAGAATCATCTTTATAGAACATAAATCAGATCAAGTCACACCACTGCTTTCCCACTGCACTTAGGAAAAAATCCAAACTCCTTTGGTCACAAGACCCTGCTTAATCTGGTTCCTGCCCAGTATCAATTTCTTTTCACATCTCTTTCCCAATGATTTGTCAGGCTCCAGTGCCTCTGACCTCCTTGCTGTTTCTTGCATAAACCAAGATTTTCCCCACTTTTGGGATGAGGTACTCCATCTTCCCTCTGCCTGGAAATGGTTTCCTGTTTTTGGTATGGCTCCTGCTCACCATTCTTTAGGTCTTGACCCCAAGGTCATCTCCACAGAGAGACCTTCTATGACAACACTTCCTGAAGCACATCCTGTAGTTATTAGCCATAATTCATGTATTTTCTTACATGCTTATAATAATCCATAATTACTTTAGTGTTTAACAGTTTGGGAGAGGTTTGTTGTCATTTTTCAGGTGTTCCCAGTAGAATGAAGCTTCCTGTGGGCAGAAACCATCCCCCTTTTCTTTCCTATTGTAATCTTAAGGCCCCCTTTTTCTTTACTGTTGTAATCTTAAGGCCCAGGAGGTCCTTAGGGGCAACTCAATAGAGATATGTAATTAAATGAATATATCAACACATAAACTGAATGACTTAATGGAAATTAAGGACAAGTATCCCTTGAATACAATTCATTTCAATCATATGTTTTAAAAAATATAACAAATCCCACTTTCAACCAATGGATGGTTTATCAAATAAAGTCAGATTTTCCCTTTTATATTTATCATTCCTAGAATTTACATACTCTAGTTATGGAAGGAAAAATGTATTATGTTGAGCACCTAAATGTTAGTTGTGAAATTAGAGTTTAATTCAACCACCAGAACCACCCTGTGTGGAGGCATTCTACAGATTGGGAGCACAGAATTCAAGAAGTGTTAAATATCTAGGTGCTTGTACTAGTTATTTACTACTAATTTATCACTATAAAGCTCAGATTCAAACTTAAGTGTACTTATCACCTTGGGCTGATTTTACACTACATCTTGGCTGCTTTTGTTGTCAAATAACATCAGGCAGAATCTGAGAAAGACTAAAATCAACTTAAAGAATTCTTGTTTTGTGGATTTTAAAAAAAGTATGCCATGACACTGATAAGTGTTGTCAAATAAACAGTGACAAAATCACTGGGTACTCCATAGTGTCCTTCAGCAGAAGTTTTTGAGTTTTTAAATTAGTTTGTTATAATAATCAAGTAAACAGAGCTACAAATAAGCATTTCCAGAAAAGTGAACTATATAAGCTTAGCTTAATAAATTATGCTCTTAATGATCAGAAAGGATGATTCACTGACATTCACTATCTCACAATGTCAAGGGACATTTTATTTATTGCAACCATCTATCCAATAATCAAATCCATATTGTTTCTTACTTTTATTGGTCATAGTAGTGAACAATAACATTTGTTTATAATTTAATGTCTTCTGTTATGATGAGTGAGAATGAGAGATTTCCTCAAGGGATGGACTAAAATTCCCTATCAGTAAATACCTGTTTTATTATGTTACAAAAATTTAAATTTTATAACAGTGTTTATATTGAAGGTAGCCTTTCTAAATAAATTACTGTTAGAAATATATTAAGGTAAAAAGCAAATCTATGACAAGAGGTAGCTTTTTTCCTACGTATTTTAAAACCTGGAATAAGCCAGACACAGAAAGAAAAAAAACTACCTGATCTCACTTCTGTGTGGAATCTCAGAAAGTTGAATACATAGAAGCAGAAAGTAGAATGATTGTTACTGGGGTGGAGAGGTAAAGGAAATAGAGAAATGTCGGTCAATGGGTACAAAGCTGCAGTTAGATAAGATGAATCAGTATACAGATCTAATTACAGCATGATGACTATAGTTAATAATACTGAATACTGGAAATTTGCCAAGAGAGTAGATTTCAGTTGCTTTCATCACAACAAAAAATTTTTAACTATGTGAAGAGAAGATATAAATTAGCTTGACTACAATAATCACCTCACTATGTATATGTATATCAAGTCATCATGTTGTCATCTTGAATATATACAATTTTTATTAAAAAGTTAAAATTAAATTAAAAATCTGGGTGTGAGTACAGGGAAAAGAAGCAATAGTCAGACCCCACAGAAATTTTAAAAACCCCAGCGTGAGGATAAACAGTAAGCCCAATATTCTGTCACTTTATAGGTGGATGGAATACCAGTTCTCCATTTCTTATCAGAAGTAGTCATGGGGAAGAGAACATTTTGGGCGTGGTGAACTTCCAAAAATCAGCTCCTCCTTAAAAACAGTAAGAACATTAGCAAAATTTGCCAATATCAACTTTTTCCGAGCTCTGGAAATTAACCAAAGGTTTGAAACAATCTGAGGAGAATTTATTCAAGAAAACTGGCAGAAAATGGTAAGAACAGTGACTCTGATATTTTAACTTGCTCTCTTCATATCCTTCTCTCTATAGTGGCCTTACAAACCCAAAGATGCAGCCAAGGTAGCTGTGGAAATACAGCAGCCTAGTAGCTGCTGGGGAATATAGAATGGGTTTGGAGCTGCTTATAAAGTTTCATCACTAAATAACTGTCAATATTTTGACCTTTCTGGAAGCTCCCTTGAAAAGCTTTATTCACAGGGGTCATCTTTATTTGACCTGATTCAGTGTTTGGAAAAGCCCCATCCTCCAGGCATCGTTGCAAAACAGGCATTAGCAATTTTTGTTTCATGTGGCAGCTGCCTGAGGTTGTGATAACAGTTGGGACAAACAAGAGGTTGACCACAATACATAGGAGGGAAAATCTGAGGAATGAGATGCCCAAATGTGACTGAAAATCTCCAACAACTTTCTGGGGATATAGAAAGCCATGAACATGTGCACAGCTGAGTAAGACCTACATAAGACCAATCAAGGCTCTACTATATCTTATTCTGGCTGGCCTTGAGCTCTGCATATACAGAAGATAAAGGGTCAAGCAGAATTTTAAACTGATGGAGCACTGAAAGTATAATCACACATACAGAGCTCCTTGGCAAATAGTGAGAGACATATTGATTCAAGGTCTTTAAATAAATTTATATCCAATCACTAGCTGACCACAAAGCTACCTTATCAGAAACCCCCAAAGTACAAACTTCAGCAGGAAGGAGCTTGTGCTAGTCAAAATCTTAAACTTATTCTGTGAAAAGCTGTCATTTCAATTTTGCTGAGCATAAATAAACAAATAAATACAAATATTGAGCTTGATTTAGCTACTAAAAGTTAATCTATCATGACAGTTAAAGAAGAAATAATACAAATCCTCCACAAAAACTTTCATAAAGTAGAAAAAGAGAAAAAAAATTCCCAATTCATTTTATCAGACCCTAATACTAAAACCAGATGGAAACACTGTAAGAAAACTATGAACTAATATCCCTTTTAAATATAGAAGCAAAAGTCCTCAAGAAAATACTAGCAAACTGAATTCAGCAAATAGACAAATGATTATACACTATCACCAATTAGAATTTATCCCACAAATGCAAGGTTGGTTTAGCATCTGAAAAATCAATGAAATACATTGTTAATAGAATAAGGGATATAAACCACATAATCATCTTAATAGATTCAGAAAAAAACAATTGAAAAATCAACCATCCTTTCATGGTAACTCTCATCAAACTAGGAATAGATGGAAATTTAGATTTAATAAAGGGCATCTATGAAAAAATCCCACAGCTAACATTATACTTAGTGGTGACAGACTGAATGCTTGCCACCAAATATTAAGAACAAGACAAAGGTGTCTGTTCTCACCACTTCTGTTCTACATTGTACAGAAGGTTCTATCAGGGCCAATTAAGAAAGAAAAAGAAATAAAAGGCACCCATATCAGAAAGGAAGAAGTAAAACTTTCTCTATTTGTAGATGACATGATGTTTTTTTATAGGAAATCCTAAGGAATCCACTAAATTGTTATTAAAACTAAAAACAAGATCAGCAAAGTTGCAGGATAAAAAACCAATATTAAAAACTCAATTGTACTTCTATGTGCTAGCAATGGACAATGCAAAAGTGAATTTTATTGTATGTTCCAATACAATATACATTTCTATTGCTTCTTCTCCCTACATTGTCTATACTTTCAAAAGATATTTTTTATTTGAATGCTCTTTTAACAAATAATTCACCTTTTTCTAGAACTTTAAGGCATTCTACTTTCCCAATTAAAGGATGTTCTACTTTTCCAGTCACCACTGAATTTGGGGTTACAAATATTATTAATAAACACTAATATACACAACCACTTTTTAAAAAAATCGAGTTATTCTATGTGATCACTACTTTGGATCATAGACCTGATTTTAGTGAGGTGGATTACCTTGTACCCCTCTGCATAGTCTTGAGGGGGACTGTACCTCAGGGTAAAACTGTACCCAAGTGCCTTCATTAAGAGTCTGATGCCGGTTGAAATACCTTCCAGTTGAAATACCTTCTTTCGGTGGCTAATCCCAACTGAAAAAAGGCATGCCCCACTAATACCGAACAATTACATCTTTAAAGAAATAGTAGCTTTTTGATACATGATACACTTTACCATAAAATATACCCTTAAGTGTACAACTCAGTGTTTTTAGTATATTCACAGAGTTTTGCAAACCATTATCACTAAGTTTAGAACAATTTTATCCCCCCCTAAATAAAATCCTCAAACCCATTAGCAGTCACTCCCCATTCCTTCCTTCCCCTAGCCCCTGGCAACCATTAATCTACTTTCTGCCTTAATCGATTTGCATAATGTTTTCAGGTGTCATTCATGTTATAACATGTGCCATTACTTTATTCCTTTCTATTGGGGAATAATATTCTATTGTGTGGATATACCACTTCTGTGCATCCATTAATCAATTGATGAACATGTGGTTATTTCTATTTTTTACATATTATGAATAATGCTCTTATATAAGTTTTTATATGGACATACATTTTCATTTCTCTTGAGTATACAACTGAGAGTGTAATTGCTGGTTCATATAACTCTTGTTTAACCATGTGAGGAACTGCCAGGCTGTTTTTCAAAGTGACTATACCATTTTACATTCCAACCAGCAATCTATGAAGGTTCCAGTTTCTCCACAACATTGCCAATGCTGGTTATCTTTTTTATTATAGCCATCCTGGTGGATGTGAAGTGGTATCTCCCTGAGCTTTGATTTACATTTCTTTGATGGCTAATGATTTTGAGCATCTTTTCATATACTTATTTTTATTTCTATGTGTATGTCTGTTCAAATAATTTGCCCATTTTTTAAAAAAATCGCGTTATATAAAAATTGGGTTAATTGCTGAGCTGGAAGTATTTTTTAGGTATTCTAAATAGAAGTCCCTTTTCAGAAATATGATTTTCTTCAATTTTATGGATTATCCTTTTCACTTTCTTGGTGTTGTCTTTGGAAACTCAAAAGATTTTAATTTTGGTAAGTCCAGTTTATCTATTTTATTCTTTTGTTGTTTGTACTTTTGGCATCATATCTAAGAAGTCATTGCCTAACCTAAAATCACATTTATTCTGCTTTCTCCTAAGAGTTTTTTTTTTTAAGATGTATTTATTATTTGGGGGGGGGTGGTAGAGGGGCAGAGGGAGAGGGAGGGAGAGAGAGAATCTCAAGCAGATTCCCGCTGAGCATGGAGCCTATCTCAAGGCCCTGAGATCATGACCTGAGCTGAAATCAAGAGTCAGATGCTTAACTGACTGAGCCACCCAAGTGCCTCATCACCTAAGAGTTTCATAATTTTCTCTTTTATCTTTGATCCATGTTGAAGTAATTTGTGTGTGTGGTCTATCATAGGGGTCCAACTTTATTCTTTTGTGAGTGAATACTGAGTTGTCCCAGCACAATTTGTAAAACAACCAAGGAACCCCAAAACTATTCCTTAGTTCTTTTCCACATCTTTTACCCTCTGTCCAAAAACCAGTATCTTACCTCCTCTCTCCAACCCCCCAATCTTGTAATCAGTCAGAGTAGCTTACCATGACAAAAGGTACATGTCCAACTCAGTCAGCCTGTGTGGCTCAACTCATTATAGCTTCTAGATACCCAGGCACATGGAGGCTCTGTGCAAATCTGTGTCTCTGCAGTCCCCTCAGTGGTGTAAAAGAATACAGTGAATCACTCGCTGGTTCTTCATCCCACTGCCTGGAGGTAATACACATACATCAACCCCATTTATATCTCATTGACTAAGTTTGGCCATGCCTAACTTTGGAGTGGGCACCGAAGTGCAATCCTTCCATTTGTCTGAAAGGTATACAGCTGGGCTTTTTATTTGTATTATTTTAAACAGCATTACTAAAATTTTACCTTTACACTACATTCATCCTTTAAGACACAGCTCAGGCATTGACTTAGTGGGAACCCTTCTTAGTCCATTTGGGTTTTTTCTGCACATCTTTCTCAGAGCATATATCAAACAATTGCAATTGTAGACTTTGGTGGTGAGGGGATCATCCTTAATTGACTTAACTCCATGAGGATAGAGGCTATATTTTGTTTATGCATTTCTAGTTCCTATGTTATATAGTATCTGGCATAGAGTAGTTATACAAATATTTATTCAGTGAATGAATGAATGAGTGAATGAATGAATTTTTATCAATTTCTGGAGATCCAGTTATGTGAGGAAGACTGACCCATCAGGGCCTTCTTTCAGAAGAGTGCTGCACCTTATTTAAAGATAAGGTGACTCAAACTGAACCTAAAGCAAATTCTGATATATCAAATTTTGTATCTGAGAAAAATTGAAGCCATACATATTCTTTTTTTTGGAAAGATTTTTATTTATTTGAGAGAGAGAGAGAGAGAGAGAGAGCCAGCGAGAGGAGAGGCAGAGGGAGAAACAAGCTCCCCACTGAGCCAAGGAGCTTGACACAGGGCTCAATCCCAGGACCCTGAGACCGTGACCCAAGCCAAAGGCAGATGCTTAACCAGCTGAGAATCCAGGTGTCCCCAAGCCATACATATTCTTACAACCCTCTTCAGATATGATTTCCTCTGAAGCCTATGTATCTCACTCTACCTCACAATGCAGACACAAAGGAAAACTGCTTCTTTGAACCATAAGCCTTGTAGAAGATTGTGAACCCAATTATACCATAAATAAAAATGAAAGATTTTGTGTAGGAGGTTTGTCACTGGAAAATAGGTCAGGACCTAAGGAATTGTTTTTGTTTGTATCACTAAATTGCAATAATTAGAGGTGTATGGAAATAAATAATTCTATTATTAAACACATACAAATACATACAATTATTGATTTATAATTTGGGGAGTATTTCTCTTACCAAACTGTATTTCTCATGCAAACCATATACAGTTGACCGTGAACAACATAGGCTTGAACTGAGCAGATTTTTTTCGATGAATACAGTGTAGGACTATAAATGTATTTTCTCTTCCTTAAAACAATTTCTTTTCTGTAGCTTATTTTACTCTAAGAATATAGTTTATAGGGGCACCTAGGTGGTTCAGTTGCTTAAGTGTCTGACTCTTGATCTCAGTTCAGGTCTTGATCTCAGGGTCTTGGGATCGAGCCCCACATTGGGTTCTGCTCTCAGCATGGAGTCTGCTTGAGATTCACTGCCTCTCCCTCTGCGCCTCCTCTCCCACTCATGTTCTCTCTCTCTAAAATAAATAAATACATCTTTAAAAAATAAATAAAAGTCAGTGTCAAGTTCTGATTACCCAGAATTAGTAGTTCATATAAAAGATAAATTTATGTATTTTTTTCCAAGAACAATAAAGTAGCAGCCAGTACCTAATTTTTGAGTAATTAATCTGTACCAGGCTCTGTATACCTTATTTTGTTAAATCCTCATTTTGGTACTACTTTTATCCTCACCTTACACAAGAAGAGAGGAAGGCTTGGAAAGTAGAAATAGACTCCATGAGGTCATATGGTGCTGGGGTCCTACAATACTACACCATTCTGCCACTCCCCATCATATTTTCAGATGACTTGGATGATATGTCAGAGATGAACAAGGGTTTCAACTTCCATATCATTTAAATCTCTGCTACTTCAAAATAATAAGTTTAGAGGTAACACCCTGGCAAGGGACTTTTAGGGTTTTTTGGCAAATTCTGGCCTTGACCTACTGTGTTTCATTAGCACAGTATATAAGAAAAAGATTTTTAATACTTTGAGGTTGGGAAAGTATTCATGTTCCATTCCACACAACTACTCCTTATTGTCATCTACCCCTGTAAGTCACACATTATTTTAATAGCTTCTGAAGACATTTGAGTTTATCATATCTAATGACAATCAACAGCGTCTACCCACATGGTCTCCTTGGTTCCCCTCTTATATTCAGTTTAGCCTCTGACATAGTCCTCATCTCACTGGTAGGGTCCATAATCATTCTATCTTTAAATTTTTTTTTTAAGATTTTATTTATTTATTTGAGAGAAAGAATGAGAGAGAGAGAGCATATGAGAGGGGGGAGGGTCAGAGGGCGAGGCAGACTCCCCACTGAGCAGAGAGCCCAATGCGGGACTTGATCCTGGGACTCCAGGATCATGACCTGAGCTGAAGACAGTCGCCTAACCAACTGAGCCATCTAGGCACCCTATCTTTTAAATTTTTAATAAAAATCTCCTTTACCTCAAATTCTGTTAATATGGTCATAACACATATTCATTTAATGTGACTCTTTTGTAAGTTACATTGTGATTTTAATAGAAAAATTGTGTCAAGAGAAGAGAGGCAGAGAAAGCCAATCTCACAGGATGGAATTTCAGACTCTCAGGTTAATGTGAAGTTATTTTGAAGGATATGGAGCTTTTAGGGAGCCACTGAAATCCTAACTTGATACCTATTTCTGTATAAAATAGAACCCAGAAATGCCCAGAGTACTATTGCTGACTGTTATCTATGGGGTTAATTTCGTCTCTTAGGTGAATCATTTTGAGATTCTTTCCTTCAACTAAATTGGAAACAGGAATTCTACTGAATTAATTATTTTTCTCCTCATATTTATAATATGGGAAGAATTAATGCTTTATTTTTGCCTTTTTAAAGAACTTTGACCAGTTCTCAAAAAGTAATATACGGGTAGTAATTTATGTGCTATAATTTACTTACATATAATTAAACTTGTAGCAGAACTCGAAAATTTTCTTGGAAATCTTTATCTTATAAGGTCTAAATTCCGTAAGATAATGTCATAGAAAGTGTAGAAAATATTTATCAATATGTGATTTCTTTTTTGTTTATTTTCTTTTATATAAAGTAAATGGTGAAAGAGCTATTTTGTTCTAACTGCTTTCTTGATATTTCTTTGGAATACTTTTATAATCTGTAAAAGATAAATCTTATATGCTAGAGAATAACCATATAATAATGAAAACATTAGCCTTCCTGTCAGTTTTAAACTTTTTAATCTTTTAGAATTTAGATCAAATTCTCTGCTTGAATTGACAGTCCCTGCCTAATCCTTCCAAAATCTGGGAGCTTTACACATTATCATCTCAGCATTTAATGGAATAAAACTACACACAGTAAAGACAGAAATCCAAAATGCCTACAATTAAAGATAATAAACTCTTTTTTTAGAGATTGCATTTATACCCCAGGCTTTACCCAAATCAGTTGAGGAATTCCCTAAAATGTAATAAAATACTGTTTATCATCCATGTCCTCCACATTTCTCTCAGTTACATAAGGTACCTAGTTTAAGGGGTATTTGCATATGCAATATTTACCTTCATTGCAATAATTTATTTAGCTGAGGAAGAAGATACTACCTGTAATAAAATAAAGAGGCCAGGAGATAAATAAATCCTCTTTGGACCTCATCCTCTTTGGTCAATCACCTTAGAAGAGTGACTTTTAAAATTCACCTGACTCTCTTAGTAGCAGTCAACCAGCCTAAAATTATCTACAGATTATTAATGCATCATTTCAAGCCAAAAAGGTCTTGATTCATCAGGAAAGCATGTATTTCTTAGTATGCAAGAATTTTGCTAGCCAAAAAGATCAGTGATTATTATGTAATGTTGATTAGACTTAGAATATCCTGGATTTTAGAGTTAGGAAAGGGTACAGAGTAAAGTGATCTACACCCCATAGAATCAGTATCCCTTCCACCTCTCAGTTACATTTGCCTACATTCGGAATGAGGGTATTCATCTTTAAAGGATATGATTTAGATAACTGAATAAGGTGTGAATGAGATTTCAGCTTTTCAGTGGAAACACAAGGATTTCCTTCAGTCTAGTACTTGATTTGGTTTCTTTTTGCTTTAATACAACTACAAATCCTCACAATGCTGTTTTCTAAAGCTATATTACATTTTTCAGAAGATTAAAGTTCATGAGATTTTTAAATTAAGGTATCTAATTGAAATATTTTTTATTGATGTATATTCTGAAGATGTTTCTCCCTTACGTATATTGCTTAAATGTTTTGTAATCCCTCATAGCTAAAGTACCCTGAATATTTGAGGTGACAGTGCATGAAAATAGAAATACATGTATACATACTCATATATATGTATATATATTTTTTATATATATAAAAACTTGAACTTTATAAGAAGCCATTCTTGTGATATTATTGGGAGGTGTTTCTTGAGTATTTCTTTAGCCTCCATCCTTGCAGATAGGAAAAAAATATATATATAGTAATTATAAAATATGTAACTTTATATATAATTTAGTAACATATATTTATTATAATATAAAATTTATAAAATTTTAAAATACACCTGAAAGCTAATAACAAACTGCAATCCTTGAAAGCATAAGAATAGCAATCAAATTAATCTTAAAATATTTCTAATCACATTCCTTCCTTGTCCCCAAACCATTTGTGGATTCTGTTTAGTTAAAAAAAAAACAAAGTCCCACCAACTCCTTACCCAGACACCCAAAGCTTTCCCTGGTACGTGCCTAACTTCTATTGGCAAACACTTCTCACTCTGTCCTTTGTATGCGATATACAGGTCTTGTTCTATCATGGTAAACTTTCTCAGTCTAGTCTCCCTTCTCAAAGTAGCCATTCCTGGCTTTTTACATGTCTGAATTGTACCTACTCTCTAAGGGCCTGCATAAATGCTACTTTGATCAGAAAGCCTTTCCTGATTTTATCTGGAGGTATTTATTTCTCCTGCTTCTAAACGACCAAAGGACTTTATTTCTGCCTCTTATTACACTCATAACTTTTTATTTTTCATTGTAGTAATTTCCATTGTTAGCCATTTCTTTCTTCAAGCAAAGTTAGTATCTGAGCATGACTGACTTTTGTATTCTTCACAATGCTGTGCATAGTAAGTGCTCAATATATTACTTACTGATGCAAGACTATAATAGCAGAAAAGTCACCATGACGGTAACAGTAACGAATACGAATATTAAGTAGTTGTTAAGTACAGAACCCCGGGTTAAGCCCTTTACACTCACCAGGGAGAAACTGAAATACACAAAGTATAAGGATCAATTCACTGAATCTAAATATTCTGGGAATATGTCTATCCCAAATTACCACTAAATAATTTTAGAGATGATCAACAAAAATGTAAAAAAAAAAAATGTTTCTTTGATTCAAAGTGAGCATTATAACAATGTGTGCTACTGCTATGATAACTCAGAGCCCTAAATGTTCTTCTCAATTTTATAGTTTGGGAAGATTTTTTTAAATCATATACATCGTTAAAGAAAAGACCATCAGTTTCTGATGCTGTTCACAACCACAGAGCCTGAGAAGGTGAAGGAATGCTATTAAATGCCACTGAAGCTTAGAAAAAGTGTTTCCAGACTTCATTCATTTCCTCTGTCAGTAAGGAAATACTGTGTTCAGACAATAGGAAAAGAAGCTTGTATTAGAAATTGTTGCAAATTCTGTTTGTGTTGATCCTTTAAGTTCAAACCTTTCGTTTCATGGGCTGCAGCCTTTAAGAAGAGAGCTGGTGGAGATGGATTATTCATTTCTATAATTAAAGAGATACTCAGCCATTGAAATATAATGCCCTTCTCTGTGACTGACAGCCGCTATGATTGGATGTTAGCAATGGGCCACATGGAAGATGAATTCAGGTAATCTCTAATTTTTTTTTCTCCTTCTCTCAGAAGTGCCTCAAATTGACACTAATTTGATAGTCTCGAATCCCAGAGCCCCTTGGATACTGAGAATGGAATGTAAAGAAATTCTCCTTGGTGTCAGTCAGTAACTTTCTCTTTTCTTCAGGTTATAAAAGGTGATTGACAGGAGGAGGCCTGCTCACTGTTCCAAGGGAGATGAACTTGAAAACTGGTTTGGCAGACATCTGCTCTGGATTTTTTTTTCTAATTGGGATACCAGTGATGATGATAAGAGTTTATGGGAAGATAGATACCTTTTAATGCCACTGTCAAAGTCAGATGGCACAACACAGAAGCCCTCAGACAAAATAAAGTCGGGATTCACAAACATATTTTCTGTATTCCTTTTATCCATTCACTAAACACGGAATTAAGGATTGGAGGTAAAAATACAGACCCCTACGCTCATTCTCATCACCTAGGACTTCCTTATAAAATATAGTATTCCTAACCCTTCGTTATGCACATTGTAAATAAGGAGTAAATACAAGTGACTGAAAGAAAGCCAGAAAAAGAAAATAAACTCTCCTTCAAAAGACAAAAAGAATAAAGCAAGTTGCCTATTTGCAGTATGAACTCTGAAGTGAACTGTAGATGGCCCCAAAGAGGCCACACATAGGAACATTATAGGTGATGGAGATGAAAACCCTGAATGGGGCAGGGACAGCCACTTGAGCATAATTAGATGCATCACCTCTCAGTGCACATTACTTTGCCCTGGGCATGTGAAATTTCACACACCGGCCAGGTCTGGCCAGATCTCAGGAGCTTGATTTTATGTGGTCTCACAGTCTATTTTTAATTCTACCATTATCTGGAAAGAACTTGTGCAATATATGTTTCAGGGAATATATATTCAGTATCAACAAGCCTGCCTTCTCATCCAGGGGAACAAAAGCAGAGTAAGTACACAAGCATTACAAATCACTATACTAGCACCCTAGAAAGCAATTTTACTCAAAGTATAGCACTTTCAAAAATACATGAAAGTCAAAACAGAAAAATAAATATATTACTACTAAATTTAAAATTACAATTAATTCATTACCTGGTACAAGCATTAAAAAAGGAAATCTGAGACATATAAGCTTTAGAATAGAAACTCCTCATATTTCGCTGCCCTAATGTAAGCACCCAGAAGTACATAGCTGACTTATAATTATTTGTTGAGCTAATGAATATGCAAAAATATTCAGAATGCTGGGCCATCTCCCAGATACTGTTCAGAGCTCAGATGATCCAAACTAGCCTAGAAATAGAAAACACCCTGGGCACATCCAGTTCCAACACTGGCTTCTATTAGTCACATTTCCTACTTGATTGTTTCAGAAAATCCAAGTAGAGCTTATTTAATTAGCGGTAAGTATTGCAAGTTGCTAAAAGCACAGCTTCGGCCTAAACCCTTGCCCTTTTCTTCTCCACTGTGCTATTCAATCTCATGTTATATATTCTTCTGTTACAAGGGCTTCCTTTTATATTCCCTGAGGAGAGATAGGAATTGGGAGTCCCATTTGAGTTGCGGGTACCACCTAGATGCAGTTCCTGAAGTACTTGTGTGTTATTTTGTTTTGTAGATTTTCTTAGTATAGATAAGAACAAAATTGTTAGAAATGCTGAAATGATGTTCAGTCATCAACCAGGTATCAACCAGTAGGTGTTCTTCACAGGGACAATGTATACCCTTCATTCATTTAACTCAACAAATACATATTGAGCATTTACCTTATGTAGTAAGCTCTGTGCTATAAACTTGGAGAAAGAAGTGCATACACTTTTTGCTGTCAGGGAGCTCATAGTCTCAGAGGTAGAGTTGGAGGAATGATCCTTGGTCAAATTCCTCTTTATGGGACAGAAAATGCCTGCCAAAAATGGGCAGACAGAAAATAACTTTGTATCCACCCCACCCAAAAATAAAGATGAAAATTACTATGTGTGATTACTAGTTATTAAGTTAGTCACAGTAATTTCTGTGTGCTCAAACATTTCAAAACAAAATAAGTAAGCAAGTACTGCAAGAAATATAACATGCAATACACCAGTGTTCCCACTAGAACTCCCTTTATCCAAAAACTATTCCTTTGCTGTTTTAATGTTGCCACCAAATAATAGCCTTTTATTAGTTAAATCTGCCTCAAAAGAGGTAATGGGATCTTTACCAGATTTTACCACTACTAGTCATTCTGCCCAGGAAAGGTATTAAGACAGGTGAGAATTTCTCCACCTTCTTTTCAAATACTCATCTGGTCATCCTTCTGTGTCACCCAAACCTTCAAAAAAAAGCGGGGGATGGGGGGGAGGTGTAGAGTCTAAAATTGCTTATATTTAAAAATTCCTTACTGGTAGAGGGCTAAACCTAATGATATGTGACTTAAATAGTTCTTACTATTACTTATAGTATATAATAAATAAATAAACAGTAGAAAAACCCTTTGACAAGTTTCCATCTCTTCGTGATTCAGAATTTCATCTCATTACTCTTTATAAAGAACTGTAGAGGTGGGTTCAAGATGGCGATGTAAGAGGACTCTGAATCACCTCCTCCCGCAAATACACTGAATCTACAGCTACATATGGAACACCTTCCTCTGGAAAAAAATCTAGAAACTGACCAACAAACTCCTATGCATGAGGAAAGTCAAGAGAAGGCCCACATGAAAGCCGGTAGGAAGGACTGGGGGATGCAATCTCACCATAAGCCACACCCCTGGAGGCCACCTGCAGTCAAGAGGGAATTCAAAACCTGGAGCTTCTCTCTGAGAAGCAAAGGGTTTGAACCCCACTTCGGCCACTCCCAACTTTTAACACCTGAACCTGAGAGATGAGCCCTAACCAGCAGGGCTTGTCTCTAGGAGATCCACAAGGCTATAGCCTGAAAAAAGAACTCACGCTCAGACTCACCGCCTCTGGGCCCCACTATGGAAGCAGCTGATGGAGGCGCTCCCAGACTTTGTGGTGAGGAAGTCCATTTGTTTGTCTTGGAGCATCAGGCTCAGGGGCAATCACCTAATTTGATAGACATTTGAGGCCTGCTGGGGTGCTCTGTGGGGATGGAGACTGGCAGGGGACCTCTTTGTGCTTTCCCTTGGTCTAGCTCCAACTGGAGGGCTCCAAACTATCATTTTTTTTTCTTTAAGCCCAAAGTTTTGGGTTTTGTTTTTTTTTCCTTTCTTCTTCTTCTTCTTCTTTTTCTTTTTTTTTTCCTTCTTTTTTCATTCCCAGAAGTAGGTGCCATCTCCATTTTTTCCTCTCAGCTTTGGTCAAGTTGATGGGCACCACCTTCATGCTCTCCTCTCTGCCTCACTCCAAAGCGCCAGTATCTCCCAGACAGGAATTTTATACATGACTAGTGCCCTGGTTTTTACTTCTGGTGTCCTGGTCTTTGTGACTCCTGCCCAGGGGACACCTCTTAATTGTCTGACTCCATTAGCCAGCGGGGTTTGGATTCCTGGGTGCCATGGGACTGTAACAGAGAAGAGTTCTTGGCAGGCTGCCACCCTTAGGGCACTGCACAGACAGCCCACTAAAACCACACCCCCAGTCTTTCTGTGAAAAATGCCTGTTTGCATGTCCGGAAGCTTTGGCCTGAATCTTAAAAGTTCTCATCATAAGAAAAAAAAATTGTCACCGTGTCTGGTGACAGATGTTGGTTAGACTTACTGTGGTGGTCAATTCACAATATATGCAAATATTGAATTATAATGTACACCTGAAACTAATATGTGTTAACTATACCTCAGTTAAAACAAACAAACTATAATTAGGCCTTACTCAAAGAACAGAGTCACTTCTGATTTCAGCAGTTTCTCCAAAATAGTAGGTAGGGGGGGAAAAAAGCAATCAAAATCCAGCAAATTAAATGCTATACTGACAATATAAAACACCCCATGAAAGGAGCCTCAAATCTGATCTTAGGGCAGTCTTCAAAGAGAAGGTCATTGCTGGGATGAATCTTTGATGTTGAATAGGAATTAGCCAGGAGAAAGTAAGAAGGGGGAAAAAAGGAAAGTGATTCAGAAGAAGAAATAGCACATGCTAAGCAATAATGAACAGCATTAAAATCTAACTCAGAGGGAAGAAAGAGTATGTCCCACTATGGGCATTAAAGTTGAATCTAGCTAAAGTATATATAAAAATGTAAGTTTGAGGTATATGGGAGGGGGGATTAGGATGGCAGTTAAAGGTACAGAAGTAAGACAAAGAATAGCGAGAGAAGAGGCTCAATAGGTAGGTGGGTGGGAAGCAAAGTTGGTCAAGATCATGAAGGATCTTATAATACATTGATATGAAACTTGACCCTTAGAATGGTGACCCAGAAATAATTTTAAACCAGGTCCTCAACTCTATGATTCAGAGAGGTCATTGTGACTCCAGTGTGGAGAGAAGGGTAGAGATCTGATAAGGCTGGAGACTGGGAAAGAATCAGGAGTTTCTAACATTTACTGAAGATTGACCTGGGAAGAAACTGACAGTTTTCAAAAAAATTTTGGATAATAGAGATAAGACAAAAGTGAGGGAAAGGGATGAATCAAGTGTGTTTCTAGGAGGGATATTACTAAAGTTTAATAGCCCTTGGTTAGGAAAGTGACTAAGTCTAAAAGAAAGTATATTCTTTTTACTTTTTTTAGAAAGTATATTCTGATAGGATCTTATATAAACTTCTCTGTGCTCATTTCCCAATAAGCAAGCTATTTCATAAAACTAAAAAAACTTAAATATAATTAAATCCAACTGCACAAAAAGGAAGAAAACCCAAATAAACTACTTGTGTATTTTTAAATGTCCTTCCTTTGATATCTATATTTATACTTTTTTTGTGAAATTTAGTAGAATTTATAAGTATATAATTTAACTACAATAAAATATACCCATTTTTGTTTTATAGTTCAGTGAATTTTGACAAATATATACAGTCAAGTAAGCACAACCAAAATAAAGGTATAGAACATTTCTATTACCCTAAGATATTCTCCCTCTTTACCATTAATCTCACCACCACCCTCAGACCCAAACAGTCATTGATCTGCTTTATGCCACTCTAAATTAGTTTTCACTATTACAGGACTCCACATAAATAGAACCATATACTGTGGACTCTGTATCTGACTTAACTCGGCTTGAGGTTCATCCATGTTCATCCATATATATCAGTAATCTGTCTCTTTCTTGTATTACTGAGAAGTATTCCATTGCATAAAATACCACAGATTATTTTTATACTACCCTGTTACATATTGTGGTTGTTTCCATTTTTTGACATGAATAAAGCTGCTTGTATATTCATGTAAAAGACTTTTATTAAATTTATAGTTTTGTTCTAGAATTCTCGTGATTATGTAATGTAATTACAAGTGTAAGTACATAATCATGCTATTGGAAATAAAGACAAATACATTACTCCCTTTCAAATTTGTATACATATTTTTAAT
>NC_138375.1:49419979-49446871 GCF_054177405.1 Leptonychotes weddellii | reverse complement strand
TTTGAGTGTTGAGTTTGAGAAGTTCTTTATAGATCTTGGATACCAGCCTTTTATCTGTAATGTCTCAGCAATCTTTATTAGAAGCAGCCTCAAGACAAGAGGTTCTGCCACAACCTAATTCCAAGACTACAAGAATCTCCTCATGCCCTATTTACTTTAGGATTCAGAACCATATGCTTTAATGAAGGGATAAACTAACATTTTCAGTGACCCATGGAACACCTGCATCAGAAGTACCTGGGATGCTTATTCAAAAGGCAGATTCCTGGGTCTCATCCCAGGTCCACCAACTCACAATTTCTTAAGGTGGGCCCTAGCACATCTTCACTTTCAACCAGCTCTTTGGGTGATTCTTATGTCCAAGGTTTTGAGAACCACTGAACCAGATGACTGCTTAGAACACTTTACACATAACTGTAATGATCCATATTCCTAAGAAATAGATACAATATATAGTCAATAAATTTCCCTTCTCCTTTAGTGGACAAGTTTCCATTAAATAACAAGTGTTACTCAGTTTGTGTGTGTGGTGATAGGAGGTTGAGGGATTCTTCTACTAGTACATTGCACCGACAAACTATTTCATCCTGGGATCATAATTCCTCCCTACACATAACTGCCATTAAACGTAAGACCAAAGTGATTTAAAACTGTAGCATGTTTTCCTCTACTTTTAACTTGAAAATCCTGTCATGTTCTCCCATTCTTCTAAATAAACTTCAGAGAAGCCAATACTTCTGGTAATCAGTAAAGCAGACTGTTTGGGGAAAAACAAAGTATTAGTCATATGGCCTTCAAAACTAGATCTGAAAAGATACAGGAATTAATGAGAGAAGGAAATTTGCTATAAAAACATGAGTCACTAGTTTTAAGGTAATATCATTATTTTATAGATTAAACAGTCCTTAAAATTCACGGCCTTAATTATCTTAATGCTATCCTATAACATGTATGCAGTTTACCAACAAAGAGAATTGGTCTTACTTAAGTGTGATAAATACAAGGAAGAAGTTTCATTCATTATAATTTACTTCAGCCTGATTTGAGCTAAGAGAAGGAAATGGAATTCTCCCCTTTTACATGTGGAAAACTGAACAGGTGATAGTGGAGAAGTCTGGATGTTATCATTACTCTTTCCCAGATAAATGCCTAAGTGTTCCCCACATTAATGTGCCACCGGATAAAAATGTTTGTCCAGTTTCAATGGAAAGATCAATATGAACAGAGAGATGTTTTACAGGCTCTGTATTTTCTTTCTAGAATAACTGTCAGCTCATAATTAGAATGAAGGTCAAACTACTCCGAAGAGACTACTCTCTTGACTTTCAGAATGCTAATAGACACTTTGTGAGCATTATTCTTTTGCACATTTGTCAGACAACCAATCCTGTATCTGTAATTCCAGAAATTATGGGAATCCTGGAAACTGTGTATAGATCAACTCACTGAATCTTTATCTTCAACTGAAATTTAATATGAATCAAACTGTATTGAACATGTGTCATGTTCCATCGTGATAAGAGGGAGCATATTAATGTCACTGTTTGGTTTGAGAATGTTCCTTTAATGTCATACCTGCATGGTTAAAGTCCTTTAAAGCAGAATGATCTATGATGAGGTCACAAAGTGTATAATTTCCTTTAACTAAAGAAGACTTTGAGGACAGCTATATTAGACATTTTACTTATTTCCATATCCTCTGTATTAGCTCAGCTGGATAGGCTTCTCTTGAGTAACGTTTTGACTTATTTTGCTTTGTTTTTGTGGACAGACTTGGTAGTGTAGAGAAGGCTGGCGCCAAATATAGGTAGCAGATCTACAATGGCATGGAGCCCAGGTGAATGTCTCAGTCTGGGAATTGCAGCCGTTCTTTAGTGCCAACTGTCCTACAGTGTCCTCATCTCATTAAAGGTTAATTAGTTTCTTTTCAGCCTGTAGCTCCATGATATATTATGTGGGTCATAAAGATGATATGAACATGTACTTGGCATGAGATTGTGGACTAACCATATTCATTATGGAGGTATAAATTCACTGCTCTGGGGCCATTTCTATTCTGGCAATGCAAAAATAGTCTCTAGGAAAATCAGACTAAAGATTGGGACATTGCTCATATCCAGGCTCAAGGGGTGAAACTGATCCATTACTAGATGGAGAACAAATTTCTCAGGGCCAGTAACAAAGTTACTCCCAATTTCAGAAGGGGACATAAGACTCACAATTTTATTATATTCTGCAGGAAATTCGATTTAAGAAGCTACAACTATAGGAAAAAAACATGAAATGAACTTGTCAAAACTTTAATATCTCTGTGTTCATTTTACCACTGCCATATAATTGCTACTGGCAGGGTAGGAAGTGACAACAAAAACAAAAGGATGTGAAAACCAGTTCTCCGAAACCTGTTATAGATGGCAAAATTTGAAAACAAGTTTTAAATAAAAACCATTCCATTTGTGTGCAGAAATTCTTCAGACCTCCTTGTAATTATGAGATGAGAGTTTGGGCAGTTCCCAGGAATCAGACATTATAAACAACTAATTCTAGTAACTTATCAAACTGCTATTGTACCTTGAATATTTATTCTATCACTTTTTTTAATTATTTTTTTTTATTTTGGCAAAATATACATAACATAAAATTTACCATTTTAACCATTTTTAAGTATATAGTTCAGTGGCAAATGCCACTTCTTACACCTTAAATTACAAAATATATCTGTATCATGTTGGACTCATGAGTAATTGAAATCAATGTTTTCCTAATAATTGTTTGAAAGGGAAGTATTTGAGAACCACTTTAAAGACATTAAACTGTTGGCTGGAGGAAAGCCACAGCCTTTCTAGGATGGGCCAAAGCAGAACTCCTCCCTGCCCTGGGAGTGAGCACTGTGACCCAGGCCCTCTATAGCACTCCTGAGTGTCTCTGCCATGTTCCCTTTTTCTTTCCCTCTTTCCTGTCCCTCCACATGAACATCTGCAACACACACACACACACACACACACACACACACAAGACACTAAACTGCATTTTAGTATAGTTAATGAAAGTATGGTACTTATTTTATAAATAGAAGCCCTATGTCCTGACTTTTTGAAATATATTTTTTGAAAAATTTCTATCTTTTTAAATTCTAGAACTGTAATTTATTTAAACTGCAAATGCTTATGTTATAATTTCTTAAAGTAAATATTTCCAAGACAAATAAAATTTAGCATGTATTTTGGCTAAGAAACCACACACAGGATTGCAAATACCAGTTAGTCAATATTTAACCATCAAGAAAAATGTTGGTTCCTTTACTGGGGGATATGTGTAGCCAGTGGAATACAGATTCCAGATTCCTAAACCTAATTATCCAAACTTT
The DNA here is from genome assembly GCF_054177405.1 of Leptonychotes weddellii. Lineage (NCBI taxonomy): Eukaryota > Metazoa > Chordata > Mammalia > Carnivora > Phocidae > Leptonychotes > Leptonychotes weddellii. The sequence goes on along the minus strand of NC_138375.1, from coordinate 49,443,504 downwards.
TAGAGAATTATTACACTGAACTCTCACTGTCATCTTAAGGATCCATGATACACCTGTGGCATCTATCCATTTATTGTAACATGACTTCCCAGTTCTCTAATCTGAGTTAGAAAGAGCAACGTCTTTGATTGCTGGGATATTTCTGACCACTTGGGAAGGAAGAAAAAAACTGTCCTTTTCCCTTTTCAAATACTCCCCTTCAAATGAAAAGGTTATAACCTGGATTTATGTTTCAAACTTTCCTCTTGATAAGATTCATTTTATTGCAGTTAGCAGGCAGATAGATTTGCCATGTCTTCATTCAGAGTGTTTGCAAATAAAAGTGGTGTATGGTCATGAAGCATCCTTCCACATCCTTTGAGGTTCTGTGCCCCCCTTTCCAGCTTTAACTAATACTTCTCCCTCTGTCTCTCTCTGGTCAAAATAGACAAAAAAATATAAATAAAATCAGCTAATATGGTAATACCTCTACCTGATTTCCACAGAGTACAATGCTTTCCATTTTAAGGTCAGCATTCAAATGTTGCTATATCAGAATGGGACTAAAAGATTTATAAACCATAGCCAGCGTTTTTAGCAGATCCTTCTATAAAGCAAATAGAATCTCCCTGGTTTATCAGTCAATGATGGGCTCCTTTTCCCTAAGCTGAAGACACAGAGATTAGCAGAGTAGAAATGAGATGTACCTAATTAATTCCCCAGATCTCTCTAGATTATATTGCTAGTTTTGATTAGAACATCGTGACTAAAATAAAAAATATGTACAGTAGCTGAAATCACACAGAAGGAAAGAAAGAAATTTCCCTAGTACAGAGATGTTCTAGATAACGTTAACAACTTATAATGATAGTTTATGATGTTAGTTTTTTCTTTTTCTTTTTTTAAAAATTTTATTATGCTATGTTAATCACCATACATTACATCATTAGTTTTTGATGTAGTGTTCCATGATTCATTGTTTGCGTATAACACCCAGTGCTCCATTCAGTACATGCCCTCTTTAATACCCATCACCAGGCTAACCCATCCCCCCACCCCCCTCCCCTTTAGAACCCTCAGTTTGTTTCTCAGAGTCCATAGTCTCTCATGGTTCGTCTCCCCCTCCGATTTCCCCACCTTCATTTTTCCCTTCCTGCTATATTCTTCTTCTTCTTCTTCTTTTTTTTTTTTGATGTTAGTTTTTTCTAAGGACGCTTATTTATGACGGTGTAACTTTTAAAAGGAAATATCCTTTCAAGGTTATTAAAATGCCTTTATATATGTTACTTTTATAATAGAGGCAAATATACATTCTCAGCTACTGTAAGTTATAATCCACATGAATATTAGGTCCAAACAGGATATTTATATTTCTTTGTGGTAATTACGTAACTGTAAAAAATGTCTTCTTTTCAACTGAAAATGACAAGAATAATTTTGGGAGCTAATTACCAATTATAATTTGGATCATTTAAATGTCTGCCATTTCCTTGTACCTGTCATCAACCTACTGTGTTTGATGAGAATTTTCGCAACATCTAGATTTTAGAGAAAAAACAGCTCTGTGCATGTTTCCATTAGTTTCTTGGAACTATAAAATAGAAAATGAGATCAATCATGAAAAAAAAGAACCCTCAATTGAGTTATTGCCTATTGAATAATAGGTGCATTTTATTGGTAGTTGTAAGAATTTTTCTTTGTAGTTTAAACTTGTTCACAATTACTTTCTTGTATTCAGGAATAAAACACAGCTGCATGTTGTAAACAGTGTTAAATTTACGAGATATTGCCAAATGTTATAGTAACACATGATGTTCTAATGGAGGAAGGGAAGGCTTTCCAAAAGAGGCAGTGAGCAGTTATTGTAGGACTCTCTGGGTCTATCAACAAGATTAACAGGGTCAGATGTTCTCCAAACATATCATAATAAAAGGAAAGCACCTAATGGTAAAACTACATTAAGGGAAAAAACAAACAAACAAACAAAAACACCTTTTGTGGAAGTCAAGAAGATTCAATATATTTAGAGTTATATTCTAATGCATTTTCTACAGTAATGATTCTATTCTTTTTCTATTGAAATCTTTATTATTTTCTTCAGTTTTATTATGATTCTGTTTGGAATGGTAGGGGGTTGGACATATCTGAATTTCATGGAGGACAGAGTGTTGTATTGTTCAAATAGATTTATTCAGTGTTACAATTTTATATGGGGAAAATATATTGTTTTAATCATGCAGAAAATAGTGTTTGACAAAATACTATAGTTGAAGGTTCATGGTTTGAGAAAATAGACACTATATAGGGTTGTAAGGATCATAAACTGTACTAAAGGAGTATTACGGTTGAAATCCATTCTGTGCTCCACTCACCAAGCTATGAACCCTGACTCTGTCTAGACCAGAAGCACCCCTATACCTACAATAGAAGGGAAACCTCAAATGCTCTTACCTTTATGTGTGTGCACACATATGTGTGCATGCATGTACACGTATCTTTTTCTCTATAGCCTTATTCTAGATTCTAAGTCTTTACCTAAAACATTCAATCTTATCCTCAGAGCTACTGCTAAAATATTACTCCTTGCTCTTGCAGTATGACTCCATCCTTATGCCAAACTCTGATATCTGGATATATAACCTGGATATAGCATTTCAGTACTCTGTCTAAAATGAAAGCTCAGCAATTTGCTAAGAAGAAAATCAGGGCCAGCTTGCCCTTTTCACTAAAAAAAAAAAAAAAAAATCCTGTATTTGCAAATGCAGATTTGAAAATTAGGCAAAAGTGTCATCTCCTACATGGTAACATTTCAAGTGCTTGATTTATCACACCTGTATGTAGAAGCAACACGGGCATTTTTTTTAAATTTAATTTTTTGTGGTGGTGGTAGCTCTCGGGTTAGGGACAAATAAGTTAGCGGCAAAACTTGGGGTATCAAAAATGCTACTTAATTCCTATTGACTGAACACAGGCATAAATCCTCTTATATATCTCTCCTTGGAAAAACAGAAACAAAAGTTTCATTTCTGCTAAGAAATACATGGTTGATTTAGGGATCACTTAGATTTTGTGAGGTCCATAAGACTTCAGAGAATTAGTTCTTCTAAAAACTTTGTTAAAGAAGGAAAGAACTGAAATAAATACTAGAATAGTGTGACTGTTGAGATATATATATATGTATAAAACAGACAAATTAATTTGTAGTTGATCAATCATTTAGTATAAGATGAAAGGCTTCACCATGATATTCAGTTACTATAGAATTAGAATCTTCAGCTTTTGAAAATACCTCAGTGTTTTTCCAATATTTATTTTCCATAAGATAATGATTATCAAATAAATAATTGGTTTTACCTTGGCACTTATCTAACAGCAGGGGATAGCTATTCTGTGTTATTTTATTTTACTGTCATTATCTCTGAGAAAATAATGATCAGCTTTTTATTTTAATTTTCATAATTGTCTGGAGCAGAGTGTATTGGTCTGTTTAAACCACTACCCCAAATCAACCTAAATTATACAAACACAAACCTGATATTTTTATGGTAGCATTAGAAACACTGAAGCTTTCACTGGTGGGTATCCACTGAATTCTCAGAGGCTGTGATAAACTTGAACATTTACAAATTAAGCATGATCTTTGCACTCTGATCAGTGACCTTGCTTAATGTCTCTGGGCTATAGATTCAGAAAACATCCCATAGAATTATTGAGGAAAGTATCTAATTTGGTGCTGGAGACAAAGAATATGCTTACTCATTGTTTACTTAACCTAAACCTAAATGTGTATCGCCTAGCTCAATCATTTGGGATCTGAATGATAGGAAGAAAAAAATATCATATAAAGCCATTAGAATATGGGCTTCAGATTCAGGCAGTCCATGATCTGTCATCATTTTGTTGTGTGATCAGGGTCTCACAACCAATAGGTATCTCATTTACCTTGTCAGTAAAATGTGGGTAATAATATCGATCTCTTAAGGTATGCTCTGCATATTAATGTAGATAGCATAATAGACTGTCTACTTTAGTACTTGCTACATAATAAATACTAAAATGTGAACAAATAAATTATACTATTGACGAAAAATAGTATAATGTATGGTATAAATTATACTGCAGATATGCCTCTGGATTGCTTCAAGTTTCTCCTAGAAGTATCTAGAAAATCCTATTGTTTGTTCTCTATAAAAATCATCCTTCTCGTCATTCAGCCAGGTTAATAACAATAATAATATTACTATTATTATCAATATATTATTGTTAATAAAAATTATAAAATTGTCAGCCATTGATTAAAACAAAAGTCAAATTTGGTTATCATCTTTCATCTCTCTTTTGTAGATGAGTTCTGCCACAGATATTATATTTTACCTACATATAGATGGAAAAACAAATAAATCTTTTATTTCACCTTCACATTTTAAGCTAATATTTACAGCAAGTACAGACTAGAAATATAGTATTTCTCTGAATATTATCATTGATTGCTTATCAAACCCTTGTTTAACATCTATTTAGTTCTCATAAGGCACCCAAAGACTTATCTGTTTAAGCCAACCCCCTATTAGGAATCTGCATAATAATTTAGCTGCATAAATGTTTCTAGAGGGAAATATATGCAGTATGACCATAGTATTATGCAAATTTTGTTTTTACAGCCATTTAGTTCTGCCATAATACCTTATGCCATGTCACAAGCAGTGCACTGAGCCATGTCAGTGCTGACAACAGCAGACAGGAGCTGGACTCCAGATCCTGCAGCTTCAGCCTTAATGTATGGTTGCCTTAGGGGTGTTCTACCTATTAATTTAACATTCTAAAACTAATTATGTATGTCAGGGTGACCTCTCTCTAATCTACATTCATCACAGAGTCCAAGCCGTCTGTCTCTATTGTTCTCATAATAAAATAGCAGTTGATAGACTTATATAATTGACTGTGTCGGAAGTGAACTCACCCTACATTGCTACATGCAAACGGTGTATAGTCCCAATAGAATAAAGATAAGCAAAAAAATAATCCAGCTATCTTCAGTAATTAACTTTGGAGGTTTCATAACAACAGTAGAAAATATATTTCCCATTGGCCTAAAAATGAAATTAGGGAGTACATGGGAGTCACATGTATAGTAATTAAAAAAAGTTTTATTGGGGAAAAGTTGAATGAAAGAAATGCACCTTGAGTTTATGTAATACTTACAACACTTCCTGCTCCTTGGGCTAGCATACTTACAGAACTCATTTAAGAAATATATCCACACACACTTTAGTAGGAGATACTCACAATTTTCTATGCAGTTCTGAGTGTCCATTTGTCAAAATCTAATATCTAATAATCTAAATATCTAAATAATCAAAATCTATAATAGGTGCTTCCCTTTCTAAAATATCTATGGTATCTTTTCATTTATACTGGTGATGCCATAAAAAAAACTTCTTTAACGATTAACTTGTTGATTTTAGTAAATCTTTTTTGGAGATGACTATTTCCCTATTGTTTGAAAGGACTCTCCTGATAAAGGCAATACTTTCGTAGAAGCTGTCAACCATAAATACTGACTAAATGGCATTTCATGTGGAATATTATACCAGGTTTGGAGGAGATTCTCAAATGAGAGAAAAGGCAATCCATAGAGTTTATAGTGAGTAACCCAAACCTGTTTCCAAAGGCACTGGGAGCAGTTCCAGTCATACTGCCCCTGGGGTTCTCTTCTGTTCTTACTGAAAGAAATTATTTAGAACTTATTCTCTTTCCAGCTTTACGGTAGGTCTAGAAGGAAACAACTGAAACATCAAACATGGTCCTTGTCCTCAGAGATACCAATAAGGAGTTGGAGCAAGGTAATGGTTAGGAGTGGACACTCTGGGGTTTGATACAGGTCTTGGCATTCCAAGGTTGTCTGGCTTTAGGCTAGCTGTTTAAAATACCATACCTAAATTTCCTCATCTGTAAATTGAACCTACACAGAATTATAGAACCTACCACAAAGGGTTGTTGTAAAAAGTACACTTAGCAAAGTAAATGTAGATTACAGGGCTCATTGCTGTTATTTCCTTTGGTGTGAGATGTGTAAATATCTTGAGAATAATACAAAAAAATATATATAAGTAAATGCTTAGTTATGTGGCATTAAGAAAAATCGAACAATAGTCTAGAAAGTAAAGTCAGAGAAATGTCAATTTGAGTCCTACCTCTACCTCTATGAACACAGTTACTGAAGCTTTCTGAAGCTTTATTTTCTCATAACTAAAACTTGAATAATAATAGTACTTGTCTTACAGGTCTGTATAAGAATAAAATGAAATAATGTGTATGTCAAGTTCTTGGCATAGTGTCTGGAATTCATGGAAAGTATGAAATTCAGTAAAACTCATGAAATTTTTTTGGTTTTGTTTTGCTCTTTAAGTAATATTACCATTGGGTAACAAATGAGGTTAAAAAAGGAAGGAAGGAAGGAAGGGCCAAAAATATGGCTTCATGGACGGTGTTTTCATTTCCTATGGCTGTTGAAACAAGTTACCACAAATAGGTGGCTTAGAACAGACATGTATTGTCTCTCACTGTACTATATCTCAAAGTTATGGAGGCCAGAAACATGAAATCAAGGTGTTGGTAGGGCCATGCTACCTCTGGAGGCCTCTCTCCTAGCTTCTTGTAGTTCCTTGGCTTTTGGCAGCATGACTCCAGTCTTTCTATGAGGTTCTCCCCGTGTGAATTCTTTTTATAAGGACATCAGTCATATTGCATAAGGAGCCCACTCCAATCCAGTATGATCTCATCTTAAGTAATTAAACCTGCAATGGCTCTATTTCCAAATTAGGTCACATTCTGAAGTATTTGGCGGTAGAGATTCAACAAGTAAATTTTGGGAGTGGGGATACAATCCATATCAGATTATAGAAGACTCTGAATAATCCTGGAAAGATATGAATAGGGAATGAATAGAACAACATTCTAGATCAGGGAACGCCAACAGCAAAAAATAGAACAGTAAGTTAACAGAGTATTAGAGGCATGTAAAAAGATAAAAGGGTTTGTATTCCAAGTGATGGGACATAAGAATAAGGAGATGGTATTAGGCCAGATCTGGGGTCATATAATATACAGTGACAAGTACTATGTGTCTATACTTCTTCTTTTTCCTCTTGTCTTTTTCTTATCTTTTGTAAGCCTAAGTGTGGCATTTGTTTTCTATGCATAGTTGTACACGACCCAAAGACTGTTCTTCCCAAAGCCGATTGCATTTGAAACTGTGTATTGGGTTTCTTCTCTCCTTTTTAAATTTCTTTATTCTTCACATTTTTAGAAAATGTTTCCAGTCATGTACTAAGCTCTAAGTCTGTAACAGGAGATCTAGCATAGCCCCTGGCTGTGAAAGTTCACAATTTGGCAAGGACATGGCCATATAGATAGATAAATCGCAATCCAGTGTGATCAGACCTCAAGGAAACAAACACATAGACACTCATAACTGGAGTTGGCAACACTCTGAGGCAGGTAACAGTGCACTTGATGCTAAAGGCTTAAGTAGAAGCTTTCCATGAAGAGGGTTTGGATGCCTTCATCTTTTAAAATTATTCTCTTGGCTTTCATTCACGGTACTGTATCTTGGAGGCCTACTTGCTTCTGTAATTAAAACATTTGCAAAATTTTCCTGGGTCTGAGATCCTTCTTAGCTGATATTTGGCTGCCAACTCCAAGCTGCATTACTACAAGCCACATTTCCCTTACGGATAATCTGTCTTCTTATGTCCAATATGGTTCTCCCTATAACTAGTTTACATGTCCCAAGGACCCTCAAATCTGTATGTTTATAACATTCTGTGATATTTTTGTTCAAGATGAGATACTTCTGGACAGTGAAAATGGCAAATTATACCATTGAAAGGACATAATTTTCTATAAGGAATTTTCACGCTTTTCTTTTCATGTTAAATACAAGGGAAAAGAAATTACTGCCTACTGTAGGCAAGACAATTAATTTGGCCTCAGTTCATGGAAGCTGTGATATGGAAGGAGGAAACTGAGATGTGCATAAAAAATAAATTAAGGCAGCCATTCTATAAAATAATGTATAATCTAGTCGGAGAGATAATAACCAAGAATAATGTCTGGTTGACCATGATTTGGTCTCCTGTTATTTACCTAGTATCTTGGTATATTGGATAGTATGGCACACAGCTCCATCTAAAATATGTATCCCATGTTTGAAGTATAGTCAAGATATTTTTGAATGTGTAATAGGTTGAAAATTCAAAAGGTATAAAAGTGTGTATATAGTGCTACTCCTTCCTCTCCTCTGACCCCATAATTACCAAGTTTTCCTTTCTATAGAAACTATTTTAGTAATTTCATGTGTACTCTCCTAAAGATACTGTGTATGTAGACATACCTAATTATTTTTTACTTTCTTCTTATACAAATGTTAGCATACATGCATATACATAACATGTTATGCACACACTGCTTTTTTTTCATGTAATGCTATAGCTAAATTTTATTTAATATCAACATAGTGCTTTCTTATTTTTAAGATTGCATAATATTCCATGATATACAGATTTATTATATTTATTTAATTAATTTACTGTAAATGGTCATGTATACCATTTAAAAAATATTTTCCTATTAAGAACAGTGCTGTGTAGGGGCGCCTGGGTGGCTCAGTCAGTTAAACGTCTGCCTTCTGCTTAGGTCATGATTCCAGGGTCCTGGGATTGAGCCCCCTGTCGGGCTCTCTGCTCAGTGGGGAGCCTGCTTTTCCCTCTGCCGGCTGTTCCCCCTGCTTATGCTTGCTCTTTCCCTCTCTCTCTCTGTCAAATAAATAAATAAAACCTTAAAAAAAAAAAAAAAGAATGGTCCTGTGTAGCAATGAATACACACAGCACCCAGTACTAGGAATCTTCATTTCTAATACCACGGTCCAATAAAAATAATTGGGTGGGGGCACCTGGGTGGCTAAGTTGGTTGGGCATATGACTCTTGATCTCAGGTTGGGTCTTGATCTCAGTGTTGTAGTTCAGGCCCTGCACTGGGCTCCATGCTGGGCATGAAGCCTACTTAAAAAAAGAATTAGGATTCCTTGGAGGAATAGCTTATTCTAGAGCTAAGACAAGGAATATACAAGATAAACCCGAAGCATCTTGTAATGTCCCAAAGTAAGGAAATGCTCAAAAAACAAATGATTAGGGTCATGTCAAAGGGACACAGGAGTAAACTGGAAAGCTCTCCCAGTAGCTAAAGCTGGGACAATTTGAGCAATAAAATCAATAAAGTAGTATTAGATTATAAAGCATAAAGCTTTATATACAAATTATACAAGAAATATAAAACATAACATAAATATCTATGAATGCACATAAATATAAATCAATGACTGACTGACTGAATTAATGAATGAACAGAGGATAGATACAAATCTCCAGTGTAGAAGAAATCTGCCACCATCCCAATGAGATAGAGCTTAATTCTTCACTCCTTGAGTATGAGCTGCATTTAGTAAGATGCTTCCAAAGAGGAGGGTATGGAGAGAAGGGAAAGAAATAGTTTTAGAGTAGAAAAACCTGGCAGGCACCAACTTGGCCAGGTAATCAAAATTAACATCATAAATGATATCATGTCGATAGTATGTATTATTGTGTGTTGAGAATTTATTAAGAAAAACAGTTGTGACAGAGGGTTTATGCAAAAACCTTGATGTTATCTCTGGCTCTTTCATTTCCTACATCCAGTCATTTAAGGAATCCTGTTGTATTCACCTTCAAAATATATCAGAAACTACAAACTGTCATTACCTTCACCACCACTACTGTGTTGCAGGCGAACATTAGAGTAATAGCCTTTAAAGCCACTCTGCTTTCACCCATGACTCCTACCATTTATGTCTACTAGCATCCAAAATGATATTCCTAAATTTGTAAGATAGATCTTGTCATCCCTGCACTAAGAAGATTCTATGGCTTCCTATCTCCCATACAGAATCCTTACCAAAGCCCTGCATGATCTGTTATCACTTTGAATTTATCCCCTTCTATGTTTCCTGTCACTCCGAGCCAGCCACCTTGCCCTCTTGCTGTTTTTAATGCACAAGGGAAACTACAGCCTCAAGAACTTAACACACACTGTTTCTACTGTCTGTATTCTTTCTCCTTCAGATATCCATAGGCCTCTTTCATCTTTTCCAAGTATTAGCTCAAACATTACCTTCTCAGAGACTTTCCCTGATTACCAGTGGTGACATAACTGAGGATGATCAGGCCTCTTCCTTTGAGGGTGGGTGGAACCTATGATCAGCTTCCAACCAATAGAATATAGCAAAGGATATGGGCTATTCCTCTGTTATTGTTATATTAAATGGTAAAGATAAAGAGATTTTGCAAATGTAATTAAGGTTCCTAATCAGTTGACTTTGAGGTAGTCACAATGGGAATTATACTGGGTTGACCTGATCTTAATCAAGCCAGATTTTTAAAAAGGGCCTAAACCTTCTCTAAAGTCAGAGACTCAAAGCAGTAGAGACTCTCTGAATCTTTCCATTATTGGCTTCAAAGAAGCAAGTTGCAGTGAATTCAACAGCTGCAAGGAAATTAGTTACAGATTTTTACCTCGTTAAACCTTAAATGAGACTGAAGCCCAGCCAACAATTTGGTTTCATCCTTGTGAGATTCTGAGCAGAGGACCCTTCTAAAACATGCCTGGAATTCTTATCCACAAAAACTGTGCAATAATAAATTGGGGTTCCTTTAAGCCAATATATTTGTGGTAAGATATTACACAGTGGTAGGAAAGGAATTCATCACAGTATTTAACAATGTCATGTCCCTGATATATCTGTCACATTCCCCTGCTTTATTTCTCTCCTTAACTCTTACTACCATCTGATGCTCTATATTTTGTACCTGTTTATTCTGTTTATCAACTATCTGCTCTCATTAAAATATAAGTTCTATTTAAATAGAGATTTCTATTTTTTAATGCTACAAACCAAGTGCCTAGAAAAATTCCTTCACACAGTGAATTAATAAATGTTTGTTGAGTGTATGAATGGATAGATGGATGATACTTAATTGAGACAGAAATTGCCAACATGGCCAGAAGTCATATATTTTGACAGATCACTTTTATTACTCATGTTACTGCTCAAGCCTTGTTAACGTGTATTTCTGAAAGCCTTGGGAGTATGGAACAAAGACTGGTATAGATACAAAGAAAAGGATCTTACACTGTCCCATTCAGTGTTTGGTATCTTAAGACGGTACAAAGCATCCCTTTGTTTTACCTTCATGTAAAACTTAAAATGCCTTGAAGTGATTCTGGAGGATTGGAATGGTAGGCTATATAGATCACTCTGTAATACAGATCTCAAAGTACCTGGAAAAGATGACACATTTTAGGGAATTACCTGTACATCGAGCCCTGAGCATAAGGGAAGAAAGAGTCATGCTGTCTCAATAGGCTACTTTGTCAAGGATCTGGACCAGTAAGATTTGGTACCAAAAATGGACTCGACTATTTACTAATTATGTGACATAGGGAAGCTTCAAAATTTCTCTGAAAGAATTTAATATTTACTCATAACAATGTTATAGGCGTTTCCCAAAGATCAATAAGGGCAGTACATAAATATAGCATAGAGACAACATGGTCTGATGGTTTGAGGGCTTCAGCTCTGCAGTGAGGCTGCTAAGATTCAACTCTCTACTCTAAACTTACTAGTTGTGTGACTTTGAGAAAGTTTCTTAGTCTCTTTGTACCTGATTTTTCTCATCTAGAAATTGAGAATTGTTTTTATCACACAGAGTTGTGAAGATTAAATGAGGTAATGCATGTAAAATGCCAAGGCAGTTTCTAGCATATAATAAATGTTCAGTAGATGTATTTCTTTTCTTTTGATTCATTTTACATATGAAAATGCTTTATGAAAGAAACGACTTTATTAATGAAAAACATTATTATTTAAGACATTTATTGATTCTTATTCTAGTCAGGAATATAATGTGTAATATAATACAATCAGTCACACCCTAAGATTAGAAAATATTTCCCCCAAATACTATTTTCTTTAAGTACAAAAATGCATTGAGAATGAGTTTCAAAGAAAGAGTTTCCATTTAAATTTAACGTGATGCAGCCACATGTTTTCTTTCTGGCAATATCTTATTTCATTTTTAGCTTTCACCTAATTCCTTATACTTTATTTTGAGGATTCATTACTATGCAAATACATATGCACTATATTCAAGTACATGCTTTGAGGATTATGTTACATTATATCATTTCACAATTAAACAGCTTGCATCCAGTTTTCTCAAATTACAACTGTTTTATATAAGTTGGTACAAGTTACTCAGTCCAATCAATAACCAAGATCTTCCCTTTGAACCAGGATGACACAAAAATGATCCTCCACAGGTATCAATGAAAATTTTCTTAAAAATCAATTGCATTATGAAAAAGGTGTATGTTGGCTGTTGATTTATATGAAAATACAATCTAAGATCTAATGAAAAAATCTGTATCTATAAAATTAATTTATTATGATTGTTCTGATTTTTCAGTTTTAAATCAACTAAAATTCTCATTTCTCTTCTTCAACCTGAGTGTTGTTTGTGTGCCATTTCTATTATTGGATGATATCCCCAGTTTATATATATAATAAAAAGAAGTGAAAATAAATAATGTTAAAAACCATTTTATTTCTTATTTTCATTAGGATTGATAAAACACTGGAGGGGAAAGAGCTAAACAAATGGTTTTAAAGTCTCTTAATTATTGATTTCATCTTTCATGGCTTTAGGTAAAAAGGTGTTGGGAAAAGATGGTTATTCAACCACTCATTCTGAGGCAAAAATTAGGTTTCTTTGCCTTCATTTACAAGATTTCAAATATTAAACACCAGTACACTGAGATTTTCTCAGATAGTTCCAAGTTTATTAGAATAGAATGGAAGAGAATACATATAATAAAAATATTTAAGGCATATGGTCTTTTTAGCTAAATAGCAATTAAGTCTTGTGAATTACTTTCAAACTGACTATTTTATTGGCAACATATTTAAAATTAACTAAATAGTCCTGTGGTGATTCTGTTTAATCCTACCAATATGAAGAAATATCTGCATATATTTAAAATATTTAAAAGATCCTCTTGTGTGGACTTTTATTGGCTCCTTTCACCCAGTACTGACAACAGCATCAGGCACATACTGATGCCTACTAAATATTTGTTTAATTGAATGAATGAATAGACTACAGCCAAGTAAACATGACTTACTTCCTATCATGAGAAAGTGACTCCTTTGGAAGTTCAGGCTGGGTCTGCAATACACAACCAGGCATTACATTGTGTTAGAAATGCATGCCTAATCTCAGCTAGTAGTGATGAGACCATCTTTTAGTCCTTATGAAGAGCATTAGGAGTTTTAATTTTTTTAAAATTTAACCCAGTAAAAAGTTATATACCAGGGAACATATAAATATCTATAAAACTAACAGATGACGCTATCATTTAAATGTTTCCTTTTTTAATTTGCTTAGCATACTCTCTAACTCCATCCATGTTGTTGCAAATGGCAAGATTTCATTCTTTTTGAAGGCTGAGTAATATTTCATTGCATATATCTACCAAATCTTATTTAGCCATTCATCAGTCAATAGACATTTGGGCTATTTCCATAATTTGGCTATTGTAGAATAATGCTGCTAAAAACATCAGGGTACGTGTATCCCTACAGATTAGTATTTCTGTATTCTTTGGGTAAATACATAGTAGTGCAATTGCTGGATCATGGGGTAGTTCTATTTTTAACTTTTTGAGGAACCCAAATACCCTATGATTTCACTCATATGTGGAATTTAAGAAACAAAACAAGCATAGTGAATAGAAGAGAGAGAGGCCAACCAAGAAAGAGACTCGTAACTATAGAGAGCAAACTGATGGTTACTAGAGAGGAGGTGGGTGGGGGAATGGGTGAAATAGGTGATGGGGATTAAGGAGTGCACTTGTGATGAGCACTGGGTATTGAATCACTAAGTTGTACACCTAAAACTAATACTACATTGTATGTTAACTAACTGGAATTTAAATTTAAAAAAAAATATTTCCTCTTTTTGAGTTTCCTTTCCTAGGTACACATATAGTACAACTGCTACTTCTACTACTATCTTTTAGTTATCTTTTGCTGTAAGCAGTGAGATAATTATTCCACCATTAGTTATATTTCATGTTCAAGTTTAATTTGGGGGATATTTATATATCATATAAATCAGAACCATTTAAATAATTGTAAATAACCTGGTAATCCTACCTGTGCCAAACTTTGCATATAAACATTTCATAAATACATGTTTATATATGCATGGAAAATTAAAACTTCAGGAAGTTGTTATGGGCTGAAATGCGTCTCCTTTCCTGAGGTTGTTATGTTGAAATGCTAACCCCTAGTACTTCCTAATGTGACCATATTTAGACACGGTGTCTTTGAAGACGTCCTTAAATGAAAATGAAGTCATTAGGGTAGGCCTTAATATGTCTAGCGTTCTTACAAGAAGAGGAAATTTGGACACATAGACATATGCAGGGGGAAGACTAAGTGAAGACATGGAGAAAAGATGGCCCTCTATAAGCCAAGGAGAGAGTCCTGGAACAGATCTCTCCCTTGTGGCCCTCAGAAAGAACCAATACTACTGACATTTTGATCTTGAACTTCTAGCCTCTGGACCTGTGAGAACAAAGTTCTGTTGTATAAGCCAACAATCTGTATTATTTTTTTACATAGCAGCCCTTGCAAACTAATACAGTCATTATTATTTTTATGACTCTAGTGTTTAAATCTTTCTTTTTCTTACAGTGTGTTCTATCTCTTCAGTAGTTTATAATGTATACCAAATGACTGAGGACAACAGTCGCAGGTTAAGGGAGAATGCTTATTGTTAGTTGCTGTGTGTGGAATTCTTTCTATATGACTTCTACTCAGCTCCTGGCATATCTATGCAAAGTTAATGTGATGGCAATGGCTTGTATATGCAGTAAGAGACATTGCCAAGCAGTCAATAAAATGGCACAGTTTTTTCTAATGTAATACAAATTTTGGAATATAAGAACATTCTTAATACAATAGGAGAACCATTAGCACATACAATAGCTTTGCTTTATTAACAGCCTTGTTCATGTTAGCAATTTTGATCTAATTTAAGTGATGTTCCCATTATAGTGGCAAATTGTGTTTTCATTAATACAGTGAGAAAGCCATTAATATGAAAATTGCTCATTCAGAATCACATTAGTGAAGTGCTTATCCTATTATCACTAAACTGATTCTAACCTAGGTGCTAAGCAATCTGAGTTGGAGGATCTTGTAGCAAAGGAGTCTTCATACTTCTTTAGCAGGATCTCACTGGCTTTCTTATGGTTTCTTGACACCTTTTACTGTGTTATGTTGTAAAGTTATGTAAATATCAACACCACTATTAGTTTATTCCTGAATCTTATTCTATAAATTTTATATATTGACACATACATCTATAACTTCACATTTGGATCTCCTAAATACCCTCAGCATATCTTCAGAATATTAGTAAGTAGTATGTATGAGTTTGGGTTCTCTGGTTGTAAGCAACAGATTCTAACTCTGTCCCCTTATGCAAAAAAAAAAAAAAATTATCAAAAGGCTATAAGGAAGTTCACAGTATAAATGTGTGGAACAGGCTTAGAAACATAAAATAAGAGATTTCTAGAGGTCCCCATGGAACAGTGATCATTCTAATAGCAGTGGTTGGGTCAGCCTGCTCTGTCAGAATTGTTTCATTCTTCTTCCTGTTTTCCTATCAAGTCACAGGCTTCAAGTTCAGTAGCACATCATCTAATTGACTGACTTCCTTAGGTTCTGTGTCTGACTGCTTGCTGTGCTAGAGTGATAGGAAGGAACTGTCCACTTTTGCATCCACCCTTGAGGAGCACACAAAATGGGGGAGAGGAAGTTCTCCCCCACTAATAATTATGGTGCTGTTGAAAAGGAAGTAATGGAATTGGTACCCTAAAACTGAAAGACTCCACTACAATTATAATATACACAAGGAGTAGCCTACCTCATGGGGAAATTGTGGTCAGCATTATTTCCACAATTACCTGGCTCTCCTAACGTTTCATCCACTGGAATCATTGTCATGTGATTTTCTTTGGCCATGTGAGCAAAAGTGATGTGTTTCATATCTCCATTAAGTGTTTAATTACATTATTCAACTCTCCAATTCTCCTCTTCCTACCTCTAAAACCATCAAATCTGGAAGCAACCTTCCAGATGATAGAGCCTCTGTTAATTGGGATCCACGACACAGGAAAGTAGAGGTTTTCTACTAAAGTAGAACATGTAACAAAAACAAGAAACAGATATCATCCAAGTCACAGAGCTAATGTGGCTTTTGTTATGGCAACCCATCCTAGAGTCATACGTGAAATGGTAGAATATAAACATCGTTAAAATTAAAGCTCTGATTCTTATCAAATATATATCCTTGAACAATTTTGTTAATTTCTTTGTGTCGGTTTCTTCATTTATAAAGTGGGAGAATAGATACCAACAGCATAGGTATGATATTATGATACTACCTACGCCTATGAAGTAAGAAAGAATAACAGCTAACGTCAGAATACTTGGAAATACCAGTATGTAAAGTAAGTAGAAAAAATGGTTGTTTAAGGAGACTGGAGGTCAGATTCTAGACAATTAAAAGAAAAATTAGGGGAGGGAATAACTACAGAATAAGAAAAAGAAATGTTATATAAATAACAAGATAAGGTATGAATATATGTCCAATATATGAAAAGTAGGAGATAATCAATGACTGTATCAGTGGCAAATAGAGTACATATTTGTTTCAAGATGATATAAGGTACTTTATATTAAAATATTAAGAACTAAGAACACCACTAAACAGGGAAGATAGAAAATATCTTAGTTGTGGTGGGATAGGGGAGGAAAAATATGCAAAGGAAAGATAGAAAGCTGAAACTATAAATGATTAAAAACATTTCTGAGGGGCACCTAGGTGGCTCAGTTGGTTAAGAGGCTGCCTTTGGCTCAGGTCATGATCCCAGGGTCCTGGGATCGAGTCCCGCATCAGGCTCCCTGCTCAGCAAAGAGCCTGCTTCTCTCTCTCTCTCTCTGCCTTCCTCTCTACCTACTTGTGCTCTCTCTCTGTCAAATAAATAAAATCTTGAAAAAAAAAAATTTCTGAGCACCTTGATGATCATATCGAAGAGGAAACAAAATGTATTAAAACGAAGCATATAAGTTAAACAAGATACATTTTGTGAAAATATTTACACATAGAGCTCTACCAAAGGCATCATGAACTAAATCAAAAGATGGTGACCTCCTAAAACTAATGTTCGCCATATGGCTCTTACATCCATTATTTTTGAGAAAATTTGCATGATAAATGGAAATAGCACTGTGTGATAGCATATTAGAGAGGAGTGGTAGAATTAATTATATAACTAAGGTTCTAATTCCTAGTGAATCTAGAGATTTCTTGAACTAAGTATGCTCTAAACATCTTAAGATGTGCTTTCTTAAAGTTAGTTTTCACTATCTCCTGAATTTATCTGAATATATCTTATTTTTGCCAGATAATTAGTCTGAAAATGATAAATCAGTTTCTCACCCCAACATTAGAATTACAAATTCAAAAACCTTCAAATTTATAAAACCTTGTACCACAATTGGGTCAAGAGTTTTATTCTGAGTTCTTTCCTGAAAGATAATGATCTGGCAACACCACCTTTTGCAACTCATTTTCTCCATTTTTAAAATGGGAGAAAAATTCTAATCATTTTTGAATAAAAAATAATGCACACTCCCTGAGCATAAATTGCCAATCTTGAAGAGTATAAATTCAATCATGAAGAATTGCATTATATCACCTTTACCTTCTTATGTCTCATGTCCATTAAAAGAGAGCGAATTTATAATACCTTGTTATTGTCCCATAATTTCTTTTAAACAAATTCAAAACTGTTTTTTCTGCACTTCAATATAACCTCTTCTCCTTCCTCTAAAAGGATTTAGCTTTGGATTAAAATCTTCCAGGGATGTGTGTGTGTGTGTGTGTTTTACATGAGTTTATAGTAATTCTACAATATAATTTATAAGAGTGAAAAAGAGAAACTGTTACCTTTTACTTTCCGACAGAGCCTATATGAATTAGGTGAAATATGTCTCCTGTGTATTTATTTCTAACTTAGAATTGAGGTTCTTTCATCTTTTTTATCATGTGTACATAGATTGTATGCTATGGAATCAGGCTGATCCAACAAACCTATTAGACATATACTTGTGTTTTCAATGTAGTCACTGTAAGGAGGCAGGGTTTCAACTTGGAACCTTGCCTGTATCATCCCAGGGTCGGGGCCAATTACTATGGCAAGTCTTGGGCGTTTATTGCTGATCACTGCAAGAAATGGTCATGTAGACTTTGGGAGCTTAAGATTTTCCCTTTTCTTTTAGGAGACAGATGTGTCAGCCAAGTCCCAGGAATAATGATGTACATAAACTACAGATCAGGAGCAGCTGTGTTCAGAAAGAGTGAGTCCTCATCAGCATTATATCCAGTGCATTCTAGACCACCCACAGGTCATTCTCTCCTTCTTGCTATCTGAATTGCCTCCAAAAATATTTTTAATGAGATTTTCATTGAATTTCAAATCAATGTGCCAACTTGAAGAGAGAGCAGAGAGTAAAAAAAAAAAAAAGATGGATATAATGGGGTTACAAAGTGGAAAGTATAATGGTCACTGGCTATTGAAATTAGATTTTATTACTATGTTTATTTTTTTCCAGTGGGCTTAAGATGTGGCATTGGTCCTTTTTTTGAAATTAAATTAAAATATTAAAGTATTGGGGGTAGGGTAGGAAAGCATTGTACTAGTTAATGTCCAGTTGCCCAGTAAAGATGATCTTTTCCTGTGGGTAATATGTTTATGTCTGATGCATTTTTTTTTCTGCCTGTTGCTAGCTCTATTATTATCCCATAGTGAATGTTTCTCGTCTAGGATTTAACCTACTATTCCTGAGAACAGGTATTCAAATCTCTGCTTATTTCAAGCATAGATATTTGTAGGCTTTTTTACTCCTCTGGGATTTTCTTTATAACTTCTTCAAAATTGGGAATTCAGAAGGCCCTGTTCTCTTTGGTCCTATAGCAGATAATTACCAACAGAACTAGTTACTGGAAACAAGTTATGGTTCACAAACTATTAAACTTCAGGGTGAAGTTTCTTGACAGTTTCTTTCCAGATTTCTGATAGCAAAGTTTTCCTATTTATTGTAACTCTTTTCTATTGTCTACTGGAAAAACTATAGTGTTCCACTACAGAAAATATTATTGGATGGTTTTGCAAAGATACAAGCTGCCTGTCAATTTCTTTGAGTATCTGCTCATTATCTACAGAGACTAAGTTGCAGAATATCCAAATAAGCTTTGTTGGGTAGGGAGAAAAATGCAATCATACTGACCCTCAAGATTGGAAAATAATTTGTTTATTAAAATGTGGGTGGCTGTATATTTGGGTGCCTGTTGACAGAAGCTCTTCTAAGTACATATTTTCATTTAAAAGACATACCTTATCTTTGCGTGGACTAGTTCTGAACTTTCCAGCTTATGTTGTTCTCAGGTTCTTCTTACCTTAAACTTTTGTTGTGTCTCCTATTTTTCTGATTTCATATATAGTCATTTATTTTAGTTACCCACATTAGTAACAGAATCAGATCCAGAGGCAAGGATTTGAGAGTAAGAAGTTCATTTTTGAGGTGATCCCAGGAGCAATTTTAGGGAAGTAGGAAAGTGAGATACAGAAGGGAAAGCAGCCAAAAAAGGATGAGTTAAGGAAATAATTATTATGTTGTTGACAACTGGGGCTAAAGCCAGCTAACCCCAGAAATGGGTGGAGGCACAGACAGCTTCACAGTAGTTACCAATACTAGGATTCCCTTTTCAACAACTGTGGCTCTTAAGTTTTTGACAATAAAGTATAAAGCAACAACTATTGATCTGGCTTGAAGAAACTTAGGATAATTTACTGATTTTTATTTCTAGATATTACAGAGCTGGACCGCTGATATTTCCAGTTAGCCCAACAGTGGGCATACAAATGTGCCCAGTGTATTCAGCAATCCCTAATGAGCAAACACAGAAACTGGTGTTCAAACTCTGTAGCCTATTCACACAACCTATTTTGAGTGAAAAAAAAATCTTTATTCCCACATTTCTTGGAGCCCAATATGAGATGTTTTCCTAGTCAACCTGTCAGTGGTTGTGCTGCTCTTTCCTTACTCGCCTATCAGTTATGTTTCTTTTATTCTCAAATATTGAAGATGCAACTGGAATGGCTTAAGCATTAAGAGAATATTTTTTTATTCACATAACTAAAATGGGATTTGTACACTCCCCAAATTGTAACAACCATTTTAAGCTGTTTTAAAACACATCATTGTCGATACATTTTTTAAAAAACTAAAATTCTGTAACTATTAAATTGTATTAAACTAAGCACAAGAGGCCATCTACCCATGTGTGAATTACTTCTACTCTCAGAAAGATGCCTAAGTTCAAAAACTCTTCCTGTACAAAATTGTTTTCCAGTGAGTTAGGTGGGTTTTTTTTGTTTTTGTTTTTGTTTTTGTTTTTGTTTTTAAGATTTTATTTATTTATTTGACAGAGAAAGTTAGCGAGAGCAGGAACACAAGCGGGGGTGTGGGAGAGGGAGAGGCAGGCTTCCCGCAGAGCGGGGAACCCAACGCGGGGCTCAATCCCAGGACCCTGGGATCATGACCTGAGCCGAAGGCAGACGCTCAACGACTGAGCCACCCAGGCGCCCCAGGTGTTTTTTTTAATGAAACCATAAAGAAAGTGATAATTATTTTTTATTTATTAATAATCTAAATAGTTCTCCAAATAGGGAATTTCCTGAATGTCTATCAGATATTATGTATATTCCCCAAATCTTCATACTATATACTTATGATTAGTCACTTCATCGTTTAATATTTATAAAATTGTCTCAAATCCCTATGCCACAGAATCTGTTAAACTCAGTGTCTCTCACAATATCTTTGGAATTTCTTGGGAGTGACAAGTATTCATTGAATTGAACACCTTATTGCTGTTGGCTCATTTCCTGATCCAGGATGAATGAATTCTTTTCTCTTCACTTTGCATCTCACTTCTTGCTCATAACATCTCTGCTGGACTATGACCCAGTTTCTTTATTTTCTGAAGTACCACTTCAACAACACTGAAGAAACAGCAGACTTCTGCTATATGTAGGTCAGAAGTTCTCAAACTTTAGCACACATTACAATCCTCTGGAGAGCTTGAACCCAGTTGTTTCTTTGGTTTTTTTTTAAACTTTTTTCCCAGAGTTTCTGATTCACTAGGTCTCCCAAGAATGGCTCCTGAGAATTGCTTTTGTAACAAGGTCCTGCATAATGCTTAGGCTGCTGGTCAGAAGATCATACTTTGAGAACCACTTGTTTAGAGTAATAAGGTAGGGTCAGGGAAGGGTTGCATTACTATGAAGATAACTTAAAATTGAAAAATAGATTTCCTAATTAAAAAGTCCCTTAACCATTTCCATCTTCAGGAATTTCTCAGTAGCTGTATTCCAAGTAGGGAATAGGTCTTCTCATCCCCTTCTCTTTCTCCTTTCCTCTTTCTCTGGCTCCCTCACTTCTTTCTGAAGGACTGATTTGGGAAACTCAAAAATCCTCATTTTTTATTATGTAGAACACATAAGCTATTACTGTTTCTTTGCCTTAAATCCAGCCTATCTGGCCAAGCTATTTATCTGGCCAAGTATTTATCCAAACTGCTTTGCCAAAAATTGTTCTTTCCTATTTACATATTTCTGCTACTGGATCTTAAACTAATAGTTTTATTCTATCAATTATATTTTATAACAAATTATTATGAACTCTGGTTTTCCATTTGATAAATCTAAATCCTTGTATTTAGCTAGCTTAGAATCTTTTATTTTTATTGCATGTATCATTTACGACATGGCTATGATTATGATAATAAATATTCACTGGACTAATACATACATGAATTTTTGATGTTACATCACAGATTAACCTTGGAAAATACAACCTGTATTCAGAGTGAAAGAGGCAGAACACTGAAATAATACTTCCTAAGTATCAAAGCTATCCTGATTGGAAGGCTCTAAGTTTTTATAATCCAAATTTTAGGGATGAGTGAGCAATAAGACTATTGCTTTGGCTTTCTTTTTTCCTGGCAACCCTATTCCTTCCTACATACATACACATATAAAAATACATGTTCATCAATCTTGTTAATTCTTTCAAAGAACCAGCTCCTAGTTTCGTTGATCTGTTCTACTGTTCTTTTGGTTTCTATTTCATTGATTTCGGCTCTGATCTTTATTATTTCTCTTCTGCTGGGTTTAGGTTTTATTTGCTGTTCTTTCTCCAGCTCCTTTAGGTGTAGGGTTAGATTGTGTATTTGAGACCTTTCTTGTTTCTTGAGAAAGACTTGTATTGCTATATACTTTCCTCTTACGACTGCCTTTGCTGCATCCCAAAGATTTTGAACAGTTGTGTTTTCATTTTTATTTGTTTCCATGAATTTTTTTAATTCTGCTTTAATTTCCTGGTTGACCCATTCATTCTTTAGTAGGATGCTCTTTAGCCTCCATGTATTTGAGTTCTTTCCGACTTTCCTCTTGTGATTGAGTTCTAGTTTCAAAGCACTGTGGTCTGAAAATACGCAGGGAATGATCCCAATCTTTTGGTACCAGTTGAGACCTGATTTGTGACCAAGGATGTGATCTATTCTGGAGAATGTTCCATGGGCACTAGAGAAGGATGTGTATTCTGTTGCTTTGGGATGGAATGTTCTGAATAGATCTGTGAAGTATATTTGGTCCAGTGTATCATTTAAAGTCTTTATTTCCTTGTTGATCTTTTGCTTAGATGATCTGTCCATTTCAGTGTGGGAGGTGTTAAAGTCCTCCACTATTATTGTATTGTTGTTGATGTGTTTCTTTGCTTTTGTCATTAATGGGCTTATATAATTGGCTGCTCCCATGTTACAGGCATAGATATTTACAACTGTTAGATCTTCTTGTTGGATAGACCCTTCAAGTATACTTTGTTTAAGTATGATATAGTGTCCTTCCTCATCTCTTATTATAGTCTTTGGTTTAAAATCTAATTTGTCTGATATAAGGATTGCCACCCCAGCTTTCTTTTGGTGTCCATTAGCATGGTAAATGGTTTTCCATCCCCTCACTTTCAGTCTGGGGGTGTCTTTGGGTCTAAAATGAGTCTCTTGCAGACAGCATATCGATGGGTCTTGTTTTTTTATCCAATCTGATAGCCTGTGTCTTTTGATTGGGGCATTTAGCCCATTTACATTCAGGGTAACTATTGAAAGATATGAATTTAGTGCCATTGTATTGCCTGTAAGGTGACTGACTGTTACTGTATATTGTCTGTGTTCCTTTCTGGTCTATGATACTTTTAG
>NC_138375.1:49369735-49419479 GCF_054177405.1 Leptonychotes weddellii | reverse complement strand
ACTGATATGAGGAATTCTTAATCTCAGGAAACAAACTGAGGGTTACTGGAGTGGTGGGGGGTGGGAGGGATGGGGTGACTGGATGATAGACATTGGGGAGGGTATGTGCTATGGTGAGCGCTGTGAATTGTGTAAGACTGTTGAATCACAGACCTGTACCTCTGAAACAAATAATACATTATATGTTAAAAAAGAAGAAGAAGAAGAAGAAGATAGCAGGAAGGGAAAAATGAAGGGGGGAAATCGGAGGGGGAGACGAATCATGAGAGACTGTGGACTCTGAGAAACAAACTCAGGGTTCTAGAGGGGAGGGGGTGGGGGGATGGGTTAGCCTGGTGATGGGTATTAAAGAGGGCACGTACTGAATGGAGCACTGGGTGTTATACGCAAACAATGAATCATGGAACACTACATCAAAAACTAATGATGTATGGTGATTAACATAACATAATAAAAAAAAGAAAAAAAGAGTTTGTTTCCTGTCAATTTTATTTCAAGTAAACAATGCAAAACCAATAATCTTTTAATATCTTTGTTTTAATCTTTTAATATCTTCAGAATCTCTGTTTCTGTTTCATTTTTGCAGACTGTGGGAAACTAAATAAGCTACTTTCTTTCCCTGTTATAAATTGTAGGAAATTTTGCTGTAGACAGCTTTAATGAAGGCAAAAGCTTACATCGGTTGTGATGGTAGCAGTGCATTTTTTTAAAGAAAATTACTTTTTACAGAGTTTATAATGTTGATTGGAATCAGAAGCATATTAATTGCTGGTAAATAATTGTAGTTTTCAAAGATGGAGAAATGTTCTTACAAAAGAAATCAGGCCAAATGTCCATTTCTTTCTTTCTGTTCCATTCCTTCCCTGTACCTAAACAACTCTAATTCTACCCCTGCAGAGTAACCCCTGACTGAGTCAGCTCATTCAGATGTCTGGAGACCATGCTGGCTCCCTTTTTAGTCAACTTTTCCTCAGCAGATGTAGTAATACCATTGGTAGATCTTTGGGGAATTTTCCTTTCTGCTCTTCACCCTCAATACTCCTGCCATCTGGTCCATTTCTGTTTTACTTCCATTCAGCAGATGTGTTCCCATCACCCCTCCCATACTGACCTAAGTGAATCTCCCTAGTTTAGCATACCCCTGAGTTTGGACAGGTACAGGGACAGAGAATGGAATAATGCCAAGGTCTTAAACCCATATAGACATGAAAGGAAAGACCTGTGTCCATTCAAAACAAGGAGACTAAATGTTTATACTTCTTCATAAGCCAAGATACCTATTTCTTTTCTTTGGGCTCAATACAATTCATGTGAACACAAAATCCTCATTTGTTGCCAAATGAAGGTCATGTTTTATAGGCTCCAAACTTCTGCTCTTCTTTTGGTTGAAACATTGTGGCATATACCAGTGAAATTTGCCGGGCATTTGACATTTGTGGAATACAAGTGGCTACTTGCACATAATTTGTTGAGTGACCTGTTATTGTTGACACTTCATACATGCTTAAATATATTATGCAAGCTCAACCATGTTCTTGTTCTTATAAGGACATAAAAGATAAATTCCATCCTAAAGTAGATTATTAGTTCTGTTGAGAAACATGACTAGGTATGAAATAACTATCATCATTGTAAAGCCACATTTTTTTATTCCTAAATTGTGAAGTATAGACTATGAAATACAATGGAATTGCAAAGAATGAAGATTCAGTTCTGGGAGGAAGAAGAGAGAAAAGTGATAAAAGTGGACGATGAGGGCAGTGTGCCCACTGAGATGAAAAAACTATACCTCTGTTTGAATACCAAATTCCATTTAAATGTTATTCTAGATATAATGATCTAAGATTAAAGTTTTAAAAAGTATTCCACATTCAAACCTGCTGAGAAGACAAGAATTAGATTAGGCAGTAACTGATAAAAGTTAAGATACACTTCAGTGCCTAAGTCTACCTTTATAAGAAAATCTTTTTGTAAAAAGAGATTCTGCATCTCTATATTACCACAATTGATTTGTGCATTTTGTGGGATACAGCAATGAAGAAATTAATACTATAAAAATATATGTGAACTTATGTGGAATAACATGTTTTGAAATGCCTGCTGACCCTTGAGGTCCTTCATTAGCAGGATGGGCACAAAAGATTTAGGGTACATAAGTGATAGTGGTAAGACTCTGTATCCTGCATGGTGAAAATTT
The DNA here is from genome assembly GCF_054177405.1 of Leptonychotes weddellii. Classification (NCBI taxonomy): domain Eukaryota; kingdom Metazoa; phylum Chordata; class Mammalia; order Carnivora; family Phocidae; genus Leptonychotes; species Leptonychotes weddellii. The sequence continues at coordinate 49,417,282 of NC_138375.1, read as the reverse complement.
CCTTGTCCATATTCTTTGGCTCCATTGACACTGGGACCAAGTGTACTTCTTATGAAAACTCTTAAATGAAATGATCAAGAATATGAGGAAGTACCCCAATGTAAAAAAGCACTGAAAGGTAATGAACTTTGGGGTCAAAATAGAACTAATGCATCATCTTACTGAAAGGAAGTAGTTTATAGTAAATAAATGTATATAATGAAATTATATAAAAATAGAGCTAACAATTGTAGATTAGAAATAATCAATGAAAAGTTTTATTATGAATAAACTTGTATGTGCAACTTTTTATTTTCAAACTATTTTTCAGATTAGTGTAGTTTCTCAAAAAATGATATGACTGCCATGTATATTAACCTGTCAGAATGCACTTACATGTTTTTATACGTTATGAAAAATCTATAACTCTGAGTTAAGAATTTTGGAAAAACCTGCCCTTTTTTTCTTTCACATGAATCTGATTATCATATAAATTCATAGCTAAGTACATAGTGCTGAGAAACACAGAATCATAGAATTATAGGGTAAGAGGGATCTGAACCCTCATTATGTCCAACACTATTTTATTACTTTTAGAGTAAGTGTATGAATATAAATAGAAAACTCTGTCATCTTTTAAAGGTAATGATATGGACAGAAAACCTGGAAGTTCAAAACCTAGAAGAAACCAAGGCTCACCTATCCATAACATGTTAAAATATAGAGTTAATACCAAATAAAAAATAAATTGCTTATTTACTACTATAATTACTAAACTAGGTATTTTACATGATGGAACTGTGTGTATATTGATTTGGAAATCACAGAAAATTGAAATATCTGAGGGATTATGGGGATATGAACTGGGGCTTGAGTGACTACAGATTAGACATTTAGATTTGGGCAACACCGATTTGGGGATCAGAATATATTGGATATTTAGGGAATATTTTACAAAAAGAGACAAGAGGACCCATATGTAGTTCTTAGAAAAAATATGGGCAACCAAGGAAGTCAAGTTATTGATAAAGGAGAGAGCCCTTGTCAACTAGTTTTAAAGGAAAGATGTCCTACAGACAGTTCACATGCCACACGGATAAGAGAGTAAGAACATCAGGGAGAGTGAGTGTGTGTGTGAAGTTGAGAAAAGAGATCCAATTAAAAGACATCAGTCTTCAGCTCAAAGCCAGAGGAATTACAAATGGTAGTAAAGTGTCTCTGGAGTTGGGACATGATGGAATCTGAGCTCAGAAAGGAAGGTTTAGCTTTAGACAACAAAAACAGATGAGGATTTTTCTGAGGCTTGAAAGAGAGACAAACGATGGGTGCAAACAAAACATTGAATTGGGACAAACATAAAAGCTGAAGCTCATGAATTCAGCCTTTCCAGGCAGATAGTAGTGGGACCACATATTGAGAAGAGCAAGTAGATATTAGATCCTAGAAGAGAAGAGAAAAAGTCTGAAACAACTTAGGTTGGGTACATACTGAGAAGCCAGCAGGAGATAAATAAAAGGACTGATTAGCAGTAACAAGAAACAAGTTGCAGTTGGATTATCATACTTCATAGGACAGAGTAAGAACACTGGTTTTATATTAAAAAAAACTTTGACTTGTGTCTTAGTGTCCTAATAATTTGGCCAAACTGCTTTGTGGTGGTTACTGGTATTAAAGTAACATACTGACCATGCTCAGGTCACAGTCTGTACAATGAATTAGTGATGTTGTAACCATAAGAAGAAAAATGTGTGTTTCTTATTAACATTTACTAGACGAAAAAAAAAAATCTAAAACTCTCTTGATTACCTTTATTTCTGTAAACAGCATCACTATTCCAGATGTGTGACTCATTTTTATCATGGGTTCAAGAAAAAAGAAAATCTTAGAAAACCATTGTTTTCTCAAGCTGAGTTCAAAATGAGGCAAAAAACATCTGTAAAAATTGGGCAATGGAAAAGCCAAGAAATCCAGTCTGCTTTCATATAGGAAAAAATGACATAGCTGAATCTGAAGGTAACAATAAAAATGAGGTCACTCTGCTATTATCTCAACAAGACATTTTCTGTTTATTTGGATTTTTGTTTTGTTTTGTTTTGTTTTAATGTACTGGGCATTGGAAAGGAAGAGAAAGATTAAGCAAATGAAAATGCTTTTATGTTATAATTCACACAACACTGCCAAAACCCAACGAGCAAAATACTATTCATTTTCCATGTCTTGGTATACAACAAATGGACACAAATATGTCTAACTCTTTCTAAAATATAAGCAGGACATGTAAGTATAATGGAGCCTTTCTAAATACCTTAACATAAACGACAGAGTGAATATTTGGGGAAAGTAAATGGAGAAAAGAAATGTGAAAGTTTTCCAAGGTATTGTATAATTAAAGTCCAAGGAATTTATGACATAAAAATGGCTTTTCCTCAAATTTATCTTAGAGTGTATTGGCTGCTAAGTGAAGCAAAAGAGAAAAAGTGATCAAATGATATTCATAGTGAACACTGAACTAGAGTTCAAGATAGGTCAAAAGGTTCAAGTCAAATACTTCCTGGTGATTCCCATTATTGCTATGCTGAGCAAAAAGAGATAAACCTGTGGGGCTGAAGGTTTACTGATTTTCAATTTATAAGCATAAACCACCGAACCTCTCCAAATTACATGTGTAAAACCTTAACTAACCACCAAGGTGAAACCCATCTAAAGAGGCTATATTCAGATTCTACTTTTTTCTGCCTCAGGTTTAAGCCAATGCTGTTTTAAATCACTGTGTAAGAAGATCTATTCAAACTTCACTAATTGTTTTAATTCATCTTATTTTCTATAACATTGTTCCATTACCTTTTTTTCATTTTTAATATAAATTTTACATACATGGTGAAGACCACAGACACACTTTAAAGAAAACTAAACTATCTGATGGTTAAATGTAGAAGTAAATATGAATCTCCATAATTTTAAATAACTATTATCATGTCTTGATTACGTTTGGGGTCTATATTATTTTAATATGAGCATAGTTCAAGAGATGTCAATAGAACTTGGATTACGGTACACTTGAATATATACAAAGATTTTTTAAAAGCACTGGAAAAATTATTTTCCCTCCATTTCATTGCATAGTTATTTCCCTTAATTTCTATGTTGAGGGTGGGAGAGAGGTGTAGAGAATAGAAAAAGGTAGAGAAGAAGGAAGGGAGGGAAGCAGGGAGAAAGTAAGGAAGGAAAGGAGGGAGAGAGATTAGCTCCAGATAATTGAATAAGTTAACTACTAATATAATACAAGAATCTGACTACAGACTGAGGACCTAGTAAGTAACTGACTTCATGAGCTTTAATTAGTCACAGCCTAAAAGGGTTTTGATTTCCTCATGAGGATGTTAGTCTAGAATTTAGACTCCAGATTATTTCTTAGGTAACTGTTAGTTTTAAACTTCCATTGTTTTAGCATATATTCAATTTTTATCACTAAATAACAAAATGAAAGACTCTCATTTGAGAATGAGAACAAATTAAGAATTGTTTTGAAAAACTGGAGGTATTTGTGGTATTCAGGAGAGAAGAGAATTTTGATTGCTTGCTGTGCTCTAAAACATTCTTCCTTGCATTGACTGGGAATAATTGGCAAATGCATCTCTGTCAGATTTATTGATCATTTTGAAGACAGCTCAACTAGGTTTATATGTAGATATAATCATGTGGGAGTAACAATCTTGCGGAATATAAGACTCCTACCACTATGCAGAGTTCAAGCCTTTAACATTCCATTTTCCTTCTTGCTTCATCCCCAGACTTTTAAACAACAATGACAAAAACTTAATGCTTCATCCTTTGGTTGTATCAGTAGTCACTGTTCACTCACCATCTGTGACAAAACTTGTATTGATTTTTTTGTATGTTAATGATTTGCCACTGAAATATTATTTATTTTCTCTACCATTGACTGTTATTTATCTTTTTTAGTACTGTTGACCTTTGAACAACATGGGTTTGATCTGACAGGTGCACTTACATATGGATTTCTTTTCGATAATTATACTGGAATAATTTTTGGAAATTTGTAATGATTTGAAAAAACTCTCAGATGAACTGTGTGTCCTAGAAATACTGAAAAAATGCAGAAAAATGCATTATTCTAAGAATACAGTATATAACACATAAAGCAAACAAAATATGTGTTGACTATTTGTATTATCAGTAAGGCTTCTGGTCAACAGTAGGCTGTTAGTAGTTATGTTTTTAAGGAGTTAACAGTTATAAGCAGGTTTTCAACTATGCAGAGGATCAAAGCTGCTAACCCATGCATTGTTCGAGGGTCAACTGTATTCTTGATTCCTTGTAGTCATGAATCTCATGTTCAATGCTCAGAAATATTCTACTCTTGGCAGAGGAACAGATTTTGTATCTGACCAGCCTATATTTCTTGGAATTTATTGCATTTGTCACTATTTCTCCCTTTTTGGACAATTACTCTCAAGTATTTACTGACTCTAATTTCTGCAATACATTTAAACTGTTTGCCTTCTGCTTAGATAATTTTCTAGCATCTCCATCTCTCCTCTGCTTAAAGAGGAAATTCTCCAAAAAATGTTGGCCATACGAAATGCCAAACTTAAAATATAATCAGAATTGACATTTTCTTGAAAAAAGAATTGTATAGGTATCTGATTTAGTCACTCTTATAGAGATTGGAGACAACATGAGATGAGAAGCATCGTCTACCTGACTATAATATGATACAACTTTCCTCTTAATTTTGGTTTTCAATTTATTTTTTTAAGATTTATTTATTTGAGAGAGAGAGAGCACGACTGGGAGGAGGGGCAGAGGGAGAGAATCTTCAAGCAGACTCCCCACTGAATGCGGAGCCCACGACATGGGGGTTGGTCTCATGACTCCAGAGATCATGACCGAAGCCGAAACCAAGATCAGATTCTTAACTGACTGAGCCACCCAAGTGCCCCTCCATTTATTTTAATTATAAGCAACCTCATATTAAATATACATCCCCTACTCAGTGAGAGTTGATATGGAAGAAGTGTAACATACGGAGTAAAATAAGGGCTCTCTCATCAACTGCCAGGGTTTGAATCCAGTCACTTTCATGTACTAGCTCTGTGACCCTGGCGAACTTCATAGGATTTTTGTATTTATTAAATAGTATAAGCATATAAGGTACCTACGACAATAAATAATAATAAATAAAATAGGATCCATAAGAGCTGGAACACCTGACCATTATAGTTTTCATGCTATTTGGGGGTATATTAAGTTACTGCTAAATACAATTATGTTTTTTAAAGAACATTTTATTTATATAAGATGATACACAATGATGAAGGTGTCATTATAATGATAAATTCAGTTTACTTATGTACTAAGAAAAAAATTATGAATATACCATAATCTATATTTCAAACCATGCAGAAGGCACATGCTTACATAACACTCTGTAACTACTACTGCTATTACCACTAACTATATAATTACTAGAGTATATTTGTGGAACTGCTTACTTACAAAAAGAGCAGTCTTGATGATGAATATACATTTAGCAACTTTAAAAAGCAGAGAAAATATTGACACAATTTGCAAGATGCCTATTAATGACAAAAATACCAAATTGCATGTAAAGGGACAAATTTTAAAAAATAAATTAACCACAATGTGAGAAAACAGTATGGTATAGTGGGAGCAGCATGAGCTTTAGAGTTAGAGACCCAGCTGCTTGACTTACTAAATTTATTACTTTGGACAAGTTGTTAAACTTTTCTGATTTGGAGTTTCTTCATTTGTATCTATGCTAATAATTCTACCTACCTCTCATATATTACCCATTTTTCCCCATTACCCATTAAGGAAGTTATGTGCAAACTTATTAAAGTTACCTAAATATCCTAATAATATAGGAATATTATTAATCATAATATACACCAGAAAATAGCTTACTATTGTCTAGTAATTTGTGGCAATTATGTTTTAAGATACATGAACTGATCCATAAAAGTGTGATACCCACTATGCTTGTTAGACATTCTTCATATTATAAATGAAGAATTCCTGGCTATGTGATCGTACTTGAAGAACAGAATGTGAACTAACATTTATTGCCTATACTGCACTAGCATAATGCTACATACTCTTATATGTTAACTCACTTAATTCATTTTATGTTAACTCATTTAACACAATGTATGGGGAAAACTAAAGATGGCTAAAAAGAAATAGCCTTTTAACTCCTGTGCATCCCAACTTTGATAAATGCCCAAGTCAAAACTCACTTTCTCTATGATTCTTTTACATTCTTTATTTTTCTTCTGTAATCTATACTCTCTTCTGAATTTATGTATTGATAAGTGGTAAACTAAGAATGAAGATCTGGATATTATAGCAATTTGTGAGTTGGGTCACATAATGAGGAGACAGTTCATTAGTAGGAGGACCACGAAGTAGACTGCTTGGGTTTAGAGTCAGCACCCTGGATCTTGGAAGGACAATTTAGGTCAAAGGCTAGGACAGGAAACCAAGACAGATACTTTGCTTCTGATCCTTAGGTTTTAGGCAGGGGCTTGGTTACCAGGCAAAGGGATAAGAATCCAGGTTCTGCATGCAAAATAAGAAGCTGGAGTAGAGTAACAGCTGCTTGGCCTCTTGATCTAGAATACATCTGGTCTCCAAACAGATGAAAGCTGAATTTATAGTTAAAGAGTAAATGATACTTTTTGCAAGGGTTAGGCCAGAGTTTCCTAAAATCTGTTCTCATAATAGTAGTATATGAATTTCCCTGTTAAGAAAGGTTTCTGTTGTCAAATGATTTGGAGGCATACACAGTTTGCTCACATATCTATGATAAATGCACTATGAAGTCTGGCAGCAGAGAAACCTATTCAATTTTGTTGTATCTAGTGTTTCCCAAAACTATTTGATTACAGGATACTTTCCTCATAGATCTATTAATATCCTCCCCAAGTATTCTACAAAACACAGATGTGTTATTTTATAAAAATATGTCTTCCAGTCGTGTGCATGTGCGTGCATGTGCGTGTGCATGTATGTGTGTTAAGTGAAATACAGAAAAGATACACAAGGTTGTTAACATAGGTTTGTGGAGAGGTAGATGATTTGAGGAGAAGCTGAGCAAGGAATCAAGAAAAAAAAAAGAAAAAAGAAAAAAAGAAGTAAAAGCAAAATAAAATAGTCAACAAAAAAGGCAGCCAACAGGTAAAAATCTGAATAGGAATTTATTCCAGATGAAATGAAATTTGTAGAACCTGCTGAACAATTCTATGAACAAGTAAATTAAAAGATAACATCTATTTTAAAAGGGTAAGAATTTGTGAAACAGGAAAAAATAAAATAGATGTGAAAAAGAATGAAGAAAATACTGAAATTATAAGGAAAATCACAACAGATGGGATAAACTCTAATTTGGAGACAAAGAAAGACATAATGAATTGAAACATATTATGAGTAATTTATCAAACATTTATATGTGCTATACCAAGTTCTTTTTATACTGCCTCATAAATGAATCAATTTCCTAACAACCCTATGAGGTACACTATTATTATCAATATTTTACAAATGAGGAAGATTTGTGTAAGAGATTAACTTGCTCAAAAACATATAGTAAGTAAAGAATTCACCCCAAGTAATGTCCATGCAGATAAATAGATAAAAGCATGAAAGAGCAATTAAGAAACCTAGAAGAGGATAGATATGAGTTATGGGATTGATACCTTTAACTTCCAAATAATGGAAGCAGGGGAGAGTTACTGATTATGGTGTTTAAATAGTATCTATGGCTTTACATTTGCTTGAAAATGAGAGAACCCATTTAAGAAAATATAGAAAGGTGGCAACATCTGCTAAGTTTGGGTGATGGGTATTTGGGTCTCCAGATATTTGAAAAAAATCATGAAAATTAAAATTTTAAATTTTAAAAAACTTTCAAAGTGATCTACAGAATGGAATGTATAGAGTTTCATTTTGTAAAAATCATATGTACAAAAGAACTAAAGAAACACATCATTTTTATTATTGTTACATTTAGAACGATGCTTTTATAAAGGTTCTTATGTTATATAAGATACTCCTGTAAAGAACAGTTGCTATGGCTTTGGTATCCCATCCAGAACTCAGTGTATGCTCTCTGAGTTGGACGTATTATATTTCTGGCCATATATTCCAGTTCCATAGTTTGGCTACATTGTGAAAAGCTTCATGCATCACTCTTGGGAACAATTAAGAGATCTTTTGAGCCAATTTACCAGTAGATTATGGAATATGACATCACTTTCGTATATCTCTTACTTCAACTTTAATCATTTTTATCACTGCATATTTTCAACTCTTCAAGTTCAAAAAATACAAAGTGAAATTGTCTGTCTTTAAAACTTCAATTAGTTTAAATGAACTAACCAAATACTTCCATTAAAATCTCCCTGAATAATAGGATTTTACTCACCTGTACTAAAAAGAAAAAAATACTATCTAATAAGGTTTTTCTTTTTACAGATTTCCATTGTTTTGAATATGTCTATTGCCAAATACAGTCATTTCCCTAACGGCCACTCTTTAAGACAAGTATATGACATTGCTGAAAAAATTGGCTGGGATGAACTCAGGCTCTTCTCATTAAATGTTCTCCCTGGACTGGAGAAAAGTAGAAAATGCAAACAGATGTAAACAGTTCTCACCACCATTTAAAGAATTCCATGGATGGGGTGCCTACGTGGCTCAGTCAGTTAAACTTCTGACTCTTGATTTCAGCTCAGGTCATGATCTCAGGGTTATGAGATGGAGCCCCACTTCAGACTTTGCACTCAGCAGGGAGTCTGCTTGAGATTCTGTCCCTCTCCTTCTACCCCTCCCCCTCCCCTGCTCACACTCTCCCTCTCTCTCTTAAAAAAAAAATGCCAGGGCGCCTGGGTGGCTCAGTTGGTTAAGCGACTGCCTTCGGCTCAGGTCATGATCCTGGAGTCCCGGGATTGAGTCCCGCATCGGGCTCCCTGCTCGGCGGGGAGTCTGCTTCTCCCTCTGATCCTCCCCCATCTCATGCTCTCTCTCTCTGTCTCATTCTCTCTCTCAAATAAATAAATAAAATCTTTAAAAAAAAAATTCCATGGGCATGGGAGATATGAGGGTGTTGCTGGTAGAAGGAGGAGACAGACACTCGTTCTTAATGTTTATTTTATACTAGACCCTTTATAACAGAATTTCAGATTATTGATCGGCATTGCCTGATTCCATTTCATTGAGTCCCATGAGAGTTGAAATTGCAGACTGAGATAAACTAAAAGTACCAAGTTCATCATGTTTAAAACTGCTTTTTCAGGGTATTGCTTTCCCTCTGCTACTTCAGTGCTATTCCTCTATCACTGAGAGGTTGTAATAGCAAAATGGATGTGGGGGAATAGCTTGAAAATAAGAGCAGTTATGATCTAATGTCATATCGTCTGTGATGTGTGTCTGAAAGATTTATGCCCTGATTAAAGAAGCCTTGATTGAATTTTCTGATAGAAAATTGTTTTGGTCATTGGCACATGTGTTGCATATTCTTTGATCCAAAGTTTGTTTTTGCCTTTGCTTGAAAAAGTTAAGAGAAAGGCCTAGGGAAGAAAAATACTGTAAGTAGAAAGGAGGTAAAATGTATTCTATAATATAAAGCGGGCATTGGGATTTAGTGAACAATAATTCATGGTCAAGAAAGAGTTTCCAGTGCATTCTCTCTTTTGTTGACATTTCAATCACTCACTCACTCATTCATTCATTTATTCATTCAACAAATATTTATTCAACACAAAGAGTGAATACTCCTTTGTGCTAGGTATGGTTTTAGACACAAAGGATACATCCGTGAATAGTATGACAGGGACAATGTTCTCTAATTTGTAGTGAGGGTTGTCAGCCAATAAACAAGAAAAGGAATGAATGAGGATTTCCAATAGTGACTAATTCCATAAAGCAAATAAAATAGTGTTTGAAGTGATTAAAGTATTTGGAAATGGGAAATCTTCTTAGATTTAATATAGGTTATAAATGGCCTCTTTGAACATTCAAAGGGGCTGCCATGTAGCTATTATCTACTAGGGGTAAGAAGGATAAAAGGAAGGAGTGGTCAATATCAGAACATTCTAAGCAAAATCAGCAAATACAAAGCCCTAAAGTGAAAGTGAGCTTGGCTTATAGTCTAATACTGAGTAGACTAGTGATGGAAGGAATATTTTGGGTGTGCAGATCATGAGATTAGAGAGAGAGAATCAAGAGTTCTATTATGGAGGGCAGTGTTGCTCAATCCTTTTTGCACACTTAACTATCAACCTCTAGGCTGAACATGGAACCAATTCAATCAAAATGGACAGTACCTATGCATCAGTTGAGAATCACTCACATGGGGCTCTGCAGGTAATGGAATGGATTCTGCATTTTTTTCCAAGTGTAATGACAATACATCTCTTCTTGAGTGTCTTTTGGTTTATACCTAACAGTAGATTAGCAAAACCCTTACTAAACACATCTACAAACACCACCATCTTATCAGATCAACTCTTTATATACTCAAACTTAAGAAATTATATTTCCCATAACCAAATATTTAATAAATACATTTTGCCTTTCATAATTCACTTCCACATTTCCTTAAATGCCTACCAAAATACTACCACGCCTTCAACCTCCCAAGAAGTTCTTTTCCTCTCTTGTCTTACATTTGCCTGATCACAGACACAAGCACTGGTGATTTCCAAGTTACAAGCAGTAGATTCCTTAAAGCATCCAGGGTCAGACACCATGAAATCTAAGAGGCTAAGTTGACTTCTTAAGCAGTAGCTTCTTATTCCACATGGAATGGAAGAATTAATTAATTACTTTGATTTCAGTAATACAAACTCATCTCCAGGTGAATCCAAGTAGCAGACTTATTTATATCATCAATCTAGACTTTCAATTCAAAATGCTTGTCCTGGAAGTTCTAAGTACTCCTTAGTCCAGACATGTACTCAGGGCTTTGTAGGAGTTATGTTAGAATGGTTGATCGTATGCCATGTTTTTAAAATAAGCAAGTTTTAAAAATTATGTGTGATCATACTTCTCAGCCTTCTCTCTGCTAGCCCTCACTTTGCTGCCAAACTCTCCTCCTTAATGGGCTGTTATTTGAAGAGCTATTGATGATAATGCACTGGGGGCTGAAAGGGTGAAAAGAATATATTTGGGATGGTTTTATCACCTTCTGTTTTGAAGTTAATAAAGTTCTTTAGAAAATGGAGACAAGAGAGGTGTTAATTTGATTTGGGGCCATGAAGGGAAGATTTAAGAACTTAGAATAATTTTGAAGATGTTGATAACTTTAGAAATTAATGCACCATTGGGGAAACTGGGTGGCTCAGTAAGTTAAACGTCCAACTCTTGATTTCACCCAGGTCATGATCTGAGTCGTGGGACCGAGGCCGAGATTGGGGCTCACATCGGGCTCCAGGCTGGGAGTGAGCCTGCTTAAGATTCTCTCTCTCCCTCTCCCCACCCCCATTCCCGCCCCTGCTCCTGTGCGCTCGCTCTCTTAAAAAAAAAAAAAAAAAGTGCCATCAACTTCATCTCCTGTTCTTTTGATTAAAAACACCAGTAGTGTTTTCTGGGCCAAAAGCAAATAGTGCAGATTTTATGTATTTGATTACTTTGATGTTGAATGAAATGGATGGCAGAAAGGACAATGAGGTCAAATAAGATTCAATTCCACTATGTCCGTTTATTAGATCCTGTGAGATTAACACCACTGAAACACAATTCTCATTAGAAGATTTTGTTTTTCTCAAGGACATTGACTCCCTGGTGCCCTGATCCTAAATTGAAGTTTTATGAATCTTGATCACCTTGTGGAAAATGAAATGTATCCGAGAATTCAGCTTTGCATCTATTTGTGCAGGGGAGTTAAATTTATTTCCTGCCAACATCAGCAAGTCTGATTTTAGAGAATGCAGCTCATTAGAATAAGTTAGCCATATTAGAATATATGCTGCTCCATTCCTCCCTTGCAGCTGCTCTGGGTGCTACAATGCATCCTGAGAAGCCAGCGAGAAAGCAGATCTCTGCTGCACCTCATTCACTGATTCTGTTCACACTAGGAAATTGGTTCAAATAAAGATTACTTTCTAACAGGCAGGGTTCAGACATGTCCTGCATTAGGACCTGGGCAGGAGAAACCCCTATAAGAAAGTAGAGGACTACTACAGAGCCTGTGCAGCCAGCAAATTCAAGCCATAAGAAGCACAGGGTAGTTCGAATGTAGAGAGAGACACTTATTGGTACAGCGCCCAGTTTCTGATGGATATATTTGAACTCTCTTTTCTTCTCCCAGCTTGCAACTACAGAAAGATTTTGCTTGTGTTCTTGGGCTCAGAATCTATTCTGTTTTTTTTACTTTGTTATAATATTTGCCTACATAGGTATAATCTATCCCATTTTTTCCATTCCTAATGTTGTTAGTGTTTCTCAGGACATTATCATCTTATACTTGTATTACTGTGCTATTCTCCAAATTAATCTCTGCCCTCAAGTTCTCAGAGAACATTGCTCCACTCACCATTATACACACAAAAGCACATACTTGTTCTCACACATAAAAATCTATTATTCCCAATCTTAGTAAATTTACTAAAATATATTTATAGAATTTCACTAGTCATCACTAAAAACATAAAATACTGACATCAAAATATTGATATGTTTAATTATATCATTTCACTACTTGAAAATCTCAAATGTCTTTTCATTTAGAATGAAAAGCAAGCACCTTAACCTGGCCCTGAGAGCCTTCTACTACCTGCTGTAATTCAGGTTGGTACGAGATCACAGAGATGAAGTAAGGCATCAGTGGGACTTTACACATAGAGTGCTTATTACAGTGCCTAACACATGAGGCAAATATTGTAGAAAATATTGTAGTCAATATCACCATGTCATTATTTCAATATAAGGTGGCCTTAGAATAATCAGGCTATCAATCCATGGTTCCCTAAATATTTGAAGTTGTCATGTGAACTGCCATGTCCACACTTTTATTTATATTGCCCCTCTCTCTCTCTATATATATATATAACCTTTTCTTTGAGATTTAGTTAGGAAGGGCACATACAGTAGCAGATAGAAACAAAGGGCTCTGCTTTCTGAATCCATGATTTTGAATCCTGTCTTCACTATTTCCTAGTTCTGTACAAGTTGATAACCTCTCTAAGCCTCAGTCCTCCTGTCAGTTGACTAGGACAATCACGACTCTCACCTTCTGGACATGTGAGAATTAAAAGAAATAATGCATGTCAAAAACTTAGTATAGCACGTGGCACATAGTAGACATTCAATTCAGGTATTTTTTGAATAACCAATTTCAAGTTCCATGTTCTCTATCAATCTTTTCTCAAACAGTCCAACCCCTTGTTGGTTCAATCTTTATTTTAAAAATGATCTGTGCAGGGTGCCTGGGTGGCTCAGTTGGTTGGGCGACTGCCTTCGGCTCAGGTCATGATCCTGGAGTCCCGGGATCGAGTCCCGCATCGGGCTCCCTGCTCAGCAGGGAGTCTGCTCCTCCCTCTGACCCTCCCCTGCTCATGTTCTCTCTATCTCATTCTCTCTCTCAAATAAATAAATAAAATCTTTAAAAAAAAAAAAATGATCTGTGCAACTCACTTGGCATATGACCTTTGCCTTGTTACACCATTGTCACTGTCTTGAATTACTTAATTTTTGTTGTATTATTAACTTTTGCCTTCCAAAATGGCTGTTGACATTTAGAAGAAACACAGAATTATACTCTGCCTCCCCTATTTAGAGTGTCTACCATGGTGAGTTCCCTTCACCACTCATGTACCCACTCACTCATTCATTGAACAAATATGCACTGTCATGTTGAATTAAGACCACTTGGATTATAGTCTCTGATCTCATGGGATTATAGGAAAAAAACAAATATACTATTAGGAAGAGTACAAGCAATTAGTTATTATTATTAGTTAATAATAAAATATTGTTAATTTTACATCATTAATAGAATATGTATTCATATATATATATATACATTTTATACACTTGTACACCAACTAAAACTAAGAAGAGGGAGCTTATATCATGCCATGGCTAAGAATCAATGAATCAATGCTTTTGAAATTTTACAATCTTTACTTCTTACCATGTCATCTTTACGTGAGGTGAAGTATTGGGGGCATTACTCATTTCTTAGTTTCTTTGGCTTTGGTAACTATTTCCATTGAGAATTCTTGTTTTCTTTAAAGTATGAGCATGGTCGAGAGAGCCCTATATCATCTCCTGGCTAGTGTTTTCTATTAATTCCCATCAAAATAATTTTATGTCTTTAGTACATGATTGGGTGCCCAGACTGTGGCTGAGCTGCTGTAAAGGAAAGAGACACTGAGAATGGAACAGTGTGTCAGCAACAGCTGCTCAAACCTAGTTTGTAGAGCCTGTTAGCTAAGCTAGCACTAAAAAGTAGCATTTATTGGGGTGCCTGGGTGGCTCAGATGGTTAAGCGTCTGCCTTCAGCTCAGGTCATGATCCCAGGATCCTGGGATCAAGTCCCGCATCGGGCTCTCTGCTCCTTGGGACCCTGCTTCTCCCTCTGCCTCTCTCTCTATGTCTCTCATGAATAAATAAATAAAATCTTAAAAAAAAAAAGTAGCATTTATCAAGAGCATTTATCAGGGGGGAAAGGAGTGCATGGGAGAGAGTAGTGTTTTATTGATCTGTGAGAAGTTTATTTTTCTATTCTGAAATGTTAAAGTAATCAATTTCTTAAATAAAGCAAAAGTACCAGTATTGATAATCTCAATGATGTTTTAAGTTTTCTAGGACAACAAAGGTATATTGACATTGTAATAACACAAATGCCAGGCTTGATTGTGTTTGACACATTCACTGGTGGGTTTTGATTGCTAGAGTTAATCCCTCACTAGGAAAGAGATGTTTTCAAGATGTTTGGTTTATGGCTGGTGAATTAGAAGGAATATAAAGGACTTTTTATTTCATCCTCTCTTAGTTGACATAGACATTTCATGATCACAGAAAGTCAAGAAAGTAAAGTGGGATTGTAAAAATAGGAGAGTACTTAAAAGCCCAAACTGGCCACTTTTAATATGTATCATTTAACAACCCCTAAGATTGAACATTTATTAATGGTTTAATTTATCATTAATATTTGTTTATAATCATTACAATACTTATTTTAAAATAGCATATAGGTGGGGCACCTGGGTGGCTCCGTCGTTAGGCATCTGCCTTCAGCTCAGATCATGATCCCAGGGTCCTGGGATTGAGCCCCGCATCCGGCTCCTGCTCAGTGGGAAGCCTGCTTCTCCCTCTCCCACTCCCCCTGCTGTGCTCCCTCTCTCACTGTCTCTCTCTGTCAAATAAATGAAATCTTTGGGCGCCTGGGTGGCTCAGTTGGTTAAGCGACTGCTTTCGGCTCAGGTCATGATCCTGGAGTCCCGGGATCCAGTCCCACATCGGGCTCCCTGCTCAGCAGGGAGTCTGCTTCTCCCTCTCCTGCTCCCCCCTCTTGTGCTCTCACTCTCTCTCTAAAATAAATAAATAAATAATTTAAAAAAATAAAAATAAATGAAATCTTTAAAAATATAATAAAATAAAATAGCATATAGGTGAGTATTTTTGAAAGTCTTTCTTTAAACCATGTTTTCATACTAGAGATCACCATGTAGTGAGCTACCCACTACTGATTTCCATTCCGTTCTATTCCTGTTTCTCAAATTAATCTGACCCACCCCCATGAAGTCCCCTGCCAAATTCAGAATACAGTTATAGATAAGGAGGATAAGAAAGAGGCAACCGATGCAAGCAGCTTTTATTATACCTACAAACAGATACATTTCATACTGTCATTAAAAGTTTCTAATTCTGGGGGCACCAGGCTGGCTCAGTGGGTACAGCATATGACTCTTCATCTCGGGGTCACGAGTTCAAGCCTCACATTGGGCACAGGGTGTACTTAAAAAATAAAAATAAATAAATAAAAATTTAAAAAGTTTCTAACCCTGGTCAACTCCTAGCACATTTTGGATGGTCTGTGTTCAAGTTGTTATTCAATTCAGGGATACAGAATAAAATCTAAAACTGACCCCTTGATATGTCCTCTTAAATTTTTTATTTCACTTCATTTCAACTTTTCAGAAGAAAGACAATATTAAAAACATTCTATGTATATATCAGTGATTATATATCAGTGATTATATGAAAGAAACTACAAGCTCAAGAGGTGTTTGATAGATTATAAATTCTAACCATTTATTATTTTTAAAAAGCCAGTGTACCAATATATACTGGTTCAGATAAGAACCAAAGAAATTTGCTTAAATATAGAAGGAAAAAACAACTGAATATACTTTTCAAATCAGTTATAAATCATCAGTGAAAGAAAAATATTTTAAATATTGAAAGAGTAATAGGACTATTTTCCTAAAGTATGGGCAGTAATCCAAGAGATTCCAAAAAGAAAAACTTAGCTTGTACAAATCTTTAGCGAACAAGCTCACATAGACAAAAGTGCATTTTAAAACACAGTCTTGATTGTTGGTTTTTTGGTTTTTTTATGAAATGCATCTTGGAAAAAAAAAATCCTTCACGATAGGTGCTACTGAAAGGTCAGTAGCATTAAGCAGTGATACAAGGTAAAATAAGAATGTTTTCAGGGAGTGATGGAATCCCTCATAGGAAAGTATTTGCCAGCATCTTTTGCAAGATGGTGACACAAGAAAAGAGATTAGACAAATTTTGCTTTAGAGTGTGCTCTGTGATATAATACATTTAACACCTTGCTCGGTAAAATTTTACTTGCAAAGCCATTTATTTCAGTGAAGATACAACATATTTTTTTCTATAATAGCTTGTCAAATAGCTGTAAAATTAGTTGATTAAATGTTGTTTAATGATAAAAGAAGAATGTGCCAGTGGTTCACCTGCCAGAAGCATGGTGTTTGAGTATTGCTGAGGTAACGACTGAAGGAGAGGAGGTGAAGATGGTTACAACCAAGACAGTTAAGAGACTGAAGACAGAAAGAAAGAGAGATTGTTAGTCTATGCTGGGAATTCAACCGGAGAAAGGAAAAGGGGACCAAAATATAATTTTAGAAAGCTTTCCATGTGAAGCAAAAGGTAAAATTTCTATAACATTCCTTTAAGGAAAATTCTCAGTAAAGATTCACAATATTCTTCAAGAATTATGGAAGAGATATATCTTATTGACTATGATGAAGAACAAAGGAAAGAGTCATGATCTCTTAGAAATTATTGGCTTGTATTTTGAATATTATAATCTGGGAGGTTTGAATTTTGAGATTAATGGATTCTTTACACATTATAATGATTCCAAGAAAACCATTGAGGTATGAGCCAGTGAGGTATGAGAACCAGACTGAGATCAGAAGTATGTTAAGAATGATGTGCAGAATGATGCTTAGTTTGAGACTGTGTGACTTTATCCAATTAAGTGTAAAACAGGAACAACCTAACAAAAACTTCCTACTGAAATTACTAGCCAGCTCATTGTGCTTCACTGAACACTCAGTGAAACTCTTTTAAAAAGTTTCTTCTGAATTCAAGATAATAGACAGATTATCTCTGAGGATCCTGGTATAACAGGATGATAGAAACAGTCTGCAATAGTCAGTGTTGCAGAATCTGACTAGACCTGTGTCATCCCATTTCTTCTTTCTGGATGCACAGGAAGACTGACTGCATTTCCTACCCACCTTTGTGATTAAGTTGGGGACCTCTGACTAGTTTTCATTAATAAATGTGAGCAAAAGTCATGTCTCTCATATCTGGACCAAAGTGAACATGAGGAGAAAAACACTGATGGTGGGTGTTGTTACTTTTTATTTCATTGGATTCTATTTTGAGAAAGACCTTCAAATAAAATGGGCTTGATTCAAAGAGAGAGTGAAAAGATGCTGAATTCTGAGGCTCGCCCCTGTCATTCAAAGACATCTTTGCCATTCAGGTGCTAGACAAGTCTTCATAATGCTTCTGTTATCTGTTTGTAAGAATTAAGCTTATGCAACATATCTACATGTGAAATTATTTTAAACAATCTAGATTACTAGCATAAGGGTTCACTCATTTAAATTATTAAAGTGATACAGGTATGTGATCAGATAGTAACCCGGGGTCCCCTTCTCTACAATGAGGTTTGTTTGGTTCCTATCACTACATCTACAGTTCACTTTCCTTTCTGCTCTGAAGGTGGTTCACACTGGGTTCCATAAGCAATACCCTTGAGTTCTACCCAGGGAGATACTAATTGTGTTATAACCATCATTTTATAGGCTATCATAACCTTGTACACTTCTCACAGCTGCAACTATTAATCATGGAATACATATTATAACTATGCTTTAACAAATACGTAAAAATTTTGATAATTCCTGAAGCTTTCTTCTTCCATACTGTGTGTTTCAGTCTACAGCAATTCAAACTTACCTTTGCCTCATTCATGGCACTGAATGTTGCCCCTAGTTAAGATCCTGGGCCAAAATGAATTAACCTTCAAAGTATGGAAGGGTACTTTACATAGCATGAATATTCTTTATCCTGAAAAAGTTAGTTTAAAGCATTCTAAGGGTATTAGAAAAAATTAAAATTCATAATGCATATTAAAAAACTTGAGATTTTTATAGTCCTGGTGACTTAGGTTGTTAGATGTGCCAGAGGAATTTTTCTCTACTCTTTTTTTTTTTCATCTGTCATTAATTGGTGCTGTTTTTACACAGAACTATCTTCCTCTGGAGTCACCACCTGCAGTAACTTATTATAGATTCTTCAGTTCCATTATTCATATTTGTGCTTTTGCATCTAGATACCACCCTACTGTCATCCACTTTATGTGACAAATGGTGCTTAGAACTTGCTACCATCAAATGTTGCAAAATAAAATAGAGATCCCATTCATCTAAAGTTAATACAATTTGGCAAATATCCAACATGGGCTAGAGAATTGTAACTTCCCAAATTTAGTGTAGCTGACAGTTTAGAAATCCAATAGTTAATAAATTATGGAAATACTAAAAATAACTAAAGCATATGTGGTATACAAAAGTTAAATCTTTAAATATAAAACTGATAACAGTAAAGACTGTGTCATTAGTGTGCTTTATGAAAATAATTCCCATTATAAAAGCATGGAAGTATTACGGAAGGCTATTGAATAAAAAGTCTTTGTTAATTACATCATCTAGCATTGTTTCAGAGTCATGTCAAGTGTATGTATTTACCACATCTTCTTGAATCTTTTCAAAGCACTCACTTTGTAAAGCTGAGCTATTTTCAAAACCACACTGAGAAAATGTCTATATATTTGAAAATATAGGTTAAATCCAACAAATCCTTTAAAATAGTTCCATTTTCCTGTCATACAGTTGATTCTAAACAATACAATGGAATCATGAAGTAAACTTGATACTTGCAAGAAAGTTTTCTTGAAAAAGTTCTTTGAATTCTCTATCCAAACAGATTCAATCATAAACATTTCAGATAGGGGATCTCTGAATGGTGTCATATAATTAAGTACTCAAACATAAACCGAAAAATAAAAAAAGTCTATAGAGATACCCCATTGACTTACACTCTAATGAAATCACAAAGGGCTGATATGTAATAGGTGAAATTGACTATATTGACAGGCTTATAATGACTAAAACTTATTTAATTGTAGAATAGAAATGCCCATCTGATTCTCATGAGTTCATTTAGCTTTATTACACACTCTGATTTCTCCCCAGAATTTTGCAAGCCATGTCCTCCAAGGATTGATCCTCAGATACTTCACTAAAATAAGTGTCTTAGGATCTAGTCTCTCTGATCACTATAAAGAAATACAGAATGACTTTTAAAAAAAGAATTGAGCACTGTACTACAGGGATTCAATTGTAAGTAACATAAAACCAATTCAAATAAGTTTAATCAAAAATGAAATTTACTGGGTCCATGTCTGGGAAGTCCATGGGTAGATGCAAGTGGCTTTATACAAGAAAGACTAAATGCCTCAAACAATGTCATTTGGGCTCTCTCTTTCTCTTGGTTTCCTACGTATAGAGACTTTGTTCTAGGCAGATTTCCCTGTGTGCCATTAAAGACCATCAGTTGCAGCTACAGTTTGCAATCCCTAAAGAAGACAAACCCTCTTTATTTGAATTCATCTAACCAATCTCGAAGAAGCTTTTACTGACTGTCCTTATTTTATGAACCAACACAAACCGTGAGAACTGAATACTTGCAGTCTGGCTTACCCTAAAGCCTGTGATCAGGTGAGTCAGCTACCATGTGTGATAGCCTTACCAAAACAATATGGAGTAGATACTGGCACCCAGTCCTCTTTCCCATAAAAGAGATGCGGGTTTTTGTTTTCTTTTGTTTTTAACTTATGATCACTTTTGGTGTTTTCCACGTGCTAATATAATTCATTTATGAAGAAGGCTGTGTATAGTAAAATCTGACCATAAAGTGTCTCACTATACCCATTTTGCTATATTGGATGAAGTGTATACATTTTATTTTTCACCTCTGTAATAGAACAAATGTGTATGCCTTATGTAGGCAGATGAATCCTAAAATAAGTATTCTCTTGAGTAGGACTGGATAAAACATTGTAGAGAGCTGCTCAGAAGTGCAACCTCATTTAAAAGGAACCAACAATAAGAGTAATTTTACTTTATTTCACAATCATGCTTTGTATAATTTTCTTCCCATATATATTATAACTTAGCTTGGTGAGTTCACCTCTCCCCCCCAAAAAAAGTCATTTTAAATTAATAAGCTTTCATATATTCTACTACAGGAACTAGTATATAGCTAAAGTAATAGTTGAAATTTTACCTAAGCACATTTGCTCAAAGATTTAAAAGGTGAGAATTTTCCATCCATAATATTGTTCTTAAAAGCTTCAAAGAATTGTTTAATGGATTTCGGCTAAATTCTCTTGGCTTAGAAAACATACAAGCAATAATATATGGTATACTGGACTTAAAAACACTTAATGAATATTTTGATTCTTTCAAAATTAGTAGTTAAAATTTTGGGTAATATCTACAAACATAAATTTTATCACAGTTGCCAATACATCTCAGCCCATCAGTTGAGAGCATTTATTAAATGAATGCTAAATATTGTAATGTCACAGAGTATAGAATTGTGACAGAGATATGAGTCACTCTATTATAATTAAATAGAAACAGAACACACTTATGTGTGTTTTATCATGCACACAGGACAATCTCATATATCCAGATGAATTGGTATTGGGTTATGTCTGATGTGGAAAATAAACAGAAGCTAGACATAAAAATTAACATCAATAGAAGGGCATACCACTCTTTTCCTGTTTCACATCACACTGTCCTTCTAAGCCTAAATCCTCTTTTTAACTTGCGTGTGGGACTCCTTTCCCATTTTGTAGCAAAGACAGAAAAATGGCATAGGGTTTACAGGGTAATAAATCACGTGGCATTTCCTCTGTGAAATGTAGCATGCTGTGTACCATAAAGCTTGTTTAAAAATCTTTATAGAGATGAGTCTAGAAATAAATAGGTAAGTTTGTTGATGAGACAATAAGGGTTTTTCATAAGGAAAAAGGTTTATCCTTTCTGATGCACTGGCCTATATATGTTTATACACTTGTCTCACATATGGATCATGTGTTAGAGGATATCTACTTCCTTTTGCTACATAACAAATCATTTTAAAATGCAGTGCCTTAAGGCAACAGAGATTTATTCTCAGGATTCTAAGAGGGCAAAATGGAAGGTTCAAGACTTTATAAGGCCTAGCCTTTGAAGTTCTTCAGCACTACTTCTGTATCATTCTCTTGTTCAAACAAGTCACAGGATCTCTCCACATTGGAGAGAAGAGGGCCCAGATTCCCCTTCTTGATGGGAGGAAAGGAAAAGTAGCATTGTAGAGGAGCATGTGTGTGGACAAAATTTTTGCAGTCATTTTTGTAAACAATTTACCACATTAAGAGCTCAATTAGAGACAATGCTCTCCTGCATTACTGATTGCATCACTGTTGCAACAAAATGCTTGACATTTTAAGGTGACAAAGCCTGCTGGACAAGTGATCTGTTCATATTCCATGGTTCAATAAAACTCAATTTATTTTAAAATTTATTTTCTTTGGGATTATTTTAAATATTAGCTACAAAGCCTTTTTGCAGACAATACCTTCTGAAATGGGAACAACCAGTGAACACTCCACTGCTGAGCACCATCTTTTCCCTGAAGATTGACAGTTATGATAGACTCATGGCCCAGCTGTTAGGGCTCAACTTCACAGTGAAAACCTGGAATTTCAATTTCAGTACTTGATAATTCAAAAAACTTCACGGAAAGTTAAGCAATAAAGGTAGAACTAATGGTGGGAAGGCTGCTCTGCGCAGGAGTTCCTCAAATTTTTCCAGCTCATGTTATAAACAAGAAATGAACTGAGAAAACTTAGGAAACTCTCACTTCATTACAATAATCCTCTAAATATTATTGCCCTCATTTGATGAAACAATTTCAGAAGCATTACAAGGACCTAATCAATATGAAAGGGCTATTGAGTTAGGAAACTGGGACTGAACTATATTCTACAGTACAGTTTTTCCTTTAAAACGTCTCCCACATGTGTCTTTTTGTTTGCATACTTATTAAAATAGGCCCATGTCTGGTTCACCTCATTTTGTAATAATACTCAGCATGTGTTAAATATCTTTTATGCACCAAGCACTCTCCTGGATATTGAAGATGTAGGATGAGTTTGACAGGCTCTATGGCTGTAAGAGCCCAAAGTCTAGTGACTACCACATCACACTCAATTGTTTATTTTGTTCCAGGTGCTTCCAAACCATCTTTCATACCATTGGCTTATGAAGTCTCCCTCTCCGGTAACAGGTAGCCCACTTTTATTCACTGCTAACTATATTCCAGTGCTTTAAGTACATTAACTGATTTAGGTTTCACCATAACCCTAGAAGATAGGAAGCATTTTTATTTTACAGATTCAGATATAAAGGCAGACATATACACATGCACACACACCCCCATGTAATTAGAAGTGTATGTTTTGAACCACAAGGTGTGATTCCATAGTGAGTACTCTTTTTTTTTTAATTTTATTATGTTATGTTAATCACCATACATCATTAGTTTTTGATGTAGTGTTCCTTGATTCATTGTTTGCATAGTGAGTACTCTTAATCACTCCTCTAAAATGCCTCTCAAAAGCCGAAACACTTTATTGTGTCACTCTTTTGATTAATTACAAAGAATGGTTCCCTGTTCCCACAGTCTTCAGTGCTTACTTTTTTAAGCTTTTTCCTATTATGCCCCCAGCCATCTTCCTTGGTAACCTTCTTTTATTGTTTTCTTTTCCTTTTATTGCCTGACAACTTGACTCTATTTAGTTTTCTTTCTTTCCCCAAACTCCTCTCCTTTGGTCATGCTGTCCCTTTAGCATGAAACTTGCCCTCCATACACACACTCCTACTCTGGTTTTTCAAAAATTCTTCCCACCTTTGATATCTTATGTTTCTGAAGCTCCGTTCATATCTGTATCTCCAAATTCCTAAGATTCACTATTATCACAGAGAGATTATTCCTGGAAATAGAACAATTTAAGATTTAGAGACTTGTTTATCTCTATTTTTCATGTTTGCTTACTTATTTGTCCAAACAAAGTCTTGGCTTACGTAAACACGTATCACATAAACTAGCATAATATTGAGTATTAAGTGTTAATTTACAATTTATTGATGGATTAATCACAAAGTTGCATAAATATACTTTTAGGAAAAGCACAAATTCCTATAAAAATATTTAGATTAAAAAACAAATACAGGGGAACCTGGGTGGCTCAGTTGGTTAAGTATCGGACTCTTGATTTCAGCTCAGGTCTTGGTCTAAGGGTCGTGGGATTAAACCCTGCTTCAGGCTCCGTGCTCAGAGAGGAGTCTGCTTGAGATTCTCTTTCTTCCTCTGCCCCTCCCCAGCCCACTCATGTGTGCTCTCTCTCTCTCAAATAAACAAATAAATCTTAAAAGAAAAAGTACAAAGGGATAACTGGGTGGCTCAGTTGGTTGAGCATCTGACTCTTGGTTTCCACTCAGGTCATGATCTCAGGGTTGTGAGATTGAGCCCTGCATCAAGCTCCCCACGGGGCATGGAGCCTACTTAAGATTCTCTCTCTGCCTCTGCCCCTACCCTCCCCCCACTCATGCACACACACACTCTCTCTTTCTCTAAAAAACAAGCAAAAAAACAAACCAAAAAAAACAACTTTTTTTTTTAACCTTGACTAAAAGGATTGTTTGTAAGAGAAAATGTTCATGATTTTGAGTAAGCAAAGTCATTTATCCAGTTAATTCAGGCACTGATACGTTGTTGAGTATAAAAAAAGAGAAACTCCAAGGCCACCACATTTTCAATTGGCTGTCTACATTGATTAAGACGGAAAGGTAATTTAGCTTTCACCTCTGTGAAATTCATGTGTTTTCTAGTGAAATTACTCAGTTACACTCAGAGATTTATAACTCATTTCCCATACCTAGCCAAACATAGTAAATTTACTATCTAGAAACACTGGCATGTTTGACCCCTAACCGAGATAGTGAAAATTCTCTCATTTCATAGACGGGTTTTCCAGCAACCTGTTTTTTTTAATGCTTTATGATTTCTGAAGCACAGTGCTGAAATATAAACTTTCCCTTTAGTGTCAAGGTTTAAATCTTAATTTGTTCTAGTCTTTCTCAGAAGCATGACATATTCAGGTACTCATATCAGTATGACCTACTCCTAATTTTACCTAACTGAAATTCTAATGATTTCTCATTTTAAATTTAAAACATCCCATTAGTTTATGGTGTCAAGGGAGAATTCTAGAAGACCTGCTTGGCCAGCAAAATAACCATTTTGAAATGAAATGATTAATAACCAAACAAAAGGGCTTTAATCCAGCTAGCTTAATTGAAACATATGAATAATATGTAATGAATAAAGGAGAAATGAGGGCATAGAACCTCACTAACTCAAGGGCTTGGTAATGAAGGAGATGTTCTTTCTTCATTCAAGATTCAGTTTGTAAGTCATCAACTTTTGAAGACAGGCAGGGTAATTTTAGGAAAGTAAATTGGTGAAGGCTCTCCATTTTATTAGTGGCCAACTATCATCAGAACTTAATTTGGTAGGCTCTATTTCCAGTGACTATGAGATAATTATCCATAAAAGGCCAGTCATGACAGTGATTTTGGTGGCAATAGATGACTGTCAAAGCTTCCATACTCTCTGAAACTTTGAGATCTGCAAACAGAAGGGGAAATGATACAGTTTGGCCATGTGATTGTTAATCACATTATATCTGAAAATGGGTTTTATTAAATCATTAAACTAGACCTTGATTCTTTAGTCTGTCAATAGATATGGATTCCCTACAATGGTCCAGAACTGTTGGCTATTTTTATTTATGTTCTCTCATTTAATCCCATCATCAAAATCATGAAATAAGTAGTATTATCTGTTTCACATTTTACTGAGGTTGTTAGCAGTTCTGACTTATAAAAGTCAGTTGATGATGACAATAACAAAAACAACAAAATACTAACAAATAGTAGGATTTGCCATGATTCTAATCTGTCCTCAAAACTATACACTTTCAATTACACTATAACTGCATATTTTATAAATAATCAAATGTGTTGAAGCCAGATTTAAGTAGATTTTATCTCAATCGAAAATTCTGAAAGCATACAGCAAATTTCTCCTTCAACTATAAAAATTCATCTCATCAGAATCTAATTTAGCCTAAGCGTGTATCTTGTTCAGGAACTCAGGGCTTTTTCTTAAACACATTTTTAAGTTTGCACTTGAAAAGCAAAGTTTCAAGATGTAAACTCTAGCCAGTTCTTGGTAGCTAAAATATTACCTGAACAGTTTTTTCATCTCTTTCAAAGAAGATGTGGTCTCCTCATTGAAAGCTGGGCTAGAAGCATTTTTGAGAAATGTTAAGGCCTGTACCAGGCACAAACAAAATGTCTTCTGTAATCAAAATGATCATAATCAAGAGTTTCATTCTGGAAGTATTTCCTATCAGCACAAGCATTTTTTTCAAAGCATATTTTTGGTTGTTGTGACAGCAACTGGTAAAACACTTTTGATGCATCTATATAAAATGGTATATAAAATTTTTCCCCTAAAAACATTTGCTTATGAAGGAAGAGGTAACTTCAAGCCAATATAAACTGGCCTGGTGAAAATGATTCTGACCTCTATTTTACTACCATTTCGCCGCCATTACCGAGATACAGACTGCCTATGCAAAATTAAATAAAACATCCAAATAGGTGCAGACGTCAGTCCAACAGGGTTTGACACTGCAGTGATAGAACAATTGGGTCAAGTGATGCTGAGCGTTTTTTTATGTGTCTGTTGGCCATTTCTATGTCTTCTTTGGAGAAATGTCTGTTCCTGTCTTCTTGCCCATTTTTTGACTGGATTATTTGTTTTTGGGTGTTGAGTTTGATAAGTTCTTTATAGATCACTTGGCACCAGGGAAATAGAAATCAAAACCACAATGAGATACCGCCTCACACCAGAGAGGCTAAAATTAACAAGTCAGGAAACAACAAATGTTGGTGAGGATGCAGAAAAAGGGGAACCCTCTTACACTGTTGGTAGGAATGCAAGTTGGTACAGTCACTCTGGAAAACAGTATGAAGGTTCCTCAAGAAGTTAAAAATAGAGCTACAGGTGCACTACTAGGTAGTAGCCACCTGCACCCCAATATTTATAGCAGCAATGTCCACAATAGTCAAACTATGGAAAGAGCCAAGATGTCCACTGACAGATGAATGGATAAAGATGTGGTCATATATATACAATGGAATATTACTCAGCCATCAGAAAGGATGAATAGTTACCATTTATATCAACGTGGGTAGAAGTGGAGGGTATTATGCTGTGCGAAATAAGTCAGAGAAAGACAATTATCACATGGTTTCATTCATATGTGGAATATAAGAAACAGCACAGAGGATCATAGGGGAAGGCAGGGAAAACTGAATGGAAAGTAATCAGAGAGGGAGACAAACCATGAGAGATTCTTAACTATAGGAAACAAACCGAGGGTTGCTAGAGGAGAGGTGGGTGGGAAAATGGGGTAATTGGGTGATGGGCATTAGAGAGGGCACATGATGTGATGAGCACTGGGTGTTATATGCAACTGATGAATTACTGAACTCTACATCTGAAACTAAGAATGTACTATATGTTGGCTAATTGAGTTTAAATTAAAAAAGAAATAAAACAATTGGGTCATTTAAATTCTCAATTTAGGGCTGTACTTTTGGGTGGTATCAGCTAAAGAATATCCATGTGCAAATTTCATCAAGCATTTATTGAATACCTATTATGTGCAAAACTTTATACCAGGTGTCAACAAACTTTTTTTATAACTATTTTTGGTTTCCAAGACATATGATGTCTTTCACAGCTACTCAACAGTGCTGTTGTACCACAGAAGCAGCCGGAAACAATATATAATGACTATTATGCTGTGTTACAGTAAAACTTTATTTACAAAAACAGGTGGCAGGCCAAATTTAGGCAGTAAACTCTAGTTTTGCTAACCCCTGCCACATACCTGTAAGGCACAGAAAAATTAATGAGTGACAGAAATGTAATTAAAGAGCTCATACCACCAAAAATTGTTAGAATGAAATAAATGATTTCAGTACACTTGCAGGATACAAAATAGTATACAACATCAATTGCACTTTTATATATCAAAAAACTATCAGGAAGAGAAATTAAGAAAACAGTGTCATTTTTAAATAGCATTAAAAAGAATAAAATACTTGGGAATAAATTTAACCAAGGAGGTGAAAGATCTGTACACTGAAAACTATAAGACACTGATGAAAGAAATTGAAGACACAAATAAATGGAAAGGTATTCCATGCTTATGGATTAGAAGAATTAATGTGGTTAAAATGTCCATACTACCCAAAATGATTTACCCCAAATGATCTACAGATTCAATGCAATCTCTATCCAATAACATTTTTCACAAAAATACAACAAACAGTCCTAAAATGTATATGGAACCACAAAAGACCCCAAAGAGCCAAAGCAATCTTGAGAAAGAACAAAGCTGGAGCCATTATCCTTATTTCAAACTATATTACAAAGCTATAGTAATAAAAAAAACAGTATTGGCACAAAAATAGATATGTCAGTGCAACAGAATGGAAAGCTCAGAAACAAACCGATGCATACAAATCAATTAATTTAGAACAAAGGAGCCAAGAATATATAACGGGAAAGATAGTCTCTTCAATAAATGGTATTGGGAAAACTGGACAACCACATGCAACAGAATGACACTAGACCCCTATCTTACACCATACACAAAAATCAGCTCAAAATAGATTAAACACTTGAAACTAAGACCTGAAATTATAAAACTCCTAGAAGGAAATGGAGGAGGTGAGCTCCTTGACATCAGTCTTGGCAATGATTTTTCAGATTTAACACCAAAAGCGAAGGCAACACAAGCAAAAATAAGTCAAGTAGTACTTCATCAAACTAAAATGCTTTTGCACAGCAAAGGAAACCATCAACAAAATGAAAAGAAACCTATGGAAAGGGAGAAAATATTTGCAATCACATCTCTGAAAAGAGATATCACCTTATACCTATCTATTATCAAAAAGACAAGAGATAACAAATGCTGGCATGGGTGTGGATAAAAGGAAACCCTTGTACACTATTGGTGGGAATATAAAGTGGTGCCGCTGCTATGGAAAAGAGTATTGAGATTCCTCAAGAAATTAAAAATGGAACTACTGTATGACCCAGCAATTCCACTTCTGGGTATAGAAGGAAACAAAATCATTATCTCAAAGAGATATCCATACTTTATTGCAGCATTATTCCTAATAGCCAAACATGGAAATAAACTGTAGACAGATGAATGGATAAAGAAAATATATATTTATATATATGTAAAATTATTCAGCCCTAATAACAAAGGAAATCCTGTCATTTGTGACAACATGAGTGAACCTGGAGAGTTGTATGCTAAGTGAAAGAAGCCAGACAGAGAAAGACAAATACTTCATGGTATCCCTTACATGTAGAATCTTGGGGGAAAAATATAGAGTTGAACTCACAGAAACAGAGAGGAGAAAAGTGGTTGCTGGAGCTGTGGGGTGAGAGAAATAGGAAGAGACTGGTAAAAGAGTACCAACTTTCAGCTGTAAAATGTAAAATGTGAGGACCTAATGTATAACATGATGATCATAGCTGGTAACACAGTAGTATCTGAAATTTGCTAAGACAGTAAAATTTAAATGTTCTCACCAAAAAAAAAAAAAAGAAGAAGAAAAAAGTAAATATGTGAAGTGATGGATTAATTGTGTTACTTAACTCAATGGGGGGAATCCTTCCATAATGTATACAAACAGCAAATCATCGTGTTGTACACTTTAAATACCTTACAATTTTGTCAGTTATATCTCAGTAGAGCTTTTTGAAAAAAATAAAGAACTTACAGTTCAGAGAGAGTGCTATTCTTATACACTTGAAATAAGAAAATCATGAAGTGATACAGTAAAATTGCAACAAGTGCTATACAGAACACAGAAAATAAGAGAAATTATGCTGGTTCTTGAAGGATGATTAGGACTTTACCAACTGACTACTGGGATAGAAGTAAACTCTACATAATGAGACTAGCATCAACAAAGGGACCAATGATGTAAAGTTTAAGACAGTCTGGAAAGAGCAAGAAGTCAAGTGTAATTAAAACAATAGGACCCTTAGGGGAGTATAATAAGAGAGGCTAGAGAAGGCATCTCAGGGCCATGTGGTCAGTCCTTGAATAATATCTTGGAGGTTTAGATTTGATCCGTTAGTTGATGGCACATTCTAAGTTCAGAAAGAATACATACCAAACTGCAAACTTTCTCACCTCTCACATCTAAGGAATGAGGGAAGGGGTAAGGGTGTGAATGACAGATTTTTATCTTTTACTTTTTACCCTTCTACATACTTTTAATTTGTCGCAATACACAAGCAGTACTTCTGAAACAGGACAAAAAATAATAGTAGCATTTGTATCTTCTTATTCCTTATTTTTAAAAATTATAGTTGAATGAAGATACTTATACAAATTAGTTTCCTCATACTCAGAATATTTGTTTACTGCTTATATGTCACTTGATCTCTGCTGTTATGAGACACCATAAAGTATGAAAATTTCATACAAGTAGAGTTATTTGTGAGAGGTAATATGGTGGTAGAAGCGAGCCATGTAGCACTGACCTTACTAGACTGTAACATTCCTGGGGTTAGGGCTGTGTCTGCAACACAGAAGGTACTCTAACAGTATTAGTTTAATGAATAGTTTTAAGGTTTTCTTCTCTAAGTACTATCAAGTCTCCTT
Organism: Leptonychotes weddellii; assembly: GCF_054177405.1. Lineage (NCBI taxonomy): Eukaryota > Metazoa > Chordata > Mammalia > Carnivora > Phocidae > Leptonychotes > Leptonychotes weddellii. The sequence continues at coordinate 49,386,816 of NC_138375.1, read as the reverse complement.
GCTGTAACTGAAGGCGGTATAGAGCACTCATATTTTCTGAGTAGTCCTGAAGGGAGTAGTATCTGTTATTTTTGACAATCAGCACCCACTTACCCTGCAGGTAGAGAAGTTCCTTAGATTTTCTTTGAGCAGCCACCCTCCTCTACTTCAAACACACATAGTTGGTTGGGACTGACACATGACCTAAGCCATCAGTACGTGGCCATTCACCAGTCCTCAGTAGTTGGTCGGGGTGAAATGTGACCCATCAAAGCTAAAGTTTGGTCAGAGTTTTCTAACAAAGGCACGGTCAGAAATAATCTCCAATAATTTTGAACTTGAAAGCATACAGGTTAGATGCTGCCTCCAACTTGGCACCATTTATATCCTGCATGTGACATTAAAACACAAAAGAATGCTAGCGTACAGAGAATTGAGAAGCCATTTCACTAGTGACACCAGAGATGCCCTATTTGAGCCATTTCAGAAAGTATCCCTATCTCTAAATTCATGTACTTACGTGAGGCCACAATGGGCTTTTTATGCTTAGCCATTAATAAATCAATTACAACCTAAAGAGAACTTTGCTTTTCCAGCTGGAATATATCCTCAATCCTCACATTTACAGTATATTCTAAAGTGCCTTAGTTTTTTTTTCCTAACATATTGTCTCCAAATTGAGTTATACAATTTCTATAACAGATATCACATGATATTTATTTTTTTTCACATATTTATATGAATAATTGAAGGAACTAGAAATATATAGATTGTTATATATAAATTATTTTAGTTTTGACCTAAGTTTTTTTATGATTATTCATTATTAATTTGGTAGTCTATCTTTTCTTTTCAGTAGTCAACTCCAGTTGATTTTACTTGGCTTACAGTTTCCCCTTCTATTCTTTATAAATTTCACTTGTCCAGAAGCATTTTTTCTACTTTTTGTTGTGTGTTCCTCCCCAAAATCAGCAACCTCTAATGCCTTAGACTCTGAAATGAGAGATGTATGTCCATTACTTCACTGTTTATGAAACCCAATTTATATCCAAAGACTCAGCTCAGTTCAAGTAGTATTTAGTATTATAATTTTTCTTCAAAAGATTATAAAAAGGAAAAAAATATTGTAATGTTTCTTCTAGCCACCTGTCTTAATTTTTTATTCCACTTAATAAGAAATTTGAGTTGATCAAAACTCCCCCATTAAAAAACAAAATAGGGCGCCTGGGTGGCTCAGTTGGTTAAGCAACTGCCTTCGGCTCAGGTCATGATCCTGGAGTCCTGGGATCGAGTCCCACATTGGGCTCCCTGCTCAGCGGGGAGTCTGCTTCTCCCTCTGACCCTCCCCACTCTCATGCTCTATCTCATTCTCTCTCTCAAATAAATAAATAAAATCTTTTTAAAAATAAATAAATAAATAAAAAATAAAATATAAACATATACTGGTGTGCTTTTCTTCATACTTATTAGTAAATCCTACCTTTGTTCAGAAGGATTTATGGGTTTTTTTTTTTTTTTTTTTTTTTTTTTTTAAGGTAGGCTCCACACCCAGCATGGAGCCCAATGCAGGGCTTGAGCTCATGATCCTGAGATCAAGACCGAGCTGAGGTCAAGAGTCAGACGCTTAACCAACTAAGCCACCCAGGCACCCAGGATTTATGTATCTTTAAAAAATGAAGAAATGGTAACTTGATTACAATAAGAATTTTTTCTTTAATTTCAGAAGACTTGATGGGTTTCTGTGGGGTTTTTTTCCCCCACAATGATGTGTTTTTTTCTGCTCTGCTATTCTTTCTAATAGCTTTTCTAAGTTGATCCCTGCCCTCTCAAAAATACAACTTACTCTTACCAGGAACTGTCCAGATTTTCATGTAGCTGAAAATAAGTCAACAATGGTACCACATTTATTTATTGCACTACCTTGAGGATCATTTGTTCTGAGATATGGCATAGCCACATAAGATTTCTGTGATCATCTCATGGCCATAAGGATTATGTTAACCAACTATATTTCTTCCAGAAACCAGAAATTATCTATGCATTGATACAAGCTGGGAATTTATATAACATGCCTGATTTGCCTCTTCTTGAATTTTCATCATAACTCATCAAATACTTGCAATGTTTCTTGCATAGGGATGAAAAACAATAATAATCTTTTAGGGTTTTATGACTATATATTGGAGACATACCATAAATATTACTCCCCTTCCTCCTCTAAACATTTTATATATCCAAGAATTGAAATAAGCCACTGATAATATGGAGACAATTTATATTTGTTAAATAGTTGGAGAATATAGGAAACTGTGTATATGCTAAGGATATCTACACATGAAGAATGACTATTTGGTATAAATTATCTTTGGCCAAAATAATCCTGTAATGTTGTCTAGCCAAGTATGTCATAATCTTTATCAACTATTCTCTTCTTCAACAAAGGATAATTATATTTTTTCTTAAAAACTAGAAATATGAGATAGTTCATAAAATACTAACAAGTGTAATTAATCAGTTTTAGGATTAGTAAATATTCTTTTTGAATATCAAGAAAATTGTTTTTATAACATCAAGAAGGAGATAATAGAATTGCATAGACAAATATTTCTTTATAACCTATAATATCTAATATTTCCCAAGACTGACTCATTTAAGACTCTGTAACAAAACAAACAGACCTAACCATGCCCTTTATAATGTTTAAATGCTTGGAAACACATTTAAACATTTTTTAATTCCTATATCACATTCTATCAGGGCAAAATAGAAAACCACTTACTTTCAAAAGTTTATTAGTTCTCTAAATGAAAATACAAAGTATATCCTCCCCAAATAGTCTGTGTTGCAGGAACAGTTTTCTGTCAGTGCAACTTCATAGCCTGGCACTAAATTTTGTGCACAGTGAGCATGGCTACTGTGCAATTTATGGCATATGCATTATAGCAGATCTCAAGTAAATTATGAACTCTGTGTGTTACCGAGGCACTGTCAAACTCTGATTGATTTGGACAGTTTGTAGTTAATTAAGTTCATTCCAACTCTGTCTCTTCATCCAATTTCAAAGCATTCTATATTGAAAGCCTATTTTCAATTAGTAAGAAGGATGAAACAAAAAGAATTAATTACAAAAGTGACAATCCCATTTAAGTCTTCATAGTGGAGCAATTATGTATCTTAAAAGTTAAGAAATTGAAGAGTTGTACTTGTCTAATATGTTATGTCCTTGATGTGTATCTTATATATATTAAAACTTGAAGTAGGCATGCCATTATTGTGAGGAAAAGGAAACGTGATGATTGAAGTTATCTGTAGTTGCTAGAAGTTAAATAAGAGAATACCATTTACTTAGGCATTTTTACTTAGTATTTAATTAAGAGTTAAACATGTTTTCTGAACAATATAAATTTGCAGATATTTTGGAAAATTTTGTGATAAGACATATTTACTTAGTGAATCTTACAAATCTGAGAAGTATGGCTAGTTTTCCAAACCCTACAAGGCAGCTGTTACATAATAAACCACCACCTTCCCCCCTTATCCCATCCTGTCACTCACCAAGACCCTCCAAACCTGACCACCATAACCGATATGAGGCACGTTTGCATAGCAGGTGTTAGAAAGGTATATAGATCTACCATAAATGTCCAGCTCTGCCACTTATTAGGAATGATCTTGGGAGGGAATTTTTTAACCTTTTTCTTTTTCAGTGAAGAGGTTTAAAAAATGAGGATGATCCCATAAAATCTATAGGGAAGAGTTAAGGATTAAGATGAGAATTATGTACAATATTTAACCCAATACCTGGCATAGTTTATCATCATTCTAATACTAGTGATGATACTTACAAATCAGACACCCAGGTCCTACAAACTTCACACCTACGTTATTATAACTGGATATTATTGTGCAGAAGTTCCTGTAGATGAGAAGGAGATTTTGGTTTGGCTTCAAATACACTGACTTTGACATCCCAATGGGACTTCAAGTTGGAAAGATCAAGAAGGCAGATAAGATGAGACAGGGTTATATGAAAATATTTGATGTTCATTAATGTCAAGAGGAGATTCACAGCTTTGTGGTTTTTAGTGGATTTTTCTTCTAAACTCAGTAGATGAAACCCCACCTAGACAGAATAGAGAAGGAAGCCCGGATGTGACCTAAGGAATTGCCTTACAGGTGAAAGAAGTTGAAAGAAAATACAAAACAAAAATGAAGACAAAGGATACTATAACACAAAGGAAAACTTAAGGCTCAAGAATAAAAAACCTAATAGATATCAAAATAATGTAAAAAAAAGTACTATATTAAAAGTGTGTAGTGGCATAGGAATAGTGAAATAAGTCAGAATAGAGTGTCAAATAAATTAAGAATGTGAAGAATATGGGATTTCAAATCAGAGGGGAAATATGGCTAAGTCAGTAAATGGTTTAAGAACTACTGAATGATCTTCAGAGGACAAGAGAATTAGATGTTTATCTTATGCCACAAACATCTGAACATCCATGCTAAATGGATTAAAGATCTAGATATAAAAAATGTACTAGCTGAATAGAGGAGAATGATACAAAACTCAGGATCCATAAAAGAAATATGGCATTTGAATTATAATAATGTACTAATTCTCCATTAAAAATTAACAAATTAAAAAATAACCAAATAGCAGACATATTCTTGTCACATGCAAAACCCAAGGTTAATATTTATAAAACACAGAGAGCTCCTACAACTCAACTTCTAAAAAGTTTGATCATCACAAGGGAAAAATGGACAAAGTATATAAACAATAAATCCCCAGATAAAAATTACAACCAGTGAACTCATAAAAATACAAAACTCTTAAAAATATGATATAGGTTTTTCTGCCTAATCCATGAGATTAAAAAATAAAAAAAAGATTAAAACACCTAATGTGGGCGATGGAATATGGAAATGTATACTCTAATATTCATTTGGTGGATGATAAATTGGTACAACTGTTCTGGAGTCTAATATGGTATTATTATCAATACTATAAATATGTATAGTCTATAGCCCAGCAAACCCAGCAATACTAAAACTATTACTACTAAATCTCACATAGAATTATAGCATAAATGACTATAGATAATTTAGTTATGTTCACAAGAAAGCTTATTATAGCAACAATAACAAAAGACAAAATAAAATTTAAAACGCAAACAATGAATCATGGAACACTACAGCAAAAACTAATGATGTACTGTATTGGTGACTAACATAACATAATAATAATAAATAAATAAGTCAATAAATAAAGAAAAAATAAAACCTCACAATATCCATTATTAGAGGAATTATAGATCCAAAATCAAAATACATCAGAAATTTTTAAAATAGTGAAATAAATCTACTAACTTGGAAATACATAAATAACATATTATTGGTCAATAAATAAGCTGGGTAAACTCATGTGTGTAAATATATGCTGAAGCAAAAGATTGCTTACAAACTATTATGACAATAGTTAGCCCTATAAAGTTGAATTAGAGGAGAGAAGGGAAAATTTTTTTAAAGATTTATTTATTTATTTTTATTTATTTGCGGGAATGAGCACGTGAACCTGCAAGTGGGGGAGGGGCAGAGGAAGACGGGAAGAGAGAATCCTGGAGCAGACTCCCTGCTGAGCCAGTAAGCTTGGATGCCTGTCAGGGCTCATCCCAAACCTTAAGATCATGACCTGAGTTAAAAATCAAGAACTGGCTGCTTAACCAACCAAGTCACCCAGGCACCCTGAGAGGGAAATTTTTAATAATTTGTCCTTAAAAAATAAGTTAGGCTACGGTTTTACTGATTTGGTGTGTACACTTTTATCTTTCCTAAATTTTCCAAAATTACTATGAGCTGCATTTAGAATCAGAAAATAATATTTTAAAACATGTTTCTTGGAATCGAAGAAGACTAAGAATTATGAATATAATATATGTCAATAAAAACATGCTTTATAAACAGACTACCCAGATCCATGCCACAGTTATCCTACTGACATGGCTTGTAAGTTCTTTCACCTTTTTGTGCCTCAACTTCCTCAGCTGAAAAATAAGCATGAAAATACCCACTGTATAGCATTATGTTATGAAACAGCAAATGGGACATCGATAAGTTACTGAAGGTAAAGTATATGCTAAGTTCCTGACATATAATGAGACTTCGGTAAACATGCTAGCTAATTTTTATGTTTTTGTTGGTGATACTGACAGTGGAGTGGAAAAGGAAGGGCTGGCTTTATTTGATGGAGTGAAATATGGCAATTGATTGAATTTAAAGTTTATTTCTTTTGAAGAAGTTTCTCGAAGTAAGCTATATCAATATTATTTTCCTTTAGTACTCCTTAAATCACCATGCCATCCTCACTTCCCCCCTTCCCTTCCTCTGGGTAACCAGCCAGTCTCCAGTTTACACTCTCCTCTTCCCTATCTTTATGCCTTTGTACCAACCCTTTCCACCAATGGGAGTGGCCTCATCACCTGTTGAAATTCTATCTATCTTCTGAAGAGCAGTTCAATTGCTGGTCATAGGGTAGCTCTATTTTTAATGTCTTGAGGAACCTCAGCCATCAGAAAGGATGAATACTTACCATTTGCATCGACATGGGTGGAACTGAAGTGGATTATGCTAAGTGAAATAAGTCAAGCGGTGAAAGACAATTATCATATGGTTTCACTCATATGTGGAACATAAGGAATAGTGAGAGGGCCACAGGGGAAGGGAGGGAAAACTGAATGGGAAGAAATCAGAGAGGAAGACAAACCATGAGAGACTTTGGAATCCAGGAACCAAATTGAGGGTTACAGAAGGGAGGAGGCTGGGGGGGGTGCTGGTGTAACCGAGTGATGGGTATTAAGGAGGTCACATGTTATGATGAGCACTGGGTGTTATACATAACTAATGAATCGTTGAATGCTACATCAAAAACTAATGATGTACTATATGCTGGCTAACTGAACATAAGAAAAAAAAGAACAGTTCATTCTTACACTACCTCTTCCATTCCCCATTCCCCAACCTTTCTGCCCTATGTTAGCAGATCCATTTAGTCAGTTCTCACCTTTTGCCTTATATCATTGAGTCAATGTAAATCATCCCATCAGATAAACTTCTTCATGATGACAAAAGGTTATTAACTGATTTTAATACAACTTGACGATGGAGGAGCTAAGGAGCATGCAAATATAGCATTTTGCTTAGGTAATGATGGTGCTATAAAGAAAACAAGATGGTAGGGACTTCTGCTTAAATTGAACAGGGAGAAACATTGCTTTTTCAACTCCCACTTTCAAACTAAGGTAAAAAAGACAGCAATAAAAGCAGTAACAGAAGTCTCATTTTCAGTGAAACTAGGAAAAAACAACCCCAAACCAAAAAATATGAAGATTAGTGTAAAATCTGAATGAAATCAAGAGAGAATATAGGGGGGGAAATATGAAACAATTTTTTAACTTTTTTTATTTTTTTAAGATTTTATTTGTTTATTTGTGAGAGAGAGAGAGAGGCAGGCAGAGGGAGAAGCAGGCTCCCTGCTGAGCAAGGAGCCCAATGCAGCACTCGATCCCAGGACCCTGGGATCACGATCTGAGCTGAAGGCAGACACTTAACCAACTGAGCCACCCAGGTGTCCCTGAAACCATTTTTTTTAAGTATAAGTTACTATTGTATGTAGCACAACCCTAAAGCACCAAATAAATAACAGCTTACTTGAAGACATGAATTTTGAGTGAGTGGATTAGCCAGTGGGATATGCCTGGACTGCCTTCTCCATGCTAATGCTTGGATATGAGGTTAAAAACAGACCCTCATAGAAGTAGGTCGGTAGCATGGAAAGTAAAGAAATAAGCATTGTCACATTCTGCATGGAGCACTGGGTGTTATGCACAAACAATGAATCATGGAACACTACATCAAAAACTAATGATGTAATGTATGGTGATTAACATAATAATAAAAAAAGAAATAAGCATTGTGGGTCCTAGTTTCAGTCAGCTGCATAAATGTAAATAAATGCTAAATTGCAATGCATGAAGCCTAGATTAAATTATTTTAAAGGAAAATGTAGATTTCTGAATTTATCTCAGAAGATAGAAAAAGACTATATAGTTACCAAAGAAGTAACTAAATCTGTGGACAAAGAGCTACTTCTCTAAGACTTATGAGGCAATGATGATTCAACAGGTAAACCTTTAGGAACCAGTACCATAGCATTAAAAAAAACCTGTTTTTAAAAATTTTAAAACATCCTTCCTAGGTCTTTCTATAAAGTCATAACTGTAATCCCAAACTACAATAAAGACGGCCTCAAAAAAGAAATAAAGAGACGGGAGGAATAGAAGCAAAGCTCACTTATTAGTATTAAGACCTAAACTCTGACGGAAACATCAGTAAAGTTAATATAGCAGCATTTAAAGAGAATTACAAATAGGATTCAGCCTTGGGCTGCTGAGATGGTTCAATATTGAAAAATGTTTATATTAAGAGTTTAGAGGTGTATACTTATCTCCACCAAAACTTCAAATGGTATTGTGTAAAACTTAACATTCATTCTGATAAAATTTACAATAAAATAGGAATCAATATGATAAACACACAGTCCCAGAAACAGACACACATTCTCTTTGGGAAATGGAAATATTAAAGATGTAAACCAAGAATGATCAATATATATAGCAATATTAAATAGACTAGGTATGAAACAGCATAATGGGAGGGAAAAAAGATATAATTATCTGCACAAAATTTGATGACACATTCTAGAAATCATAAAAGATTCAGTGGTAGTATTATAAACGTAGCAACATTTAGTACAAAATTGAGAGCGTTCTGTCTTGGCCCATGCAAGCAGTCTCCTCCCTTACATTCTAGGGAGGAGGAAGGCTTTATTAGTACTGCCAGTGTGTGTGTGTGTGTGTGCACACGCGCGTGCATGTGTGTGTACATGTATTGTCATACATGTTTACATGTAATGTAGAATTAGGACATGTTTAAAGAGAGGCGGATTAAAGAACTAATATCAGCAACTTTGCATAACAAAGAGTGGATATATTTGGAGATAAAGTAAAAAATACAGAAGAAAAAAGGGCTGATGGCAAAGGTGGGTGTCATAGAAAGTAAAGAATTCTAAAATTTGAGAATCAAAGAGAGATTTTGATTGTGTGAAGAGGGGGAATCGCCCAAAGAAGTTTGCAGTTGTGACCCATTAGTGGAAGCACGTAGCACCTGGGGGATGAGCAAGCCAACCAAATCCATTATTCACAGGGAATAATTTCAGGAGAACAAAAGGGTGTATCTCACATCTTCTGGTTAAATTTTGAACTCTAAACCTAAGAGCTGGATAAAAATCTTTTGGAAATGATAGCACATTACACTATGCATTGCTTTCCAATAATCATTTTTTATATTGGTGGAAAGTGAAGACCATACTACCTGCCACCCAACTTGGTAGAAAATACAAGAGATGTTCCTTTCTTCAGAGGCACTAATTATGACTATAAGCAGTGTCTTATACACAGAAACCATTCAGTGATTATTAACTGATTTTATTTTATTTTATTTTTTAAATATTATTATTTTTAAATATTTTAAATATTATTTTTTAAACTGATTCTGAGATTCTGGATTCTGAGAACTGGATTCAAATCCTATGGCTGTTGAATAAGTTTCTAAACCTTCTGAGTATGGGTTCCTTACCTACAAAATGTAAGTAATAATAGCACCTCTTATATAATTTTGTTGTGAACATGAACAACACATTTAATACAAAGCTTAGATTTGTATGTACCCAATAATTACTATCTATTTTTATGAAATACACCTGTGATAAGTTTCTGGGGAAATATGTCACTGTCTAGTTTGTCATCTCCATACATAAAACTCTTTAGCTCCAGCTTACTTTATGAGCACATCATACCAGAAAAAACACTTTTTAATATTGAACACACCAGGCTAGATAAGGCAGTTTTTAATGTTGAGAAGTCTTCATACTTAGATTTATTTAAAAAAAAAAAATCTCATTAGTTGTCACAAGAAAAGTTTTAAATCCTCACTTAAAATTTTACACACAATAAAGTATAGATTGTGCTTAGTTCCATGGTGAGCAATTATCCAAATAAGTCAGGATATAATACAGTTGTCACATTTCAGAAGAAACTATGTTTACAGTTTCACGAAATTGAAGAGAGAAATTATTTGGATGAGGAGATAGATTTCCCATCCTGGAAAAAAACAAAACAATTCAATCTCGTTCAGTCCCTGCTGTATTTCCCTCCAAAGGGATGATCATCTTTATACATTTCTAATTTTTGCTCCATTGAACATGCAGACATAACCTGAATAAACCCTTATCATTTATTTTCAAAAGAGATATCCTGATTCCTTGCTAGACTGCTATTTATATTGCCCATAACACAGCCAGCCTGATGATACAGGATGGAAATGGCTTCCAGCCCTTCCCATAAGTCCACTGAGCTATTAAGCAACTTTGTTAACTTCACTTACTGGATTTTAAATTGTCATGTATTGGCAGTTTGTCACTGGCATTGACTTCCTGCCCTAGAGCCAAGATTACTGCTATAACTACTGGTTCATTCTTCATCACCAGGGTTACAGCTCACTACTCTGGCCACTCTAAGGAGGTAATGTTTGAGAACTCTGCATCACAGTACCATTTTTAGTACTACCCTGAAAACTGAACTATGGAAAATTTCATCCTGGATCCTCAGCCACCTATCTTTACAAATTCTCAATGGTTGAATAATTCCATCCCCAAACTCATTCAGTCAGCAAATATTTATGAGGCCCAGCTAGTGATGACTTGGAAGTTTTGGTAGACAGAAAAGAATAATAAGACATGGTCTCTGCTCTTAAAATAGCTTACAGCTTAACTGAAGAGACAAAACAAATGCACAGCTAACCATTAGAGAAAAGTGATCACCTATTTCAAATGTCTGGCAAATTTGCCCAGTTCTTGCTATCCCCACTGCGACCATGGTGGTGTCAGTCACCATTAACTTCTGTCTACAGCATTGTTGCAGGCTCTTAACTGGTTTCCCCTCCTTTGAATCGGTCTCCTCCATGGCAATGAAAGTAACCTCTCTCATATAGAAATATAATAATATAGCCTCTACTTAACACATCCCTCCATGCTTCTCCAATGCTTTTAGGACAAAGTTCAAATTTCTTAACATGGCTTATATGGCCCACCTAGATCTGCACCCTGTCCTGCCGATCACTCCAGATTTATCGCCCACCCTTCTCTTCTTTATGCTTTACATTATAACCACATCAAACTCCTTTAGTCCCTAAAATTTCCAATAGTCTTAAGCCTCTAAGCTGTGAAACATGCTAGTCCCACTGCCTAAATCTTTCTTTTACCATTTTTCACTCTACCCCATATCTGAGCCTGGATAATTTTTACCTGATCTTTATGTATAAGCAGAAATGTCACTCCCCCTAGGAAACCTACACTGACCCATATATTTGATTACTTTCCCTACTCTATCCTAATATGTGTTCCTTTCCCACCTTGTTTATACTTTATCACTGTATTCTAATGATTTTTATTATTATTTTGGCTGAATATTAATGTTCCTAAAGACAGGGAGTGTTCTTATCAAATTTATTGTTGTACCTAGTATCCAACTAATACATAGCAGACTCTCAATAAATATCAGGAATGAATGAATGAGCTGCATAATGTAAGTGTAATAGAAATTCAGAAAAAAAGAGATCAGTGTGACTAGAATAATCATGAAGGATCTCTGAAAAAGTATTTGATAAGTAAATAGGATTTTGACAACTAGAAGAGAAGAAAAAAGCATTTTATACTAAGAAGCAGCAAATTTATAGCAAAGACTAACAATTATATTAAATAAGAAGCAGACTTTCATAACACTGTATGCATATTATTAGTCATGGGAAATATAACTAGGTAGGTATATGGTGAAGTCAGATCATGAAAAATCTTTAGAACAGGCAGAGAAGCAAATAAGTTTACTGTGATTTATTTATTTTTCGCCTACTTGGAACTTACTGTGATTTTCAATCAGAGGATGCTTGATACTGAACAAATCTGGGAAAATAACCAGTCATTATCTCATCAAATACTGCCCCTTCCTTTCTCTCTTATTTTTGCATTCTCATTAAACACATGCTAGTACTTGTCATTCTTTGTTCCTCACCTTCATATTTTTCACTGCATTGTCTGTCTTATGTTGCACTGTTATTTCTTCAGACTGTCTGCCAAACATGTCTTCAACTTTGTCCAATCTGCTATTAACCCTACCCATTGCATTTTTTAAGTTAGTACATTCTTTCAAGTCTTTGTTTTCCTGATTTTAAAAACAGTGAGGTGATTCTTCTTCCTATTTTAAATATGAACGTGTTAAGAATGTTCATTTTACATCCTTATTGTATAATTCTATTATCTGAAGATCCTGGAGGTCTGATCCCCCGGGCTCTTGCTTACAATGGGCTTGTTGCCTTGCAGGTTTTTTAAGTTTGGACTGTCCAGACTTAATCCGCGGGAATTCTGTGCAGCCTGGGTTGAGAGAGTGTCGTTGAAAAGAGAATTTGTTTTTGCTTCTGCCAAGCATCCTCATGTTCTACCAACCTGAGACTTATTTATGTTAATTACTCATTTACACATTTTCAGGGCTACAATGGAAGCATAAATTTTAATTACACACTAGCATGAGGGCCTATGTACGGTTACAAACTTTTAGTGGCGGAATTTTTCTCCATCCAGAGCTCAAGACAAAACAGCTAAGTTATCTTCTCTTTGCAGTTCTGGTGGAGTTTTTCTTCTTTTCCTTTCCACCCTCTCATTAGGTTGTGGCCATTAGAGATTCCCAGCTTTGTCAGTTCCAGCTCCTCACCAATTCCCCCACCACTCCCCTAATAAGGCTTTCTCTTCTACCTCCAAGTGTCCATTAAAAGACAAACCTTTCTGTTACCAAGAATGGAAAACACCTCCAGGCAAATCGCAACTGTGGTACAGCTGTCTACTCCAAAGTTTTTGAGCTATCTTTTTATTTTGGGTCAGTGGGAAGTTTCCTTACATTCTGACAAGCTCAGCATTCTAGTGAATGTTGTGATATTTTATCTAGTTGTTATATTTCATCTACATATTTTATAATGGGAGAGTTTGTGAGCATTTACTCTATCATATTGACAGAAACTCAGGTCACGAGGAATCAATAACTTAAATGGGAAAGCAATGTTGGACTTAAATGGCAGGAACCAGATAGGCTCTAATTCATAGAGCCTTGCATGGTTTTATCACTATAAGTCCCTTGTCCTGGTAACCTCTCACTCCTGGACCCTATATCTAGAACTAATCACATCTGGCAGTCAAGGTTGTTGATGACAAGTGACAGAAATGAACTATGTTAAACAAAAAAAAAAAAAAAGAAAGAAAAAAGAAATTTTTTGGAGAGCTATTGCCAGAATCAGTGGCAGATGGGCAGCCAAGCCTTGAAGATGGGAAAGCACAAGAACAGTCATGATCTCTTGTTCAAATTTCATAAATTCTCCTAGGGGCAATTACCCAAGCCTACATATTTTCTCCACTCCCTGGCTACATTCTAGTGGTGAGCCTTAACCCCCACCAAGATACCCCCAAAAGAGCTTCTCTAAAAGGGAGATGTTGTGCAGCCAAATAATACGAAACAAAAAGAAAACTCATCATGGCAGACATGGTAGGCCAGTGGAAAGCCAATGGTGATAGTTAAAATTGCCTTAGATCTTTTTAAGTCATATGATTATTAACTCTTTTCCATCACAATTGCCCTTAAATCAGATCACTTCCATCTTACAGCTTTGTGAATTTTTGTTATTCTAAGTGCATGACGTTACATTTCCCGCTACTACAATTTTCACAATTTATCTTCATTACATTTCTACCACTCACAGGGAACATTTAGAATCTCAGTTGAGTCATCTTTTATCCTTTGTATTGTTCAATTCTCCACTTCCTCCCATATTCTGTTTATATTCCCTTGGCCCTCACTGCTTACATTTTTTGAACAAATACATATCCTCTTATTTCTATCTCTATACTCATATCTATCCTATTGGTATTTAATTGTAACAGGTCTCCTTTTTTTTAGTAAAAAGCTATTTCTCATCCAGTCTCTAGGAAAGAATGGAGAGAGTTGTGTTTTATATAACAGCACTACAGTTGCATATTATTGAAATGTATGTAAAGATAAGCAAACTATTGTTTACAGGAGAAAAAAAAAGTCCAAAGTTTATGGAATGAGTAAGTAGCAGAGATGGGATCCAAAACCTTTACCTGACTATGAAGTTTTGCAGTTAGCAATTAGCTCATTCTGGCATAGAAGATTTAAGAATTGCTTCCAAACATTTCCCATTGAATAGATGACTAAATGTCTCCTTTATTGCTTTCTAAGCTATAGTATCTGTTCATTCCTATGTTTAACAAATAGTAATTTAGTGATTTGTTCCAAGTGCTTTTCTAAGCCCTTGGAATACATCTGTAAGTTAAAGTTGCCCATGTATCTTTGTAGCAGGAGTAAGATGGATAGTAAATAGTAAATATAGTAAGTTTTCCTTTTATAGTATTTTAGATGGAGGTTAAATACTAAGTAAAAATTTTAAAAAAAGGAGTGTAGGGAAGTGGGAAATGAGAATGCTGAGGGGCAGGAATTGAGAGAGTTTGGTGTATGCAGCAGAATATATTAGATTGAACCACATGAAATTGTCTTTGAATTATGAAAATAGCTATTTTGTAGAGTTCAGCCTATCTAAGTGGTCAAGGTAAGGTAAGATGTGAGCAAATACTTGAAGTTGCTAAGGGAATTAGCAAGGCATATTTAGAGGAAGAATGATTTAGTTTCCTTCTGTGTATTAACATGTTCTTCCTTTCTCATTTTGGTTTAAAGCCCTCCTGATCTATTGGTCTCCTGTCATAAATATTCTTCTAGTCTGAGACATTCATTGCTCTCTGTCAGAATCACCATTGTAGAAGTTAAAGGCATCAGAAAACCAAATGTTTTTCATAAGGGTCATGACCTTTTCACATATTCCTTCTTTTTTCAAGTATAAAGTACAATAAAAAGACCACATGAAACTTCAAGTTTCAAGTGTTTCCCTCCCAATGATTCAGAAGCAGTAGATATCACTTTCATTTGGACTTACTGGTTCCCGCCAGAGGAAAAATAGTTGTAGGATGTTTGGTATGTTTGGTAAAGCCTGGCAGGCTCTATTATGACTTGTTAATGCTCTCCGAACAGCACCATCTGTGCAGTAAAGGATTAACTCAGCAGGCCTCATTACTTAAACCTGTAGATCAAAAAAAGAACTGGCCTTTGCCCAGCTCCTGGGAGAAAACTTCTGAATGCTTGGAATATCCTGCCTGATAAGAGTGCTTTGGTATGCCTGAGGCCTTGGGCCATGCCAGATAGGCCAACAATGTGCCTTATGGTGAACACCTGTTTTTGTATGCCTGAGGCTTTGGGCCATGCTGTATCAACGTAACCTCTGACAGTTGGAAACTGAATAGCTAAGGTCAGCCACAAAGCCACGCATGTCTACATGGCCAACAGCCAATAAAAGCCCAGGCCCCCAAGGAGCTAGTGAGCCAACCTGGTTGGCAACACTCTGCACATTCTGTCATACCTTGTTCTTGTGAGAATTCAGCACTAACTGGGCCATTCCTCTGGGAGGGGACAACAAAAGCGTGTGCCTGATTTCTCCTGGACTCCACACTCTGTGTCCTTTCTCTTTCCTGAATTTAATTTGTATCTTTTCGCTATAATAATCTATAACTAAGTATCATAGCTGCTGAGTTCTGTGAATCCTCCTAGGGAATCACGGACCCTGAGAGTGGTCTTGGAGACCCCCAACACACCATCCATGACACTTCATCTCTTCCTCCTGGAACACACTAACAACTTTGATTATGCCTCCAGGATCTGAGACTCTACCTTTGAACAGAGTTCAGAATAAGAAGCAGGCAATCTCATAATTGTGTGTCCGAGTCCCTACCCCATCCCCACTTAATATTCATCCACATGTTAACATCTATACACACATTTTGATTCTTTTTCACCTTTTCAGATTTCCCTACTTCTATCTCCATCCTGGCTTTATTCATGGATTGTTTCTCCTATTTTGATTAGGAACTTTTTATTTTGGAAAGTAAGCTAAGAAGCAGAGATTTCTGCATTTTTAGCAGGCACACTAGGTGTCTTCTTATGAGTCTTAAAAATTGGAAAGACAAAGTGCTCAATTACAGTCATCTCCTTAATCAGTTATCCATTTCACAAAGACCAGTGACCTGTTTTTAAATATCCCACTTCCATTTTCTTTTCATAGTAAAAATTAACATTAAATATCTTTCTTTTCATACAAACTTCAAGAACGTGGAAAACATACTCATTGCATGGAAGATTAGATTACTCTAAAATAAATATACTAGGGACACCTGAGTGGCTCAGTTGGTTAAGCGTCTGCCTTTGGCTCAGGTCATGATCCCAGGGTCCTGGGATGGAGTTCCACATCGCACTGGGCTCCTTGCTCAGCGGGGAGCCTGCTTCTCCCTCTGCCTGCTGCTCCCCCACTTGTGCTCTCTCTCTTTCTCTCTCTCTGTCAAATAAATAAATAAAATCTTTTAAAAACTTGAAAAAAAAGTAAATACACTAGAAGTCCCACATTCTTAAAAATTTAAATAATTTTTTTAAGAGGCAGGGTACTTAAAATTTTAAATACTAGTGTCAATAAACTGACTTAACAGAACTGTTTTCTAAAACAAATATTACTTTTTTGGAAAGAAAGGACAAATGGAATTGGGAAACATAAAAACCCAAATTGACAACCAATTTGTATTTCAGATTTTTAGTTCTGGGGTTGCATTTTGGTTATACATCACTCTCACAGTAACCTATTATTTTTTTAAATGTGCAAGACTAGATGAAAATAAAGTTAATTAGAGGGGAGGCGGAGCAAGATGGCGGAGGAGTAGGAGACCTGGATTTCGTCTCCTCTCAGGAATTCAGCTGGATAGGGATCAAACCATTCTGAACACCTACAAACTCAACAGGAGATCGAAGAAAGGAATAGCAACAACTCTCTGA
>NC_138375.1:49318641-49369235 GCF_054177405.1 Leptonychotes weddellii | reverse complement strand
GGGTATTGAGGAGGGCACGTTCTGCATGGAGCACTGGGTGTTATGCACGAACAATGAATCATGGAACACTTCATCTAGAACTAATGATGTAATGTATGGGGATTAACATAAGAATAAAAAAAAAATAGATAGACCTTTTACAAAAACAAAAGAAAATAAAGTTAATTAAAATAATTATATAATTATGAGACATGTTTTTAAATTTCTTAAATATGCCTTATTTCAAAAGATGTACTCCTCTTTAAAATGACATAAAAACCAGTGCTCAAAATAAGCAACGAATCAACTATTCCATTAAAAGCATCTGGTAAATCACTACTTATGAAATTATGTTTAATACTACCTTAAACTAATGAAATAAAATAATTCTGTTGAGTAGCAATCATTTTTCCATCTCTGTAAATTCGCTGTTTGTATAAGTAATGAACCAATACTTTGTGCCTCTGTGGAGTAACCTCTGTGCACATTATTATTTGGCTGATCATCCTTTTGTGGCAGATTATTTTAAGTAGAACTGTTACTGTAAATTAATTTACTTAAATGTATGGTTCTAAATCAGTGAACATAAAATTATAGCTCCATGATTTGTCATCATTTTGGTTGTTATAGGATTGCATTTAAATATATCATAATTGAGAAATGATTTGAATACTACATTTTCAGCCACTCTGATAAGTTCTAATCTCTACCACTATATTTAGCTTCTTTCTAGGACTATAGCTTTTGGCAATTCAGAAACTGACTGCAAACCTCTAACTTCCAGATGGCTCAACGTCAGTTAAAAGGGCATAGCATAAATAACATATCAGCTTATGAAAATATATACCTTAACTCACAGCATTCACTGAAGAAAACGGTAGTTACAGAAAATAGGCAAGGGAAACTGCCTGTAACTAGATGCAAATGTTCTAGTCTTATGATCTGGCATCTGGTAAGAATGTACCATTGAACTTAACTTGTCTCTACTCTTAGGCTAATCAGACAATTGTTTTTTTATTCTAGAAAACCCACTTTTCTTGTGAAATGTGGCACTCTCCCAAGGGGAGAGGTTTTAGCTTTTGATGAAGTTATTATGTCATAAATGTACAGGGAAGCACAGAAACAAGTAAGAAATGACTGCCTTTTATGTTGGTTCACGAGAGAATAAGGATTTGAGAATGACATATGCAAGTAAGAGTTACATGCCAGGGAGAAAAGATTAGAAGATTCCATTTATCTCTGGGAGAAAAAAAACTATTTTTCAGACACACTACCTGAATCAGTCTGCCTAAAGTATACATAAAAGACTGCAGGATTTTTAAAATATGAATTTAGCTTGGGTAAGATCAAGATCAAGCAAATGTAGGAGAGAAGAATGCATAAATAAATTTAACATTAGTATTTCAGAGAATGTTGTAATCTATACCTATTTCATTTTCTCTTACCCTTTAAACATCAGAATATTTGTTTCATTTGAAAATGAGCTTTTCATTCATTTACTAAACATCTCTAATGTGCCAAAGTTATATAGATCTCTTAGCTTCTGCTTTTGCTTCATTTGTGCATCAGAATATTTCTTATTTTCTTACCAGGTCGTCAATATGATTGTTAGAGATTATCCAGCACTCTGTATATGTTAGTCCGAGTATCAAAGTCACCAGAAATGGAACTCATAATATTTGGCTTCAAACAATGTACATCTATTAAGTTTAATGAAAATAAAATTAGTCAAAAGTAAAAATAATTTACATTAAATATATATCTCAAAAGATATTTCAGGCATAAACTTTAAAAAATCCTGGAGGAGGCACTATTTACATAAATACTAATTTAAACAGAGCAAAATCCTCATCTATCATCAATATACCTACCCCTCCAGCCCTAGGTCGGACAAAAGCTATAGAGTATCAAAAGAGAGAAATCATTAGGTGCTACTCAGGATTATTTACAAAGTTACATCTTGTCTTCCCTACCACAGATTTTAAAAAATAGTAACATTTTTCCAAATGCCTTTATTTTCCTCTCAACTAAATATGTCCTTACACCTGCTCTATATAGGTAAAAGAAAATCAATACACAGATAGTAAATGGTATTGTCCATCCCTGGTAAAATTATAGTTTTACATAAGTAAATCTATAAATTTATATACTATTTATTGGGGGAAGGGGCATGGGAGGAGGCCAAAAGGCAGCAAGACCCTCTGGTATCAATCTGTTCCGAATAACCTGAAAGAAAATTAGCTACTGGGAGGCAGAAACACCCAGTAATAAGCTGGCAGCAAATATTATCCCTTAAGTCTGTAAATATGTAAATGGCATGAAACAGTAATTCCTGATAAGTTGGTGCCCCAATGAGAGTAGTGGGGTTTTATTACCTAAAATTAAAATGTTTATATCTGTATTGCCAGAAATGACAAGTAGTCTCATTTTAGGGTCAGTGACATGGAAGAGAGTAAGTGGATAAGAACAAACTGATACGTTTTATAGTTAAAAACAAAACGAAACAAAAGAAAGGGAGGAAGGACAGGAGGGAGGGAGAGAACGGAAAGAAGAAAGGAAGTGCCAGAGAAAATCCATTTCTTAAATGGTTTGAATCCAATGAATAAGGCTGATTCAAGGATGAGCAGGAGGACAAGAAGCTGAATGAGAAGTCTGAGGTTTATCTCCAAAAGTATTCACCTAAAGCTGAGGAAGATCTAGTGGGGGTGGGGCAGGGGGAGAATATATGTACTGCTTATATGTAGCTGAAATCCAGCTATTATGCTGGTCCCTGGGAATACAGCAGGCAACAAAAGTACCAAAGCCCCTACCCTGAATGAGCTAAGATTCTAGTGGGAAAATAAAGATAATAATAAAAAACTCATACAGTATTTTGCCTAGTGATAAGTACTACAAAGAAATGTAAGAAAAAGGGAATACAAAAATAATTGGGCAGGAAATGTGTCCATTTGGAGAAGACATGAGCAAAGGCCTGAATGAAATGAGCAAAGAAGCCATGGGGCTACCTGGAAGTGGGGTGAGGTAAGGAAGAGTGATCTAGACACAGGGAACAGTAAATGCAAAGATCTGAGGCAGGAACACTATGTGTGGAAGGCACAGCAAAGAGCCCAGGGCGGCTAGAGTAGAATGAGTTGGTAGCAAATGACATCAAAAGAGGTTGTGCGTGGAGGCAGCCTGCAGACTGTATGAAGGTTATGTAGGACTCTGGATTTTACTCTGAGGTGAGAAGTCATTAGAGTGTTTTGAACAGAGGAGTGACATGTTGTGACATATGCTTTAAAAGGCTCAGTCAGCCTGCTGCAAAGAAACTAGAGTGCAGAGTGACAAGGGTGGAGGCAGGAGAACAGTTCGAGGCAGTTTGATATGTGTGTTTCTCTGTGGGATGACTGCTGCTACAACTTGCCAGCTAACAAAGGGAATTAGTTATAATTCATTTACCAAAGTGATGCCAGGCAAGTCATTGTCATGTTAATTTTTTAAGACTTAGTTTTTAGGTTTACAGCAAAACTGAGAGGAAGGCACAGTGATTTCCCATATACCCCGTCCTCACACAGGCACAGCCCCACCCATTATCAACATCCCTCAGAGTGGGGCATTTATTACAACTCATGAACCTGCATTGACACATCATAATCTCCCCAAGTCCATTGTCTACATTATGGTTCATTATTGGTGTTGTACATTCTACAGGTTTGGACAAATATTTAATGACATATATCCATCATTATAGTATCATAAATAGTAGTTTCACTGTCCTAAAAATCCTAAAAGCCTTTGCAAATAGTCTGTTCCAGTATGTGGCTTGTCTTCTCATTCTCTTGATCATGTTAACATTTTTAGGTGCGATTTTATTGCAAAATCAACATTTTAAAAAATACAGAAATTAAAGGCCAAAAATCATCAACAATAAAACCACCTCATCAAATAATTATCTTTATCAATTTTCTAACTTATTAAATGTAAATATTTGCATCTAATACCATATTTGCAATAATTTCATAAAAAGAATTACATAATCTATATTTTTACCTTCACATTTAATATCTTACCCTGTGCATTTTCCTACTTTGTGTTTTTTTTTCCCTTCCCTATATTTTTCCCTTTTCAAATTCCCTTCCTCTACCTCCAAAGAACCAACATGAGCAGGTTTTTGTGCATACTTCCATACCTTTCTTGATGCATACACAATCCCTTTTTTAAATAATCTAGTCTTGAAAAATATTGTTCCATTTCCATTAAATACATTGTGATTCTTTATAAGCCCGCATTCTACTTGCATGACAGTTTAAGCTTTTATTAAATTCCAGTTAACATGCAGTATAATATTAGTTTCAGGTATACAATATAGTGATTCAACACTTCATACAACACCTGATGCTCATCATAACAAGTGCACTCCTTACACATGATAGTTTTAATGAATTAAATTCTTGGGTTTTTTTCAGTGTCAAGCTATTTTGAGGAAAAACAAGAGTGTGTACTCATATTAATAAACACAAACCTGTTTAACTAGGGCTTTTTTTTCCCCCATTTGCTGGCTAGATCAGGCACACCCATCCTCTTCTCTTGAAACCTTCCCTGCAGTTCTTTTCAAAAGGGAATGGTATGTTTCTAAATACATTTGTTATTTAAAAATGTATTCCAAGGATGTTTTTAGTGAAGTTTATGACTAGGATTTCATTTGCATTACTAAGTAATAAGTACTTACTCCAAGTACTATTCATGCATGGCCATCTGGTTTAATGGCACATCCAAGGTTGAGACAGCTCCCCAGGGCTCCACAACTCACTGAGATCCCTGAGAGGGCATCGCTAAATCAGCAGACCCAGAATCTGCAAACACACATCCTGTAAATTGTTCGTTGGCCCTGAAAACAGCTTCCTCCTTCTGGAAATCATGAAAATGAATTAAAGTTACAAGCTTAGGGTCCAGCACATTTTATTTAGCCCATTGTCCCAATAATCAGTATTTAGGGGAAAACTTTAGTGCTTCGATATTTTGAACACTTAATTTTCCTAGCTATATTCTCTCTAAATCATTTGGACAAAGGAAAATGTGCTGGTGTGAATAAGTATTTTCTTATATTTTTCTAGGAGATGATTATTAAGTGCATTGGAAGAAGCTAATCCATTTTAGTGATATTCAGTTAGGAAAGGTATCTATTATTTGCAAAAAAAAAAAAAAAAAGATTCAGCTGAAAAAGTCCTTTCTAAAAATGCTCTCTTCCTTTGAAATATTTTGGAACTATAATGTGTAGACTTTATATTCCTTATTACTTTAGTGAAGACTAAACAAAAAAATGACAAGAAGTTCCAAATTAAGTTTATGAATATATATATATATGAATATATGAACTTGCATGTATTGTATACACACCTACATATTTTCTACTACATCTCTCCAGAGCCAGTATTTCACATTTAATATGCTTTATTCTTGATAGACATAATATTCTTCAGATAAGCCTATAATTATTTGGAAAAATATATATTCAACAAAATATTTTTCATTCCATTATCCCATTACCTAAAGTTTCTGTTATTTTATTCCATTTCTTCTGCAGGAAAAAATCAATGCACAAATATAAAATGTCAGTCAGCCTCCTCCTGAGATCTTTTATAAAGACTTTACTTTTTTCTTCAAATACATGATTAAGAGAGTGCCCTCTGTCCTTCGTATATATAATACACTAAAAGCCTTGAATTCAATCCTTTAATCATCAATGCTTAAAGGAAACAGCCCATTCTGAGTTCTCTATATAGGTTATCAGCTGTACCTTTAAAAATGACTTTCTATTTTAGCAACTGAATTTCCAAAAGGAATTATCATGAACATAAGATCTAGCTGAGAGAAGCTCTTACCCAGTAGGATCTGAATAAATTAATTCCCTAGTCATAAAAGTCCTCAATTTCTCATCAAGTTTAACTTAAATATTTAACCAGAAACAAAGAATCAACTTACAGTCAAACCAAGTATAAATCTTCCAAAGAATTAAGGCTGAAATCTAAACTTACCTAGCCCATTAATACCACAAAATAACCATGCCCTGTAAACTATGATTTTCAACAGCAAATAAGCTTAACAGAATTCTAAATAGGCAATCCAAAGATTCATCATGTCACTGACCAGAAAGAAAATTTTGGAGTGTTACACGGTGACTTTCATAATTTTAAAGTATATTTAAGAACTATAAAGTCTCTAGACTCAGGAAAAAACTTCCATACTTAGAGGTCATGCTTAGGAGTTTAATTTATTTTTAATATTTTTAAAGTATAGATTTTAGTTCCTATTTTTTATCAACTACCATAGGCAAAAGAATATGTTCAGAAGAGAATTCTCAGACCACAGTAAATAAATATTGCTAACATTGGTACCATTTGGGCTCTGATTAGATGAAACTGAAGTTGTTTATTATTATTATTCTATTGCAGGATTAGGAAACATGAGCAGAGCTTGAAGACAAAAGCTTTCCAGAGATGAATAAAACCAGTTAAGCCACATGAAACTGCCACTTCCAGTAGGTTCTTATTGATGGAGAAAATGTGTTCACTATCAAATTTATTAGAAGTTCTCCCTTTTTATCACAGTTAAATTATTTTTTCTATACACAGATATTTTTAAAGCCCCCCCCAAAAAGACATCCTTGGGGTTTCTTAGCATATGAAATTTTATTCTTAAACTGACCACCTTGGTTCTTCTGCTGATATAATTAGTTTAGGTAAACACTCTCAAATGCTTGCTCTTCTGCATCTCTTAAATACATCGGATTAAATAAAGCATAATAAATCATTCAGATTTTATTTTTTAATATTCTTTTATCCATGAAAGAATTATTCTGAAGGGTAATCCCTAAAGAAATATTTTCACCATGATACAACCTTAGTCCTACAAAGCTTCTGCAAAATAGCAAATTATCTAATACCTTAATCATTGTAAGAAGAGTTTCTCATCATGCTCCTCAGCTTTCAACCTGGCTCTTCTTATTCCACTTCTGATAATTCAGTCATTCTCAAGCAAAAACACTTCAGTTACAAAATCTAAGGTTAGTACAGTTTGTACAGTTCCAGCTTACCCTTAACAAGCAACAAAATTTTATTCAAAGGTGCTAATATGTTATTTACAGTCCTTGGTATTTACTTCTTTTAGAAACTTCAGTATGTCTTCTAAACATGCAAATGCATGTTTAGAGGAAACTTCATAAGCTTCAAATCATAGATTATGCCATTCAGTTTGAAACTGCTCTTACGTCGGGTCAGATTTATGAATTTGTGATTTTCATCATTATTTACTTTTCTCTCCTGACGTAAGGAAAGGTATGCAAACGAGAAGCAGCTAATATGTACCTGTCAGGAACACCATTTGGAAACTAGATAGGTTCAGAGAGGTAGAATAGCATCTTTTTTAAAGCACTGACTATGCTCAGTAGTGTCATTAAAAGCTGAAAGACATTGATCATGCCATTTAAGTTTTTTATGATCTAATTTCCTATTTTTAAATGTGATTATTATAGCACCTAGTTAATAGGTGCTATGGACTGAACTGTGTTCCTCCAAAATTCATATGTTGAAGCCCTAACCCCAAATATGATGGGTATTTAGAGATGGAGTTTTTTGAGAGGTAATTAGGTTTAGATGAGGTTATGACAATGGGACCCTCATGATGGTATTAGTGGCCTAATAAGAAGGGACACCAGAGAGCTAGCTGTCTCTGAGAGGAAAGGGCACATGAGCACACAGCAAGATGGCAGCCATCTGTAAGCCAGGAAAAAAGCCCTCACAAGAAACTGAGCATGTTAGCTAGCATCCTGACTTCAGTTTTCCAGCCCAGAACTGTGCAAAAATAAATTAGAAATTTCTGTTGTTTAAGCCACCAGACTATGGTGTTCTGTTATGGCAGCCTGAGCTAAGATAATGGGACTGTCACTATATATATAGTATATATAAAATGAGTCAGTTAATATAGAATGCTTAGAACAGGGCCTGGCACACATTAAGATCTCCATGTTCTAACAATTACTTTTATTTGGGTCTAGATTCATATTATTATAAAATCTTAGCATATTGAGGGTACTTAAAGACTACCCAGTTCAACTGCACTTTTCTCTCACAAATTGCCAGTAACTACTTTCCCCAAGTGTCATCTAAAGCCCCCCCCCCCCCCCCCACCAAGAGGCTTACCCTGTGTTACACAATGAAATGTTAACAGCACACCCAGCTCTCCCAACTCTCATCACATCATTTAGGAAGCAGCATTCAGGGTACAATTTTAGAGTCATGATATTTTAAAAAGCAACAACCACCTTATTTTTACCAGGCTCATTTTATTCTTCTAATAAAATCTGTCCCATTACTTTCATTGTAATGATCACATTGGGTAAAATCTCTCCTCTCTCTCCCTCCATGTATGTATGTGTACACACACACACTGTCTCTGTCTCTCTCTGAAAATAGAACTCAAAGAAGTAAAGTCAAAAGGAAGACATAGTTATTTGGATAATAAGACATATTTGGTCTCTAGAAACAAAATTGTTTCTTGGGGGCTACTTCCATGGAAACCTGCAAAGCATCTGTCCCAGGTACTAGTAGAAATTTTAATAGTAGTTTTTAATTGAGTCTATGGAGAATGCGTCAAAGGCAAGAATATTTTAAATAGTTCTTAATGCCTATGGGTATACCCAGAAATAACTTAGTGTTGTTTCAAGCTATTCATTACCTACAGCTAAAGACAGACTCATTTTGGGGAATTCCCTTAAATTTTTATTTACTAAAGAGAGTCTGGTTAACTTTTGTTTTCTTAGAAATGATTGAATATACTAAGTTGTACATTGCTTTAAGAGACTTTTTTTCTTTATATTCTATGGCTGCCTTCAATTACTTTATCATGACACTCTTAGAATATTCTTCCAACTTTAGTTTCCTTCTCCTTCAGTCTGAGACACAATATAAAGTAGTATTAAGGACAAAGATGTTTGCATTTAGGTCCACTAGTTCAAACCCCAAATCTTCCACTTTATAGCTAAATGAGTTGGGAGTGATTACTCAACTTTTAAAGTCTGATTTGCATAAGGTATACTCCATCTTTCCTTCAGTGACTTCTCACTGATTACAAAATACAATTCCAGTTGTTCTTGCAGTCATTCATCCAGTACCATGTAACCTGCCCCTTACTATGTAATCTTACATCTGCATGGTTCTCTCTTCCATGTTTAAGCCAATTCTACAACAACTTTTGTTTATGCAATTTTCCCTGCCTGCTATGTGAGGGGTTTTTTTTTTTTTCTTCTTATTTTTAGGTCCTCTCAGTATTTGGTAGTTTTTTCATTCATAATTTTAAAAAATTTAATACTTTATTTTTATAGCCATTTTAAGTTCACAGCAAAATTAAGTGGAAGGTATAGACCATTATTTTTTCCATGAAAACTACAAACTTTAGGAGTTGCATATATCTGGTTGATTTCATAGAGCCCTTACTTGTGTTATTACTCATTATGTTACTTAATCCATCACCACTCTGTATTGCACTTAACTGTAACGGACTGCATAATTTAAGTTAGCACTATTTCAGCAGTACTTCAGTGGTTCTCTAGTGACGACACAAAATATGGAAGGTTGGATAAGAAATCTATTTCCCTTACATATCTCTCAAGGCACAGAGTAGTTTTTCAAGGATTAAATGGAAGAATGAGCTCTGCAGAGTACATTATCCAATTTGTTCAATGTGGCAGACATTACCACTGTCCTGCTACCTGGTTCTTATCTCCTTCTAGATATATGGTAGGACTATACTGTCTCACCCTACTGAAGGGAAGTATGGCCATATCACATGCTCTGACAATAAAATGTGAACAAAAGTTACATATATAACTTTCAGGTAGAAACATTAATTTTCCAGTTATCTATCCCTTTCTCTTCTGCCACTGCAATCATGTAAGCATGTGTTGCTATGCATGTTCGAAGCTACATGTGTTTAAAGAAGACAAGTGCATGGACTGTTTCCTAGACTCAAAATGGACTTCACAAGAGAAAGACATAAACTCTGGGCTTTAATTCATTGAGAGTTATGCCACAGAGCTGGTTCTTACTGCAGTATAATCTACTCTATTTTGGCTCATGTAAATATGTAAAACTATCTGAACAAATAAAAATGGATCTGAATCTATTTTACCCACTATTCTTCAAATGCCTCTCTAAAAAATGAGTTGATTACATTTCTTTTTTTCTTTACTTTCTAATTTAAGTTTCATTTAGGATTGACTGTATGCATGGAACTGGACAAGTTGTTGGGGAATGAAAATAATAAACTGGTTAGGTATGGTCCCTAACCTGACATAATTGGAATTCTGGTGTAGAAGACCAAAAATAGAAAATGAAAATAAAAATAATTCAACAATCAAAACAGGTATAGAGTGTTAAAACAGCTATAAAGGAAACAAGGGTCTAACAAAGAGTAACAGGGAATTTACTTTAGATAAGGTAGTCAGAAAAAATGTCCTTAATGTGGTGAGATTTAATCTGAGCCCTGAAGGCTGAGGGGGAAGGAATGCCATGAGAAGTTCTGAAGGCAAAAAGCACAGGTAACAGCATGTGCAGGTGCCCTAAGATAGGAGAGAACTTTTCTCTTCAGAGAAACTAAAAAATCAGTGTGGCCATAGTCAGATAACCAGGTTTCCAGATAACTAGTACCATTCTAATTTTATGTTCTCTAAACTATGGTGAGATCCCCAGATTTCCTGATGATATTTCTCTGTGGAAAGGACATTTAATGTTATCCATGGTGAAAAATTCTCTCAACTGTGACTTCATGGTTTACTGACCAAAATTTTTTTTGAGAAAATTCAGAAAACAAGGGAGGGACATAAAATACAAAGCTATTTACACATAAATTTATAGAAAGCCTTGACCTGAAAGAAAGAAGAGAGCAACATTACTCCACAGAGAAAAGTGTTTGAGTTGTGCTGCTTGACATTTATAGTCACAGTCAGGTGGATTTTTCCCACATGATGGTGAACTCACTCCAATGTAAAGAAATTGAAAAGACTGCAATCTTAAATCATACCTGTCATAAAGAAACAGAATTAAAAAAAAAAATCAAAAACCAAGTTGGTTAAATCCCCTTTAAATATTCTCAGAAAATTATCCTCATTGATGATTTAGGAGTAGAATTGTACAATCTTAGCATTTTATTGCAATGATACACCAAGTTGAATGTAACAGTGACCTTAAAAAATATGTGAAAATAACAGTGTGGCTTTTCTGATAGTACCCCAAATTACTTATTATCTGGATAGATGTTTTAGCTTTTCCTTGACTCTGTCTTCTACCATTTAGATATGTCACAGTCATATATAAATGGTGTTTTCATGATTTATTTTATTAATAAAAAAGAGGGATCTTGGAAAACAATGTGAAAAAAATGTGATTGGGTGTTTTTCTTTGCAGTTGTCCTGTGTAGATTTGATTTTATCTTTCTCTTTCTCGTTCTTTTGTTCATGACCCCACAGCCTTCTTTGACCACCATTCCAGATTACCGAAGTAGCCAAATCACATGAATGATGTTGAAATGGTGCTCCTTAAGTTCAAAACAAACATTTGTTTAACACCAAAAACTACAAAAATGGATCATTCACTCATTTATCCCTTTAATATGTATTACATATTTACTCTGTTTTAGGTATTATTGATTACTCTGCCCATGTTCAACTAATATTTCAAATGTCTCAAATTCATATTACTGTGTATACAATGAAATAAAAAATCCAAAATACTATGGATAGCTAGACAAATCCTTAAAATTTATACACATTCAAAGTTTGCCTGTTTCTTCAGTATGTGTATGTATATTTTTGAAAGATCCTATTTATTGATGAAAGAAAAAAAAAAGGCAACCATGTAGACGTATATTCGACCTGATTTGTTCATTCTCTTTTTTAAAACTTCTGATATTTCCCAAAGCATTACTATCTTTATGCCGAATTTCTCAACTAAGTTTTTACCAGTGTCCTAACAATACCTTAAGGGCACAGCTCAAAATTCTTTAATGACAAGCTGTTATCACTGAATAACAGTGAGGAAAAAAAAGTGTTCAAATCCAATCCCATAAAGGTAGTCTTAAATGCTCCTCTCTTCTGAGGATGAGGGAGGATGAGGTCTGTTTACAGACCTAAATTACCAGAATTTCCTTGCCTATGCTTTTACTCATTCTATTTTGGAATCAGGGCTTTTATGAGGCAATTCAATATCTAGATAAAAAACATGACAATTTAAGGATTCTGGGAAAATGGCAGAGTAGAAAATACTAGGCATCTATCTGTCTCCCCACCTAGACAATAACTGTACTAGTAGAATCAGTCTGATGTAACTATTTTGGAACTCTGGGCTTTTTTGAAGGCTGACAACCTATAGAGAAAGGGTTAGATGGTCAACTACACTTAATTTCAGCACTTAGTACAGTGTAGCTACCTATCCCCCAACTCACAGCCCCATGACAGAGTCCTATGCATGAGTTCCAAGAGAAGTTTGGACTTTGTCCCTCAAATACCAGGAGTCTGTGCTCTGATCACTGATTGCTGCTTCTGATCTGAGGTTCAGACCAAGAGGCAGGCAGCCATTGTTTTTGCACCTCCCCCTATTGTTGCAAGCCCTCTCACTCTCTGGATGAAGTAAATTCCAGGAAATTGAAAGGGTCAGTGCTGTTCCTCCCCCCACCCTTTATATGTGTTACCCTTTTGGGGAGCCAGGCATTAAAGACCAGGATGTTTAAAAGCAAGTCCATATACTGGGAAATTTAGAAAGCCACCACACATGCCCACAAAAAGGTGCAGCCTCAGTAAAGACTTAAGAAGACCTTAAATTTATACCTTAGACTTAACCTTGGCACAGAGAAGGAAGGAAGGAAAGAAGGAAGGAAGGGAGGAAGGCAGGCAGGAAGGCAATAAACCAAAAAATCCCCCCAAAATGGCAAACCCTGGGGAAGGGCTAGAATACGATCTCCATAGTTAAACACACAATTTATTAGATTATATGTTTGTTTGTTTTTTTAATTCACAAGGTTTACAAAGGAAAAAAAAATGGCACATTCCAAAGGAAAAAAAAATACATCAACAGAAATTGTTCCTGAAAAAGACCCAATGGTAGACCTACCATCTTTTAAAGCAACTGCTTTAAAGATGCTCAAAGAACTAAAGGAAGATATAGACAGAGTCAAGAAATAATGTATGAATAAAATGGAACTATCAGTGAAGAGGCAGAAAATGTAAGAAGGAACCAAAAAGATATTCTGGAGATGAAAATACATAACTGAAATGAAAAATTTCACTAGAGAAATTAAAAGGCAGATTAGAGAAGGCAGAATAAAGAATCAATGAACTGAAAGATAGGGCAATGGAAATCATCATGGCTAAGGAACAGAAACAAAAAATATTGAAGAAATGTTAACAGAGCCTAAGCAACAAGTGGGACACCATTAGGCACACTGACATACACATTGTGATAGACCCAGGAAAAGAGAGAGAGGAACAGAGAGAATGTTTAAAGAAATAATGACTGAAAACTCCCCAGATGTGATGAAAGCATGAACATGAACATTCAGGCAGCTCAATAAACTCTAAGTAAAATGAACACAGAAACCCACACCAAAACACATTATAATCAAACTTTAAAAAGACAAAAGGAATATTGAAAGCAGCAATAGAGAAGTGACTTGTCACATATAAAGGGATCCTTAACAAGATTATCAGCAGATTTCTCAGAACCTTTGAAGGCCAGAAGTCAGTGGGCTGATACATTCAAAGTGCTTAAATGATGTTCCACTCCCTCCTGGTCTCCATGGCTTGTGATGGAAGTCAGGTGTTAGTTGACTCATTGATCTCCCTCATGAAATGTTCTTGGGGTTTTTTGTTTGCATGCTTGCTTGCTTATATTAGTTTTGCTTATTTGTTGTTTGCTTTTGTTGCTCTTGGTGTATGCTCTTTAATTACAGCTTTCAGCAGTTTCACTATATTGTGCCTCAGCATAAGGCATAAACCATTAGTGTTTATTGTCTTTGATATTTGTTAAGCATCTTTTATCACATTTTTTCCATTGACTTTGGAAAATATTAATCCATTACTCTTCAAATATTTGTTCTGCTCTAATCAATCTTTCTCCTGATATTTCAGTCATACACCCTTTGAAAAAAAATTTTTTCCACTCTGCTTGGAGCCATGTGGGACCCAAAGTCATGACCCTGAGATCAAGACCTGAGCTGAGATCAAGAGTCAGACACTTAACTGAGTGAGCTACCCAGGTGCCCCCACCTACTGAAATACTTGACATTATCTAACAGGTTTCAGCTTCATGCTTTTTAATCTTATTTTCTCTGTTCCTCATCTGGGCTAATTTCTATTATTCTGTCTTCCAATTCAATTACTCTTTTCTTTGTTGTCTCCACGTGGCTGTTCATCCAGTGAATTTTTTTTTTTTTCAATTTCAGATAACACACTTCTATTTATTGGCTAGGGTTTTCTTTTTCTTTCATTATGAGCATATTTTCTCATACCTCATTTAAGACGGTTATAAAAGCTGCTTTAAAATCCTTGCCTGCTCTTTTCAGTATCTGGTTCATCTCAGGGTTGAACTTGGTTGATTTCTTTTCATTTGAGAATATGTCTTCCTTTGTTTTTTTTGTTTTGCTTTGTTTTTCTTCTTTGTATGTTGTGTAATTTTGGTTTATATCCTGGACATTATGTATGTTAAGTGGTAGATATTCTGGATTCTGTTATTTTTCTTCTATAAGTATAGTTTCTTTTATTTTTTCTAGAGATTTTATTTGACTGGATTTGAACTATTCACACTATTTCAGGGGCAACTGTTCTGGTCTCAGTTCAGGTCTTTTGTTTTTAGTTAACTTCTTTGTATCTATTTCACAAATTTTTGGTGCAGGAGTTAGGCAGAGATGTGCATAAAATATAACTGATGATCTCTCTAGTTCTTCCCCTTCTGGAATTCTGTCACCCCCTTCAGTTGTCATGGTTTCCACCAGAGTTCTGCTCTACTGTCTACACTACACTCACTGTGCTTTGTTCTACTTTAAAACTACAAAGACTAGAAATTTTTTGTCAGCTTCTCAACTCCTCTATACCATGCACATTTTTTCCATCAGTGCCTGTTTCCTCTGTTCACTACCCATGGCCTTCAAAATTTGCTTTTTGTACCATGTCCAGGATTTACATTATTCCTGGTTTGGAAGAGTCCTATATTAGCATCCAGTCAGTTATTCACATGGTCAGAAACTCCATTTTAGATTATTTTTAAAGAACTTAAACACTGCAGATCTAAGTAAAGACGTCTGAATAACATTCCTCAATAATATTCTTCTACCACCTCCTAAATTTGATTTATTTTTTGTTACATAATATAATCATATACATATTTCCTATTATAGATATATATGCATAAAAAGAGATTTTGTGTGTTACATAAATAATGTTGTACTGTATATACATTCACCTTTTTTACTCAATACTGTTTTGAGACCTGTATCTTGATAGTTATAATGGGTATATTATATATTACCTTGTTTAAGTATTTTATAAATGTATTTTTTCAGTTGATAAGCATTGATATATTTACATCCTCCCTTTAAAAGAATATGAATTTTTCTAGTCACTGTTCTCCAGAGAAATAGAATCAATAGTGTGTGTACATGTCTATCTCTCCAACCATCCACCCATCCATCCTATAGAAATAGGATTGATCTTTTGGATATACATATACATACATAAACATACATACATACTTTTCATGCACACACACACAAGATGATAGTTTAAGTCTCAGCCCAAGGACAGGAGACCAATGACCTAGCTCAAGTAGTCAGGCAGAACAGGCAGAATATGAATTCTCCCTTTCTCTGCCTTTTTGTTCTATTCAAATGTTCAAAAGATTGGATGATATGCTCTCCTACATTGGGGAGACTTATGTGCTTTACTCAATCGATTCAAATGCTAATCTTATTCTATAACACCCTCACAGACACACCCAGAAATAATGTTTAGCAAAGTATCTGGGTACCCCAAGGTCAAGTTGACACTTAAAATCAACCACCACACCAAAAGTGCTAGAATATTCCTGTACTTGTCTTCTGAAGCATAGTATTACTTACTAACTAGGAATATACTTTCCTAATTCTATGCTAACATACACAGCATATAATTGCTATGTGAAAGTATATGTCCAGCTTCAGCTTAAATACTTCCAAATTGCTATCTAAAGTGGTTAACTCAACTTACACTCTCACCAACAACAGTTGAAAATTCTATGTGGTTGTTCCACACACTTGGTAGTCTTGGGAATCTTTTAGTTTTTACTTCTCTGGTGGCTTATGGGAGTAGGAGTAGGACCACAGTTTTTTCTGGGGTTTTTAACTGCAGTAGAGTAGTTATTGTTTAAAAGTCTCCTGCACTGGCTGACTCAGTCTGTAGAGCATGCAACTCTTAATTTGGGGATTGTGAGTTTAAGCCCCATATTCAGTGTAGAGATTAATAAATAAAACAAAATCTTAAAAAATAAATAAAAATAAAAAAATAAAAATCTGCCCTGCTAGGCTGCCCCTTTCCTAATCCTCTAGCTAAGGAGAACAAACTTTTTATAGGACTTTTAAAATATCTGTCTGTACCAATTGGCATTTGTAGGTTGAAAGTTTCTTATCACCCTGTCCAAGATATATTAGGCAACTCCAGAAAACTCCAGAAACACACTGCCATATGGTTCATCAGGTTCCAAGCTGGTCTATCTTCTCTACCTTTCAAAGTTTTTTAATGTTTGCTTTATCTATCATTTACAGGGTTTTGAGCTGTATTTAGTGGAAGAAACAGGGAGATATGCATGTACTCCATTTTGTGTTCTTTTATATGAACTGGTTAAATTTAAAATTGGTTATGTATTGTAAAAAAACCAATTGTAATTTTGACTGAAATCACTTTCAAGTATTGATTTAGAGTTTTACTTTTATGTTCCCAAAGTGCTTTATAATTTGCTCCATAAAGTTCTGGTACATATTTTGTTAGATATAATCCTTTATACTTTTTTTACTATTTTTTTCTTAGTAGCTATTATTATTTTCTAATTGGTTATTTCTGGTATATAGGAACACTGATGACTTTGGTAAATATATCTCATATCTTACAACCTTGTTGAACTCTCTAATTAATGCTAAAGTTTATCTGTAAATTCTCTTGGAGTTGATATGTGGATTATCATACAATGTGCAAATAAGGAATGCTTTTTGTCTTCTTTTTCAATTTCTTTTTTTTTTAACTTATTTTCTAGGATACCCAGTAGTTGATTTGAGGACACCTTTGTCTTATGCTTGATTTAGAAAGATACTTCATTTTATAATAAACATCTTTCATTAATTACTGCTTACTTTTCTTCGTTAGTGTTAATACATGAGATTATATTGCACATATCTAGAAACATTACAAAAATCTTTTAAAGAAAAAGATATTATGTTACAGTCAATGTAATGAAGGTCACCTAAAGGCACGTTATTATAAAATCAGTCTATCATTTTACAGAATAAAGAAATTTAAACTAATTTTAGCTCTAGTCTGTTTTTTTCCTTGAGGCAAGTGATCAAACTCAGCACTCTTTACATGTAATTACCATAGCTGTTATCAGATAGACCAGGTGTTAGTAACTAAAATGATGGTGAATCCATATTAATCATCTTCCTGTACCCTTATGTATATAGATTATATAGCTTTATTTAGAATATTCATATGTATATATGAAATAGGTAAAATTTAATTTTTTATGTTGTAAGAGTGAAACATTTTTCTGTTCATAGTTTTTAACTGGGTGAAGTATTAACATGTTTTAATTCAACTCAATTTAACCCAGATAGTAGCTGGGGTCTTCTTGACCTTCAGATTGTGGTAGAAATTATTCTAATACAGAAATTCAATGCCTGAGAACTTCCCAAGATTTCTGCTAATCCCTGGTGTTAAAGCATTGTTCAGTTCCTCATCTTCACTTGATATTATATTCTCCCACCAAGTCAAAATTAGCACGAACCTGTCTTTAAGCTTCGACAGGAGGATTCATTACGCCAAGAATTCCAGAAATTAGTTTATGAGTTCAGATCATATCAAATTCCACACTGAATTCCATTGATATGCACACCTAACAATGAGTTTTCCCCTATTTTTACCCCTCATCCCATGCAGAGTTGTTGTATCTACACCAAGTCTCTTCTATGTCTCAGCACCTCCCCTGTTTTATATTTTAAAGTCATCTTTAAAAATAACAAAATTGGGGCACCTGGGTGGCTCAGTCATTAAGCGTCTGCCTTCAGCTCAGGTCCTGATTCTGGGGTCCTGGGATCAAGCCCCGCATCGGGCTCCTCGCTCTGCGGGAAGCCTGCTTCTCCCTCTCCCACTCCCTCGTTTGTGTTCCCTCTCTCGCTGTATCTATCTCTGTAAAATGAATAAATAAAATCTTTAAAAAAATAAATAAATAAAATAATAAATAAAAATAACAAAATTGTCTCCCTTTTCTCATAAGATATGCATCACTCTGTAAAATTTAATAATTGTTTCCAGGTTAACAGAAGATATTTATAAACCTCTTACATGTGCATCTTCCATCAGCTCTCTTGAACCAATTCAGTTTTGTGGTAATTTCATAGTCACAGTTTTAAAGTTGCTCAGTACTACTAGAAATAAACCTTTCTGACTTCCATAAAACTTTATCATATCCAAAGAATGTGACTCATTAAAACCTCACGGTAAATCATATTTTCAGAACATTAACCTAGAGAAGAACATGGCAGAAAATCAATAGTGTATGCAGCTTGATGCCTTTTCGTATATTGATTTACATGTGGTTTGTCTGCAATTATTGTTTAAATACAATTCACTCTATGCTAATAGGATACTACTATCTCTATTGCATACAAGAATCAGACTTCCATGCAAATGGTTTAAACCTAAGCCCAAGTTTATTGTTGTTTTCACTTGAAATATTAAAGAGTATTTTAATGCAAATGGGACACATATATACTTGAAACTTGAGGTTATCTGTGTTGAACTCTATAATTCATCTGAGATCTTCTTCTTATATATAAGATTAGGTAACCCTTAACTATGACAAGAAGGGAATTCTAATGGCCTGAAGATCCCCACTTACGCAGTTTCTGCCCATTGCATTGTTTATACATGGGATTACTATAACAAAGATACTAGAAATGATTTCCTACTTTGAAAATTGAACATTTCACTTATTGTATTGAAAAGAAATTAAAGAGGAATCTCAAACCAAACCACAGATCCCTTCCTCCATGATTTCTGCCCTCAAATAACCCCACATGGGATGGAGGTGCTCATTCATTTTGCTTATTCTCTATCTTCACACTGCAAGCAGTAATCAGATGCAATTATTGAAAGCCCTAACCTCATCACTCCAGCCAAGGAAATGGCCTAGGATCAGTGCTTCCAATTAAGCTGGGTGGCCCAGAACTGGACATACTGATTTATACATGGCTATGCTTGGTTCCATCCCAAAGGCCCCAGAGATGCCTGGAGGAGAAGCTGAATCTCCCTATCAAGTGGCTCTCAGCTCTGTCACTAGCCACAGAATTAAACAGAAGGCTGAATCTGGAAAAGAGGTTTTTTTCCTTTTTTAATATGGACCATTCTTAAATCACTCTGACATTAATATGAAAATTCCATAGGCACACTTGCATGTCCTCATTAAAAGGTAGAAATTAAAGAAGTGACAAAGTAATCACTATACCAACTGCAGAGGAAATGCCCACAGGAATAACAGACTTAGTCCACATTTTAAGTACTTCATTCTGAAAAATTCAAAATGCAAATTCCTTTTAGGGAACTGTTATCAAAAGCATGCTAAGTCACAGACAACACAACCCATGCTGTTTTGATCAATTGAAATTATTCTTCTTAAATTTGGTCTTTTCAAACCGTTTGCTGTAGAATTTTTTGACAATCTTATGAAGGAGTCAATATATTAAAGAGTACAATAAAATAAACTTTAGTTGCTTTGCCTATTATTGGGTAGAAAGTAGAGCCCTATCTGCGCCCTGCCTCCATACTGACCCCCCCTCAACACACACACACACACACCTCTTCAAGATGCTTTTTATGGAAGCGGACCTTTAAAACAACTCCTTGTCATTTTGGACATTGTGCAAAATCTAGAACTGTATAATATAAAACCCACACCAAAAAAAACTCATCTCCTTTTTTTTCAAAGACATCAATTCTTTCCACATAAAGGATGGAGGCATAAAATGAAAAATGCTCTTAGTCCACAGCATAGTAAGTCCCAAATCTTTTCTGAAACCAACCATAAACAATCCTGGCAAAAAGCAAGAGACGAATGTCTATATTCAAGCAAATATTTACATGATTTTTACGACCCTCTCTGATTAGATTTCTGGTTTTGATGCAAAGCAAAATATTACCTAAATGCCAATTTTCCCAAGAGAGTTCTTAATGGTGAATAAGAGGATAAGGCAGTTTAAAAAGAGAAATAAGAAATTTATAATATCTGACTTGTGTAGAAAGAGAGAATGTAAAGGAAGGCCTCATTCCACAGTGGAGATGTGATTTACTACCTAAAGCCAGAATTTTAAGAGAAAATAGTACAGGAAAATTTTTCTCTCACATTACATCATCTCAATAGCCCTACTACCTTCAATTTTTCCTTGGTAAGAGTACCCATCCACCATAGTAAGTGGTGCAGAAGAGAGATACTGAACATTTAATGTGCTTAATGAAATTATATTATGTTGCAGGCTTACATTTGTCATCCTTATAAGGTAGTGAAAATCTATCCTTTCCAGAGAAAGAGTGACACCTGTAAAACTATTCCAGGCAGAAATTTTGAAAATGGAAAGTAATCACAAACCTAGAAAACATCCAAAGAGGGTAAGATTCAGGAAGCAGTGTGCAATTTTTGTTTTGGAATAAACTGCAGAATCTAAATTTTCAATTTTAAGTAAAAGAAAAACAGCACACTTAAATGTGCCATTTCTCATTTTTTGTGCTTAAAAAAATGTATTGCAATATCATCATTAACTAGTAATTTAAAATAAGGATCTAGAAATTGCCATTGAAAACACCTGCTGAAGATAGGGAGGTGGGTAGGAAAAGTATAATGCACTGTAGAGGCTACTCTGAAATTCAATTCAACTGTATACTCAGCCATCCACAAGATGCAGCTGAGAGAGCTGAAGGGGCTTAGTTTTTTATGCACATGAAGTAATGTAAGAACTAAGACAGTCTATGTATTATGGCACTAATTATCAGAAGAGCTCTGAGAGAAGCTCCTGAATGGATCAGTCAGTTGGGCATCTGACTTGTGGTTTCAGCTCAGGTCATGATCTCACAGTCCTGGGATATAGCCCCACATTGAGGCCCTGCGTCAGGCTCCATGCTAAATGTGGAGTCAGCTTCAGATTCTTCCTCCTGCCCCCTCTGCCCTTCCCCACTCACGCACACACGCCTGATCACGCATGCTCTCTCTCTCTCTTCCCGTCTCTCTCAAATAAATAAATAAAATCTTGGGGCACCTGGGTGGCTCAGTCAGTTAAGCTTCTGCCTTTGGCTCAGGTCATGATCCCGGGGTCCTGGGATTGGCCCAAGGCGGGCTCCTTGCTCAGTGGGGAGCCTGCTTCTCCCTCTCCCTCTGCCTGCCACTCCCCCTGCTTGTGCTCTTTTTCGCTCTCTCTCTCTCTGTGTCAAATAAATAAATAAAACCTTTTTAAAAAAATCTTTAAAAATGGGGGGGGGAGACAGCTCTGAGAAAGAAAATATCCAAAGAAATAACAGATATCTGAGAAGACTTCATGGAGAAGGAGAAACCTAAACTAACTCACCTGAAGATAAGTGGAATTTCAATCAGCAAGTAGGAGGGAGGCTAGATGGGAGAACAGCCCAAAGAGGAAGAAATTACTATTGCCTATTTGGGGCGGAAGATTGGCCAAGATAGATAATAATAGAGAAGGCTTACTTTTGTGTGTGACGAGGATTAGATATAAGTATGAAGAATTACAGAGAGTATTATATATTAAGTACTTTATTTTATTTTTTTTAAGATTTTATTTATTTATTTGACAGAGAGAGACACAGCGAGAGAGGGAACACAAGCAGGGGGAGTGGGAGAGGGAGAAGCAGGCCTCCCGCGGAGCAGGGAGCCCGATGTGGGGCTCGATCTCAGGACCCTGGGATCATGACCTGAGCCGAAGGCAGACGCTTAACGACTGAGCCACCCAGGCGCCCCTATTAAGTACTTTAAATGCTTTATACATTTAAATGCTTTAAATGCTTTATACACTTATACATAACCTCAAAAACTGTAATAACCCTATGAGACTGATTGTATTAAACACTTAACTAACATTATCCCATGCAATCCAAATAGCAATTCTAGAAAAGTAGGTAGTAATATCATCCCCATCTTACATATGAGGAAACTGAGGCTTGAAGTAGTTCACTAACATGACTGATATCACAGATACTATTTCCTTACCTGATAATTTTATGTAATACATACCATTGGTTTCCAAAAATGTTTGAGGAAAAATAAAATCATTGATTATAATCATATGTATATGAAACAACGTTGAATGTTGTCTAATGTTAAATGTAGGTGAAAGGAGGGGTAAAAGAAATTGTAGAATAATTAATCAGCTGAAGCCAAAAATGGCATCTAGGTTTAAGACTTGGACAATGGGAGAAGAGTAATTCTACTCACAGTCACAAAAGGATAGGGATAAACAAGTTCCATTTGGGAACTTAATGAGTTTGAAATGCTTTTGTGGTATTCAAGTGGCAATATCTAATGGAGGATCTGATACTCAGAAGCGAGGGTGACCTGGATATCAACATTTGTGATTAAAGCCGTGGGAATAAGCAAGATTACTGAGGATGAGTGTGCATAGAAAGGAAGGAAAAGGGAATTAGGATAGAACCCTGAAGAACAACAACCTTTCAATGATATAAAGGAAACTGCAGAAGGAATGAGAAAATATGACTCCACAGAGAAAATTCCAAGGAGTAGGTGGAGTATTTGAAACTGAATGAAGGGAGTTTTTCCAAGATGAAGGAGAAATCACTTCTATGAAATGCTGAAGAGAGCTCCAGTTACAAAAAGGAGACAATCAACCATCGAACCAGCAACTGAAGACATTACTCATTATGGATCCTGAAAGGATCGGAGGCCAAATTATAGTGGATTGAGTGGTTAATTAAAAAAAAAAAAAAAAAGCCAGCATGTAGATTAGTGATTTCCAAAGATCAGTGCTGATGCTTTGTCAAGTTTCCACAGATCAGAGGCAAATCCAGAAAACAAAAAAACATTACAGCTTGTTTGTTTAATGAAGCTAAATTAGTCTATAAGATTGTTACACTGGGATAATATCCTTCTCATTTTTTAGTGCTAAAAATATGTTTCTTTCATAAAACAACAGTGATAGAAGATATAGTTGCTTTCAAATATTATTGCTAGTTCAATCTATATGCTATCCCAAATTGTGCAACCTACTGTTGGCTGCCAACTCTCCACTGTCTGATTCTAAAGGAATGCGTGTCCAAAAGAACATCTCAGCGGTCCCTGGTGGATAGAGGGGAGGCAGAATAAAGGGGAATGTTACTTGTCTAGCACAGGCACTTGCTTCTTTCTAAGTACAGAGTGCAGTTCTGAAGGGTCAGTAGAGAAGTATTTGCATTTTGTCTTTGGCAGTTTCATTATGTTGTCAATTATTACAGTGCAGTTTTCTAATAGGAGTTTCATCATGCATTCAAATTGGAGAGAGGATTCATTTAGCCGCCACAACAAATTGAGCTCAGCAGGCTTCATTTCAGGAACTTCTGTGGTGTCAAGTGGTCAGTCCTTCAGTTTTAATTTCTAAATATATGAGATGCAAATTGCATGATCTTTTCTCCTCTGATAGTCAAAGCAAATGGCTCCAATTACATTCTAACATACCCTTAACTGGGAGGTAAATAACATTATCAGTTTGGGATGTGGTAGGATGAATCACAAAGAAAAGATTAATTATCTTGTAAAGGTATTGTATTATCTTAATTGTTCACATCACTCAAGCTTTTCTAATTAGAAAAGTAAATACCAGCCTAGGCAGGTTTTGCCCTTGCACGGTGAAAAAAAGGCTAAACATTTACATGAATTATACCATCTCAAATATTGAAACTTGATAAGGCCAACCATCAGTTTATACCAGTTTTACTGCCACCAGACTTCTCAAAGGTCAACTGTAGTTCTTTCATAAAAAGTTAAAGAATAACAGTCTACTATTAAATAACGTAAGTATTTCAAGGTATTGACTCCTCCAAGCAAGTCTACCAATCCACACCCCTATATACAGTCCATGACTGTTTGGAGGTTCCCACAATCTAAAATACTTTTCTCTATCAACTCTATTCCGTGTGTCCTCTTAGCCCAGGGGTCCATTTGAAAACACTAGATTATGTACAAGCCCTCCTTTCTCCCTTCAATCAGCAGCTGTCATTTCTTATACAGAACATTCCCCATTCCGTCTGGGGACGGAATGTCTGTAGTACTGTTAAACCTAGTACTGTTAAACCATCAGAATCAGATCCTGTCTCCCAGAACTCCATCTTACCTGAGAGAAGTGCATCAGACACTCTTATGAATTGAATCTCACTGTGAGCCATGTCCTAGACAGGCCACAGCGACACACAGAGTACTCCTACCATTATGGATGTCTTTCCTGATAGAGCACCCAGCATATAGTACGTACTCAGAAGTGTTGCTCCCCTTAGACCTGTTCCCTCTGAGTTGGTTTTTGGCCTTCATTTTGAAGCAGTGTGGTCTAGTGTTTGAAGAACAAAGGCTTTGAAGCCATATTGATCTGCATTCGAATCTCGTTGTAAAACTAGTTATATAATCTTGGGCAGGATGTTATGCCTCTTTCCTCTTCTACAAAATGAGGTAAAAATAATACCAACCTGTTAGGGTGATTTCAAGGGATTACATGATACCATGCATGATATACATGGCAGCTCAGTGCCAGGAACTTAAGTTGTACTGAGTAGTTGTTGGCTATATTCTATTTTATTACCATAATTTATAGCCTCTCTACCAAAACTCAGTTTGAAAGCTGTTTCTGAGGTCGGAAGTGAAAAATTCTTGTCATTTAAAAAGGTCACCTGAACTTGCCCACATACCAATTGATTCTCTGGGTCCTAATTCAAATGTATCTCTCTCATTCTTACATCTTCAAAGTGGGATATTTTCAGAGGTCTGATGTGTTGTAACACAGTTTCCGTAGCTGGTTTACCAACTCACTGATCTGCAGCATTTCACTTAGGGCTGTTCTCTTTCTGACAGGAAGGCTTGAGGGAGATGATGATCTTAAATGCCAGGAGGATTTCCTACGTGGGCACAGGGGAAGAACAACGTGAACGTCTGGGCACAGCATGCAGAGCAGATCTGGAAGGTTGTGAAACTCCATTTATGTGTTCAGTTAAAGAACCCTTGGGCTGGAGCACAATATACTGTAGAAGGGAAAGGGGGTTAATTCATCAGGAGCTTGATCTGTGGAACCAATTCTACAGTCTCATTTATAATTACATTAGCAGAACATCTTTGACAGTGAGGGGGGCTGTGGCATTGGATGGGATCACGGCTGACATGGAAAATTTTATATGTATGATCTTTGTATTCTCCAGTTCTCTGGAAGCAACAAAAAACAAGAAAATTGATCCCTGTTTGCCCTGACAGGTCTGTTCCTCTAGTGTGGCCAAGAATTTCTCCCTCCAATTGTTTCAGTCTTCACTTTAGCTTTAATGCAAAAACTTCCATCCAACCCAAATCATCCAATAGCCCTCCTTCATCTTCTCACCTACCCCTTCCCTACTTGTGATAAAAATTTATTTCACTCCTTTGAAAACCAAGAGCACTCTCTTAAGAGCTTTGCTCAATTCTGGCCATTTGTTCATGGTTCACTTTACAATCAGGTCTGAAGTCTATGAAGTTGGTGCTACCAAAC
The DNA here is from genome assembly GCF_054177405.1 of Leptonychotes weddellii. Taxonomy (NCBI): domain Eukaryota; kingdom Metazoa; phylum Chordata; class Mammalia; order Carnivora; family Phocidae; genus Leptonychotes; species Leptonychotes weddellii. Next base: position 49,343,222 of record NC_138375.1, on the reverse strand, counting down.
CAGTTATGATGACCCTGAACAAATCAACTAACTTCTGTAAACCTTAGATAACCCATCAGTAAAATGGGAATAATGATTTAGACACTGTATGATTGATTTTAGGACTAAACAAAAATCATCTATGTGAAGTCCTTGGAGTGGGTTTCTTAATCAATGTGAATTGTACGTGTGGCCCAATCCTTTGAGATGATGCCAGGGAGAATGGTTCAAGAGACTTAGATGGCTTGGAACATAGTCCCAACACAAAAAGAAAGCAAGTGCATCAAACTTTTCCTAATCTTGGGTTTTATATTTCCTAAGGTTTCTTCCTAAGCCCCATTGCAGCAGTAGGCAAAGTGAGGCAACTTAGAAAAACAGTTGCATGATTTAATGACCCATACTGACTTCGGAGTACTGAGAAAAACAGCAGTTGATAAGTACCAGGAACGTTCCTCTCATGCTTAGGCTCAAGTTAACATTTGTATACCTAAGTATTACTTTCTCTTCATGACCTCATTTTTAGCCTGCATTCTAAGTTCTTCAGAACTTTCCTAAAAGGTGGGGCAAGTTGTACCCACATCCAAAATTACTGCTTGTGTTCTTCTCATTGTGATATCATTTCCATAAGGGTATGTCCTATTCTCAGGCCAACTAGAGTTGTCTGGAGTATGTTTCATCCAGCTGTGTCAGTAGTGCTTCATTCTTCTTCATCAAATTCCTTATGAGTTCTTGGCTACACTTATTCTTTTTTTTTTTTTTAAAGATTTTATTTATTTTTTAGAGAGCGAGCGAGAGAGAAACAGCATGAGAGGGGAGAGGGTCAGAGGGAGAAGCAGGCTCCCCGCTGAGCCGGGAGCCCGATGTGGGACTAGATCCCAGGACCCTGGGATCATGACCTGAGCCGAAGGCAGATGCTTAACCATCTGAGCCACTCAGGCGCCCGGCTACACTTATTCTTATAGTTGAAAGGAAGCAAGCCATTCCAAAGTACTGTATCCAATCTCTTCATGTTTCGCATCTTTCCCTCCAAAGGAATGGGAGGGTGGCACAATTTCTTCCAAAATTATTATATTAACTTCTGTAGGTTCAATAGCTAATCTTTATGCCTCTCTACTCTTTCTGTACAACAAAGATTCATCAGTACTTCTCACTCAACATTTAGCATAATACCTGACACCCAGCATGCTTTCAATAAAGGACAGATAGTATTACTTTTTGCCATTCTGTTCCAGACATTATCCCAGGTATTGCTACTATCAAAGTGAAAATTACAGTTCTTATTTGCAGAGAGTTCATCTTCCTTTTGAATTTCCATTTATGACAGTGACTTTTACCTACGAACTCTATCTTTTCTTTCCAATGTCCCTTAGACACAATGATGAGCGTAACACAATCAGTGGCTAATGCTATTGGGATGATACTTATAACCCAGGAACTGAGCTCCAGCAGTGAAACTTCTTAAGAACTCCCCCCAATATTTCTCTTCTTGGATCAAAGTAAGTTAAATATTATTTGCAAATCAAGGAAGTAGCATCCAATATAAACTGTCAAACAAGGGAGTCCACAGGGCTGAGGGACAGGTGCCCAGAAGACCAGTCATATTCCTGCCAACAGGCCAATCTTTGTTCCACTTTTCTATATGAAGATAACTGTAGCTTAAAATATTCAAGCATGGCAAAGTCAAGTTCTTATATAAGAAATATTCTTTAATACTTGGAAATGGGCATTTTCCTACTCAAGATTAATGGCAATTAGCCTGGAAAAGTAAGTATGACTCATTTCACTGGACTGAAATGTCCTTGAGAGAGAGGGTCATGTCTGCCTTGCTTATGGTTTCAGCCCTATTGTCTTACACAATGCCTGACACAGAATCTAGGCTCAGTAAATATTTATTGAGCAAATAAGTTCATTTTGCTAAATTTACCACCTAGGCAAAAAAAGGTGGGTAGCAAGGAAATTTAAAAGCAGTAGGAAATTTGCAAGATTAACAAAAGGCTCTTCTGAACATAATGGAAAAATAAAAGATTAAATGCAAAATAAGAATAAACTCATACTGTCACCCTCCATAAATTCATATTTTTTGTCTGTCTCCAATTGATGGTAATTCCCCACCCCCTCCCCAGTTTACAGGTATTACCAATGAAGAGAAATAACTGAAATGCTGACTTTGTAAGATTTTGAAAAGTTGGGGGAGTTACCCTACCTTAGTTCTTTAACTTAATGAAATCTTGTTCAAACCCATCCACCAACCCTTCCTTCAAATGTCACTTTCCTGATTGCTTTTGTTACGTGCCATTGAGTCATGGAGATTTCACGGCTGACTCATACAGTGGCAAGGTGATAAATCATAACCACCACATAAAGTCACAGAAATTACAAATGATAGACGGCATTTCAGAGGACTGCCTGTGGGAAACCAGGTATTTATTTTCACTTTGTACCAATTTCTAAATAGCCTACATTTGGCAATGGGAGTTGTCAGAAAGGTAAGAAGCTATTGCTAGCTCATTGCTATTCAGGCACATAGGAAGGACTTGTTAAAAGTACAAAATTTAGCTCTTTTGTTCTAGTGTATTAAAATTGAAGTTGAGAAGTATACATTTGAAGAGAAAGCAAAAACAATATGAAGTTCAGGCCTTTGGTGAGGAAAACTAATTGTTCTCCCCCTAACCCCGTTTTTTTTTAAGGAATGCTCCATATATTTTCTTCAGCAAAATGAGGAAAAGAGTGGAATAAAATAGAAACTTTTTGTTTCTATGAAAAAAACTATGCTTTACATGAGTCATCACTTTGGACTCAGTTTATCTTAATATTAGATCGATATAGTCTGAGAATTGTACATAAATTCTGAAATAGCATTCAAGTAAGATACAAATGTTAGACACAAATACCAGCTTTGAAGTGTCTAATTAAGACTGTTAACTCGTAGGTCTCTCATGAGCATTTGTTTATATGTTTCATGTAGTAACTCAGCCTATAATGATGGTCTCTTGATCAAATACAATTTTGGAGGCTCTAAATGAACATTGATAAAATTATTCCACTATTTAAGGGAGAATGGCTCTGCCTTCTAAGAAAAACTCGTAAAATTCCAAAATTTGTAAAATTCCAAAATTTGATTGATTGCCTTATATAACTTGATATTATGAATGCGTTTAAGCACACTTAGTATCAAAGGACAAGGGAATTTCAAGGAGAACAAACCAGCAGATCTGTGGGTCTTTATAATACCTTTATCCTCATAAAATTTCAGAGAGCTGAGCTTGTGTGTATTTTAAAACAAAGAAAATTCAAGTTCATCATGGGTTTTGTTGTTGTTTATTGGAAACAAATCTGTCTTTTGTTTCTAACATAAAGTTTTAGAAATTTAAATAATGTGTGAAGTAACACATTTTTCACCCAGAAATCATATGCACTACAAATTCTCCTCTTTGAAAACACTGGGCAGGAAAAGTCAAACTAGGAAGTTTAAAATACAATCTATGCCACTTCACCTTCTGCCAAACTCACAAACCTTTTGGGAAGCGAGGAAAACAAGGAAGAGGTGAGCTATTTACTAAGAATACATCTAATTAAAGCCACTTGAAGCTTTTACAGGAATATAACTATCTCTGGTGGACATTTAGAAGAATACAAGCATATACATATTCCCATTCTCTTAAGAATTGTGCCAAGAAAGAAAAGCTGAGAAGGCATCTTCTTCAAAATTCTGAAGGGAAACTAGCCTTTAAGTAGGCACTTCTGGTGCACTATGCATTAAAGTGTTTTAATAGCATCCATTTATCATTTTAACAGCAAGCATTTACTAAAAGGTGTATGACCAGATGCAAAGAAGAAAGCACATAATGTATCCTGAGGCTTAAATTTTCAAAAGACAATGTGAACTCATGTCAGAAATGGGAAATGCTGTCCTTTTCCTTTTATTTGCCTAAAGCACGTGATTTACAAGTCCCAGCTCTACGGGTTACAAAACTTTTGATCAGAATACTGTCGATGGTTTTTTGTATGAGGAAATGATTGAAATAAAACCCAATCACTTCAAGTTAATTCAAGGTTATATTGGAATCTTTCTGTTAGCCATGACAACATAGTAAATGCAGTGATGATAATAACAGATGCTGATAGGAAAAATCAGAGCTTAGTTACTGCTTTCACATACATTATCTGAGGCAGTTCTCCTAACAACCCTGTATATATAGACCCCATCACCATTTGACACAGGCAACCCACAGAAAGCTGAGCTAATGTGCTGCCCACTTGGGTATATAGAACATGACTCAAATCGTCCCACGTCAGCAAAAAAAAAAAAAAAAAAAATCATTGAAAAACCATTGAAATCTGTGGTCCTTCAAGAAATAGTCAAAACATAATCCCATTGATAAATTTCATCAAAACTTCTCAAAATCTGCTTTCCTCCCAAACCCCAGGGCATGAAGAGTATCCTATATACTACACATGACTGTTCCTGAATACATAATCTCTCTCTTTTCCTTAATCATACGCTTGCGCGTGCGCGCGTGCGCGCGCACACCCCCACACCCCCACTCAAGCACACATGCACCCTATAAAAGTATATTACTGTCATGCTCTCAACAGGTCTTCTGCTTTCAGCCAATGGCAGTCATTCATTCTTCTAGACTTATTTTATATTCTGGTGAAGAGTTTTGACTCCTGTATCAACACTCAACAGGTAAATGATTGGCCACTCTGCACATATAAAAGACAGAATATTACATTATATTTTGAAATTTAAGGTTTGTAGCAGCTCAAAGAGTTTTCTTTTTTTTTTTTTCTTTTTTAAAGATTTTATTTATTTATTTGAGAGAGAGAATGAGACAGAGAGAGAGAGCATGAGAGGGGGGAGGATCAGAGGGAGAAGCAGACCCCCTGCTGAGCAAGGAGCCCGATATGGGACTCGATCCCGGGACTCCAGGATCATGACCTGAGCCGAAGGCAGTTGCTTAACCAACTGAGCCACCCAGGCGCCCATCTCAAAGAGTTTTCAAGAAAACGGTGGAATAGTAAATATCTTCAAACAGAGATTGATGGAAATAAAAAATATAAGACATCTCATTAAGCACTAACTGAGTCTGGGAGAGTTGACCAATATTTAATTAATGTAAGAAAATGAAACTAGAAACTGTGTATGACTTTAGAGTTATTACCAATGAGGAGCACCAGAAATATATTTTTGCATTTTCCATATGTCCTCTGGTTATAACACAATTCCTAGGAGGCCTTTATGGGTTCCCATTTGCTGATCCCAATGTATTGTGTAGGGCAACATAGCTACTCTGGATTTTTTAGAGCATGGGATACAAACTTTTTTTTTCTTTTTAAAGAGCCAGATGGTAACTGTTTTAGGCTTGGGAGCCAGATCTCTGTTGTAGTTGTTCAACTGCCATTGCAGGAGGAAAGTAAGGCCATACTTAAATGAACAGGTGTGGATGTGTTCCATTAAAACTTATTTGCCCAACAGAAGCACTGGTAACTCTTGCTTTAGATTATGATCGGTAGTGTTGTTTTGGTTTGTTTGTTTTCTTTCTGTGATGGTCAGTATGCAGAATCTGTAAAGCAAAGCAGTTTCTAAAAAAAAAAAAAAAAAAAGCAAAGCAGTTTCTGAACTGCTCCCATTTATTTTTCCTTCAGGTGAGTCCGATGAGGACAGATGGACTTTAAATATTGCATAATAGCTTGTCTTTTGTCACTTTCTTTTATAGTTGAATGACCTGAGGCTAGTGTGCTACACACACTCTAAGGTTCTAAACATGGATCTCTGACTTCAAGACTCACGTTCTTCCCTTTGGGCCTGTAAAATTTATTTTTGGAGGCCTCTACAACTTGCTTTCTTGTTCTTGGAGCTTTGGCCACTGCAGATAACCTATTTGATGGTCCCTTGCAACAGTTCTGGCCATAGGTCAGCTAATTTGTATAAAGGAGTTAACAGGTGATATCATTTGGTGTTACACATGTGAACATATTTTCTTAGCAAAAGGAGACTCCCAAGACTGAAATGTCTTGAAAAAAACAGAGGAGTACATCTCTGTATATTGAATATACCATGTCAGGCATTGAACAAGAGTGTCCAGGAGAAGGATATGTATGCAGTCACACTTCGTAGGCCTTCACTACCTAGTCACAGGCAATGTTTGAAAACATTTTTCTCCTCTTTTCTCTCTATCATATTTTAGTTTCTGGGGGCCGGCATGATGTAACCATGTGTCGTTCCACTGTCTTCACTGCCTTTGGAAATTGCAGGTTGTTATTAAGGTCTCTGACTCAGCACTGGAGAACTTCAGTGACTCTTTTCATGACTCAGGCATAAAAGAAAGTACATATTCCTCCTTCTACCCCTAGCCTAGCCCTGTCCTGATCTTTGTCTCTAAGATTCCAACTTAAAGAACTCTGATCTTCTTATGAAATGTTCAATATCAGAAGGGGGAAAAAAGCAATATGGAAAGCAATACAGAGAGTGATTTATTTATTCTCTGGTCTGACTATATGGTGCAAAGAATGGAAAATTCTATAGAAGACAGGGAACAGTGCCAATGGAAGAGACCAGCATCATATCGATAAGTCTGGTTGTCTCAAAACTGTGGATACAGGAGATAAAAAAGAAATGTATGTTTCTGTTAAATACTGTTAACTCAGATGTATAATTCACACATCCAGATGCAGCTGCTGCTTCTTGGCTGGAAAAACAGAAGTCAGAATGCATGTACTGGGACAGCTAAAGAGTCCAGGAATTTAAAGCCACAAAAAAAAAAAAAAAAAAAAAATCCTTCCATATTCTACTTACACATTCAGAAACAGATGTGCACCTCTCTGCAGTCCATGTTTTTAAACACAAATAAGAAAGCTGCCAGACAAGGACACAGACCCAAACTCAAAAGTCATCTCCCAGCAAGTGATGCAGCAATCTCTACTTTGACTTTGACTTTAGCTCCACAGCTGTGGTGAAACTCACATGATGGCTGTGGGAAAGAAATTGTTCCCAGGTGAGAAGTAAATTACCTGGCTTGGCACAAAAATGTTGAAAAGGCAAATTCCACCTGCTTTTCTCTAGGCAAGATATTTTTGTTCAGATATCTCCCTGCCACCTAGTCAAGCATATGTCCGATTTACATCCTGATTCCGGAAATGATGCTAATTTTGCAATCTGTATACACATAGTATGTTTGTGTGTGGAAATACACAGAGAACTTAAGGGCTGAAGCACATGCTTTCTAATTCACTAAAGAGAGAATTTTAAGAAACCTCAAGTATGGTTATCTCGATTTATTGATTGATCCATTCATTCGCTGATTCATTCATTTGTTTCATTTTTTTTTTTTTCATCTTTCACTCAACGAATATTTCCTGAGTGCCTGTTTTATACCAGGCACTGTTTTAAGCTCTGGGACTACAGCCAGTGACAGACAGGGTCAACACTTTTGTTCTCATACAAGAAGATAAACAATGAGCATATCAATTAGACATATTCTTACTCATTTCACACTTAGCTGGTGTACAGCATTTGAGAAAACATTGTTCTAAGGCCCTGCAATAAAAGAGATGAGGAAGAGTTTATTATGACTTCTGCCTTAAAGAAACATAGAATTTTATGGGGGTGGCAAGCATTCAAGCCATACACTATAATATTAAACATAATTTTTTAAGTTCTAGAATAAAGATACAATAGAAATGTTGGTAGAACACTAAGGAAAGAGCAGATATTCTGACAAGTGATAGGAGAAAGCATTTTGCATACAGAGGAATATCGGAAAAAGGTGGTGATGATGATAATGATGATGATGACAGGTAATATTCCATGCAGCGCTCACTTCTTGTCATGCACTGTCATAGGTACTTTACATGTGTGAACTCTTTCCATCTTTGTCACCCTGAGAGATTAACATTTTCCTATCCTGATTATAGTACCGTACTGAGGCATGCAGATGTTAAATAAGTCACTCAAGGTCACAGATGTGGTGCATACAGGAGCTAGGATTTAAACAAGGTAGACTGAATTTGGGGTCCATGTTCTTATGCACACAGCTCAATATGGTCTTTCAAAGTAAAAGAAATTTCAGCAGGTAAAAAATAATCCAGCCTATTAACACAGCATAACCAAAGGCAGAAAGGCTTCAAGATGCCAAGCACGCTGGAGAAGAGGAAGTTGGATGGATAAGGGAAATCAGAGGAATGTAGTGGAATTTAAGGCTGGAAAAGAAGGAACTAACTGTGGGACTCATGAAGGCCATGCAAAGTAATTTTATTATTTCGGTTGGCAATGGGGAATGACTGCAAGTGTCTAATGATGAGAGCACAATACTACTACTAAGAGTATTAGGGTGCCTGGGTGGCTCAGTTGTTTAAGCAACTGCCTTCAGCTCAGGTCATGATTCTGGAGTCCCGGGATCGAGTCCCGCATCAGGCTCCCTGCTCAGTGGGCAGTCTGCTTCTCCCTCTGACTCTCCCCCCTCTCATGCTCTCTCTCTATCAACTATCTCTCTCAGTAAATGAATAAAAATCTTTAAAAAAAAAGAGTATATTATGATGCATACTTGCATCCCTGTAATAGGTGCTTTATCTATATTATTTCTAGTCCTCATAAAATGGTACAAACAATTGGCACAACTTTGGAGATCAGAAAACTAAAGTTCACTGCTGACACAAGGCAAGGCTAGGATGTGAATCCACATAATTTAGACTACTGCATCATTCCCTTTAATTCCTATAAATTCTAGATTTGTAGTGGTTTGGGGAGATAATGAAAACACTGAGAGCCTGCAGGCAAGGAGACCAAAAGTGCACTTATTACTCTATATTATGTTATTTTAGGGGTTTTAAAGGCTCATTATCAAATATCAACAGTATACTTACATTGTTCCTTCAGTTACCCTGCAATATCATTTTTGAAGCCATAGAATTGGTTAGTCCAATTACTGGGACTTTAAGGTCCTGTGAATCTGGTAGCATCATTCATTTATTTTCTTTTTAATGCTCACTACTTCAGTATTTACTCTTTGTCACACAGTTTGCTAGGGGATCCTGTGGGTGCTGTCTCAGACCCAGTCTTTCTCATTATGCTGGATACAGTGTAGTGAGGAAGACAGGTAAAGATAACAACAACCAAAGTGGGATACTGGTGATAATACAGGGAAACAAAGTGTTATGGTCCCTCACAGCACAGCCATCCAACCTGGTGGAAGATGAGGTTTAAAAAGGGGAGGAAGGGGGAAGGGAGAGAAGGGGGCAGAAATGTTTCCTGGAGAATAAGGAGGAGTTAACAAGAATATTTGTAAGAAAGACATATGCATTTCTGGGAAATAGGATAGAGGAAAAGTAGAACAGAGGGGAAGAGTAGACAAGGGCTCAGACTGTGGAGTTAGATCTAGCTTAGAATCTTGGCTTCATACTAGCTAAATAATCTTGGGAAATTTATTTAACCTCTTTGAGTTTTCATTTTCTTATCCACAAAATAGTAATATTGTTGCACTCCTTGCAGGGTTGTTGTGAAGGTACCTGAAATAGTGCCTATAAAGTACCTGGTACAATGCTCACACATAGGTATTATGTAGAAAACTGTATCAAAGTTTAAACAAAGATACAAGTGTTTTCTTTTCATGGCCAATAAGATTCTTCATGATTTAGCCTCTGTTCATCTCCCGGACTTCATCTTGTACCATACTCTACTTAGCCCACTTAGGATCACTATGCTCTAATCTTTATGACTTTATTTCCATTTTTTAAAATCACCCTGTCTTAAGGCTACTGTATTTGTTCTTTCCTCCAGGAAGATCCTTTCCTCAAAGCATTGCATGGTTACTTCCTTCCATTATTCAGATACTTTTATCTCCTTGAGGAGGCCTTTTCATAATCAACCTTTTATCACAAGGACCCCTGCTCCACCCAATAATTCTTTATCATGTTATATTTAGAGTCTTTCTAACAGTTCTTTCTACTTATAATTATCTTCATTATAGATTCATTTGCTTTTTAATTATATGGTTCCCCCACATGACTATGAAATGCCTAAGACCATGATCTTCTCTGTCATATTCCTCAAAGAATGCCAGACCAATAGACCTTCAGTACATGCGTGAAGGATGGATAGATAAACATGAGTTTCTGTTTATGTGTATCTAATGAGGGTCAAGTAAAACAAAGGAAAAAAAAGGAAATATTTTAAAAGAACAGCATATGATATTACATTTCTGTGGGAAATGGAGACTGACATTTGCCTGCTGTCCCAGACTGGAGGGATGCAACAGAAAGGGAATCAGGTGACTACTCTTTGTTAGCTGCGGGGCTTGCACTGGAGACAAATTTACCCCATGCTGCAGTGAAATCATAAGTCACCCTGATCTTTTCTCTGATGCTCTTTATTCTTTCCCTCAGGTATTATGAATGTGTGACCTAGGGATTCTCTCTCTTCCTTTCACTTCTGGTCTTTTGGGTTTAACTCTGGGTATCTGGCTGGATGTCTCTCAATCAAGAAAAATTGTCTTCCTTTTCCAGGAAGTAGTATTTCAAGTCTCATAAAACAAATGCATTGCACATGCAAATCATTCCTCCAAAAAAACAAAACAATTCTAAAAATTACTCAGCTTGCATAAAAATAAATGTTAAATTCATTAGTTTGACTGTTTTTACTTTTCTGATCTTTTCACTGGAGCTATCTGGCAACTGAAAATTCATCAGTGTATAAATGAATCCATGTGCTTGTGTTAGAAGCTTCTAATTAGCACATACAGTGAATTGTGAGAGTTTCCTGTACAACATTCTCTGGCTGAGGTTTAAACCAAGGTCTGTCCTCTGAAATATGTGGACAGCTGCTAGGCACTTTAAAAAAATAAATAAATAAAAGGAAAGGAAATAAGTTGTTAACTTGAGACTGTGGTATGGATCTTGACTGTATCTCCAGAACAGATGTTTCAGGTCTGGGACGTTTTGCATGGAGTCATTAGAGACTTCATATCCAAAGGCTCCCGGGAGCTGTCTGACTGTTTTGTTTAGTTAATATATCTCTTCACAACTTAGAAGCAGAGAGGCAAGGGGACAAGTATAGATGTGCAGTATTGTTTTTCCACCTGAAAACTGGTTATGTTTGCTCCAGGTGGCCTTGGAGTGATCACCAAGCTTCCCTAGGCCTCAGTTTCCCTATCCTTAATTGAAGAGGATATGAATCCTTCCCTGTTTCACAGGGATATGTCAGAGGACCCAAACTAATGAATATACCAGTTGTGTGCTTCCTGACAACCCAATTTTTTTAATACCTAATGCTTTATTTTTCTCTAAAATCATCATGAATTCAAGGCTATCATAATTTGGGGGATTAAAGCCACATAATATAATATTCTCACAATTGTTTAATGGCACTAAACAGTTTATATTTTTCATCATTTATGTTCAAACATTCAACAACAAATTTAGTATTAAGCAATTTCATAATAGCTTAAAAAAAGAGAGAGAGAGACTGCTCTCCTGTGCTCAGTGCACCCCTCTTTGATTCATAAACCTGGACACTTGGAATACTAAGGAAGTGAACATGAAACCCTCAATAGTATGCTTTGTACAACAACTAAAAAGGGCACCTTTCTTCCTATTCTGCTGATTTACAAAGTGATCGATGATAAGGAACAACACTAAGCTCCATGCCTAACAAAGTACCACTCTTCAGCTATTAAGAAGATATTGTCTTAATATTGACAAGGAAATCAAATGTTTCCCTGAGTGGTGGTTGCATGTTTTCTTCCTGGTGGAATATGATTTCCTAGTGTCCTTGGGAGGAGAACATCCCCCCCCCCAACATCCTCACCCCACTGGAAAATATTTCCACTCCCTTTGCTTCCTCAAAGGAAGAGACTTCCTAGTCACTTAGTTTAGTTTCCTAGAGACCTGAAGTCATTTCACCTGTAGAAGACTGATGACTTCAACCCTCAGTGTTGAGCCTGAATTGCAATACAAACTAAATTAGATAAAATAAATCAATAATACCCTTGCAGGCCAAATTCACTTAAGTAACATTTACAGTACAATTGCCCACTTTGCCCACATACTTTAATCCATTAACACTCTACATCTGGTACCTGAATAAATACGTTACCCCAACTGAATATAATAAATGAAGTAGGATCCCACCATTATTTTGTGTTGAGTGAAAGGTTAGTAAATTTTCATTTCTTTTAAAAAAATGATTTTAAAATGAAGCAAAAGCTGGTATATTGTGAAGCCCTAAGACTGTGAGTAGCTACTGCAGTACCTTCCAAGTTCATTGATGGCTTATAAGTTTATACTGAGTTTATGGATCATTGCATTCATACATTACTTTATGATTCTCCAAATACAAATATGGCCCAATACATTTATATTTGGATTATAAGTTAGAAAGCAGACCTTAGATAAGGAACAATAGACATACATGCTGAACTTTGGCATAGAAAACTTCAAAGTGGGTTTTGTGCTTACAAAATTAAGACACCTGAACATAACTGTGGCAAACATGGAAATAACTGAAAGATATTGGTCAGTCCAACTTATTCCATTTTTTAATGTAAATTACAAGTAAATTAGTCCCTCCAATTCCCAAAGTACCAATGGAGTATAGTACATTACACTGTGGGTAAGGTCTTTAATTAGTCATTGGTTTCAACTTAGGGAGAGCTATCAAACAATTTTTTAAAACCATTATCAGAGCCATAGTAATGTCAAAACTTGCTCTCAGCTGGAAAGGTGACATTGGAAATCTAGTCCCAGGGGTTTAAGAATTAGAATGAAAAGCAATCAAGATATATGCTAGGCAGATATATTTAAGACCACTACAGTTACAAGATTGTTAGTGACATAATTCTCACCAAATGTACTTTTCCCGGTGCTTGACTACCTTATGTTTTTGGCTTTTTTTTTTTTTTTTTTTACCCTCACACACTGCCAAGGCAGACTACTCATGGGCATGTTTTACATTATAGCACAGGGGCTAGGGTAAAAGCTTTAGTGTTAGGGAGCTGGATTCAAAAGCTGACACGGCTACTTACTTTCTGAATGACCATGAGAGTGTCACTTATCCTTATCTAAACTTAACTTGTCAAAGATCTATGACCTAATTCTTAAAGGTTGATAGTGAGAAGTAAGAGAGATAAGGATGGAAACACAAAAGGAAAAGGAGAGAATGAATGACAATTTAAGTAGGAAGCGGGCTTGACATTGGCCTCGAGGCAGGTAGGTATGGAATGGAAGTGAGATGGTAAATGGGAGATTTGACTCTCTTGTCTCCTCAGATGGTCCTAATATATAAGCCTCTCATATACCGTTGTCCTAGATCACCATGCTGAGCATGATCCTAATATCTAAAGATATAGAGTTTTGCTCATGACGACCAGTGAACATACCTGTATTTCACCTGGTGCTCAATAAAAAACAAGCAATCTTTTCCGTCCTTAGGAGAAAGACTGCATTATACTTGAAACAGTAGTATGTTGGTCTCCAATGAATCACTTTCCTAAGATATTTTTGGTGGTTAACAGACTATACCTAATTTTCATCATATGTGATGACTTTAAAATGTTACCCAGAATAACAGAGAACCCACCTTTCTGGGCCAGACCAAACTCTAGAAAGTACTCTAGAATGTTCATGGATCAGAGCATACAAACTGACACACATTGGAGATTAAAGTGACTCAGGGACCACCAAATGGGTATATCAGAGTCTTGAGAAATGGCTCCTCTATTCAACTGGGTTCTAGAGTTCTCTCATACTTAAAACTCAGTTGTTGATTCAGTAGAGAAAGCCATAATTCAGAGATAACTCACAGTACTTATCCAGCAGATTGTATTGATAAAAAGGGAAAAATTAACTGCAGAGAGAGAGAGACAGAAAGCGTTTGTGCTACAGCTTAAATCACGTGAAAAACAATTTACAAAATGAGCATTTTAATAGACAAAGCAGGATGTTTTTACTGGTTAAAAAAGGCTGCAAAATGTTGGCAACAATAGTTTGCATTCAAATAGTCAAACCTAATTGTTTGTGAATGCAACATAATTGAGTCTTCATTGTAAGAGCTTTAAGAAAAGCAAGTAATATAACATGGGTTTTACGACATTAAAAACAAATAATGTGTACAGAGTTATTATGTTTGAAGAAACACACACACACCAACCCATTAGATTTCATTAGAGACATACACAAATTGTTAAATGTTTTGTTTTGTATCTGCTTTGAACTTCACAAAAGATGAAACTCATTTCTTTGAAACATTTTCTACTCTCTATCCTTAGAAATAAACTTTTAAGGTATGCATTAAAATAAAGCCACACTTAACCACAGCACCCATAATTACTATTAGCTGTTAATTTTATTAATCAACTCTCAGGAGCATTAACAGTACTATCAAAACCTCTACAACTGAAATTGATGCCCAGTAAACACTTTGAAAATTTTTACCTCATTGACATAAGTGCAAATTTATACTATTAATGAAGACACTGCTCAGTCAAGAAACAAAAGGAGGGATTCAAAATAACCTGGATGAGAGCAAATAGAGTAACACATCAAAAAATAAAGTCAAGTCAACAAATTTAAGTGACTTTCAGGAACTTTAAAATGATACCCAGCTTCTGCCTTTGTTGAGCCCTATTGCACACATAACACTGAAGTGAGAAAGAATTAAGCAGAGAAGCCAGCTATGGATCACACACTCCAGTGTAATCAAACTCCAGCAGTTACCGCAAGAACAAAATGTCAACTCTAACTAACTGCCTTATTGAATTCTCCAAATCTATGACCCACAAGATAGCCATATTAATTTGGTCATGCCCAGAGCCTAAGGGAAATCAGTCAGGGAATGAAGAATATCTGACAGAGACAAAATGAAATGCAAGATAGTCTAGCTTCTACAATAGGCACAGAATTATTTCACCATAATGACTAATTTGCCAGGTTTGCCTGGGACTTACCTGGTGTTAGCCCCAAAAGTCCTGCATCCCAGAAAACCTCGCAGTCCCAGAAAAACTGGGAGAGTTGATCACCCTCCCATTTAATCTGAGAATCTCATTACTGCTGACTTACTCACCTGAACTTACATTTGACTAAACTATATAGAGAGCAGTGTTGTCAGACTTTATGGTACATAAGAATCACCTGGAGAGCTGTTAAACACACTGTGTCCTGGGCCCTATCCCTTAGATTCTGATTCCACAAACGGAAGTGGGGCCAATGAATTTGCAGCTCTACCAAGCTCACAGGTGATATGAATGCTGTTGGTTCAAGCATCACATTTTGAATAACACTGTTTCTAACTTCATATACCCCTTTCATTTCCCAGTTTTTTCTTCCCATGTCCTTGAGTTTAGTTTTCAAGGGTATATGCATGAACAGACTACATAGGTCTTTTAGAAATAGAAATGTCTTGTCTTGGCATAAATGATGCCAATATAATTAATGGAAAAGTTATCCAATAAACTAGTTACTTCTACAACATTAAAAGATGTGATGCATTTATTCATATGTACAATTGGTTATTTCACTTGTAAAGTCTTACCGAAATGCTAATTCACTTCGGGAAATTAATAGAAATAATAGCAAAACAGAGATAAGCCTTGACCATAGCCAATGGGTTTATGCAACTATAAAACTGGAATAACCACAAACTACCTGAAGAAGCTCAGTAAGGGAAATCTCAACTAAGTTATATTAGCAGGCCTATGACTTCCCAAAACCAACTGGGTGTGAAACAATTAAATTCTGACACTGTCAGGATTTAATGCATACTCCAGAGGTTAAGGGATCAGTCCCACAAGACTGCCTCCACTTCAGATGCCAGTCTCAGAAGTCCCAAGAGCCACCTGTACTTCTGACCTACCAGCTACAAATTTGGCATGACTCCTTCCTCAGGTTCTATAGTTGCTAGAATGACTCACAACCCAGGAAAATACCTTATGTATATTTACTGGTTAATTATAAAGGATATAACTCAGGAACAGCCAAATGGAAGAGATGCACAGGACAAGGTATGGGGAGTGCGCATGCAGAGCTTCCATTTCCTCTCCAGGCATACCACTTTCCAGGCACCTTGAAGGGTTCATCAACCTGGAATCTCCCCAAACTTCATCATTTAGGGGGTTTTACTGAATTTCATTACATAAACATGACATTAAATCATTGGCCATTTGTGATTTAACTTAATCTCCTCCAGCTCCCATTCTAAAGGGTACCAGGGCTGCTAAAAGTTCTAACCCAAGTTCTAATCATTTGGTTGATTTTTTTGATGATCAGCACCTCCATCCTGAAGTTCTCTAGACAGGCCCCCCACCGGGCATGGCCATGTCATTCACATACAAAAGAGAGTAAATTCCAAGCATCTTAGGAGTTGTGTGCGAGGAACCTGGAACAAAGATCATATATTTATTTTTTTACACTATAGTAGGACTTTATTTTGCATTTATCTTCCCCAAATAAAAGATACAAGTCATGAGAGACAAAGCTATCTTTGACCAGGGGTACAGTTTCAAAAGTTACAGCTCAATCTCTAACACCTATAAACATAGTATGAACCAAAGACCATGAGCATCCACACCAATGACACAATGTTATTATGCTCCATCCACTCTAGTTACTATGGTGAGAAAGTCAGTGAATACATTTTACAGAGACTTTTCAATAGCCAAAGCCAAAGCTGAAAGAAATTCTCAGGATAAATCCATTTAACTAGAATGTCATACTTCATGAGCATTTCAATTTATTGAATGTTGAATGTGCTATTTGTTTAAAGATAATCTTTACAAATTCAACATCTTTTTATAAATGTTAACATTCATAAAGAGGCTCCAACTTATTCATTTGACATTTCTCATATAATAAATTAGAAAACGAGCACATACACACTCACATTCATATGCACTGTCCAGTCTTCACAGGTCACCTATGGGAATAAGCTCCTGATCTTTCCTTTTAAGCTGAAAATATTGCCAATCCATTATCATAGTTGTGTTTTTCTTTTAATTCACATTAATATAGTGGTAATTTTCCACAGTCTTCTCTAAAGTAATCATAGCAACAACAATAATATTAGCAACAATTACATATTATTCAGTGTTACCTATGGTACTGGCCCTCAGCTGTATAATTTATTTTAATTATTATTGTTAATCTTCACCAGGGTCAAGTCTAAGGTGAGGTGAATGAAGTTCTTACCTTGGGTGCAAAATCTGAGGGGCCATAAAAAACTTAGCAATCAAGATAAATAATATTTTAATGCACCATTTTTCAATGAAATATCCAATTTCAATGAAATATCCATGATGAACAGAATATAAAAATTTTAAATAAAAAATAGATCAGCATTACTGATTTTTCTCTTTGCCTCAGGTTCTGATATGGTTTGGCACAGTACTGTCACAGATTTCTCATAACAACCCTATAAGGTACAAAATAGTATTACTTTGATTTTATGAACAGAAACTCGGAGAAGTTAAATAACTTGTCCAAAAGCACATAGTTGGCTAATGGCAGAGCCAGTGTATTTGACTTCAAAGCTCTTAGTCTATGATGTTACAGCACCTCTCCATATGTATTGAGTGTTTTGTATGTCTGTGATGTTAGGGGATAGAGTGCCCAACCTCAGGCCAATGGTTCCTTAGAAGGGCTCATAATACTCACCAAAAGCTGTTATCTTCATGGTTATGTTTTATGATAGTGAGAGGATACAGATTAGAGTTAGCCAAGGGAAAAGATGCATGGGGGCAGAGTCCAAGAAGTTTCCAAATGTGGAACTTCCAATTAACCTCTCCCAGTAGAGTCACAGACAGAAATACCTCTCCTAGCAATGATGTCTGACAATATGCACAGAGTACAGCCAACCAAGGAAGCTCACCAGGCTTCGAAGTTCACAGTGTTTACTGGAACTCAATCATGTAGACTTGGTTGACTGCCTGTGTGCCTGACCTTTAGTCTCCATACCCTCCAGAAGTAGAGTAGATACCATGTGACCCAAAACCTTTATCATTAATCACATTGTTAGACTGACTAGTATGGCCTGAGGTCCCAAGGTAAACAAAGACACTCTTAACAGGCAGGACATTCCAACAGCCTAGAGATCACTTCCCAGGAACCACAGGCAAAGGCCACACCTCTCTTTGGGAAATGTTAATTATTTACTATACCACGTGCCAGCACCAGGAGCAAAACAGGGCTGTGAATAAGGATACAGACACTTCTTTTTTGGAAGAGAAGATGTAAGTCTTAAGTAAATAGGGTAACATGATCCCATATTTACAAATCAGCAACATTGCCTATATCTTTAGTAGAATGAATACATATGGAACGGAAATGGCTTTCCTTCTCAGTTTCCAGACTGCCAACAGGAAAAAGACCACTTAGTCTTTAGGTGCAGCCTGATTTTACTTCCTAAATCTGCTTCTCTATTTTGGTGAAAGAAGATGCCTTCCTATAAAAATAATCAGTACTGAAGTCAGGAGATTAAAGAAGATGCACACACAACCATACAGTATTTATAAATAACATCCATCAGAGACCACAGCTTTTCCACAAATCCTTAATATATTTCCTTAGCACCTAAAGAACATTATCCCTATTGTCCCAGCTTGATAAAGAGAAAAGAGTGTTTAAGAGGTGGGAGGTACACATCCATGTGAGATGTTTTAGGTGTTATATAAACAAACAGGTTTTAATCTTAATAACTATTTTTTTTACTTAATGTGTATTAGAAAATTCTATTACATGCAATTGGAAACATACTAAAAGTATTTATGCTTTTAAAAACTATCAATTTAAAGAAAAACATTAAGTAACTTAAAAATGAACAGAAGCTATACTTGGATATGAATACAAAAGTAAGGATACAAAAGTAAGGAAGGAAAGGAAATAACTGAAGTTTAGGATGCTATAGATGAGTAGGATATGGACCTTATCCCATCTTCTTAAATAAAAGGATTTTAATTCTAAGGCTGTTAAAAAAACAGTTTCTGAAATGGAAATCTAGCCATGTTCAATTTAGGTTTTTATTTATTTAAAATGCTCAAAATTGAGGGATTTCCTCAAACTTCCTTTTTTTGCTAGAGATCAGTTTTGAAGGGGACAGGGTGAGCCTACTTCTTTCTAATGGGTCATTCTGAAATATTTTTAGTCCTGAATCAACTAGCTGATAAAAATTTTCTTTTTTATCACAGTTTCCCCCAGTGCTAACCATTATCCTCAAATGCTACAACCTGTCTTCCCTGTGCCTGATGACTGGATCTCTTCACTAGAAAATCAGTAGGTGAGCTGAGGTGGAGGCAGGTGGGCCTGGTGGGAAGGGTACCCAGTTCCCCAGGGCTCCTCTCCCACCACAGTATGACCTTTAGAAAACTGTTCCTCCTCCAAATACCTCACTTTCACCGTTTGGAAGGGATGGGATGGTGACCTTCTCAGCACATGGTGGGAGGAAGGAGTCCCTGTCTGCTGGCACCCTGAAACTCTTGAAATGCAAAGAGGGAGGAGGTGAAGGAACAGCAGGGTTTCTGGCTGTGTCTGTGATCACACAGAATGAACAGAGCAGGTGGCTAGTTGATGGAATGCAAGGGCCCAGTTCTGAATATGGAGGAAGCTACCGACTGTACTTGGAACTCCCACACTCCTTTGTTGTAATAGAGCATGATTAAAATGAATGAGCAAATGTTAAACTGGAGGGTGAAACCATTTCCTTGATTTTTTTTTTCTTTTTGTGTTCGGTTTACTTATTGGTTTAAAATGGACTAGGAAAAAAAACTGTTCTTCAACACTGGATTTTAAGACTCATAAGCTAGAAAGGTAGAACAGCATAGTGAGTAATTGTCAGATCTGGTTCTCAGTCTACTACTTCCTGTGTAACATTGAGGAAATAACCTCTCAGTGTCCTCAGCTGTAAAGTGAGTATAGTAATAGTAGCAGCCTCTTGTTTTATTTGAGATAATTAAATGAGATAATTCAGTGAAGCATATAATGTCTGTTATTGTTGCCGTTATTATTAGTTTAATTTAACCTCTCAAAGTTGCATTTCCTCATCTATAAAATGCTAACAATAAATACTTTGTGCCCACTGTATTATGTTAACATGAGAAAATCAAAAGAGATAATGGAAGTAAAGTTATATGTAACCTGATGTGACTTGGGGGCCTTTCTGTCCCTTGAAGATTTAAGTAAAATTGGGTGGAATGCTCTAAATTTTAAGATTTTATTAACAGGTACACACACACATGCACCCATACACCAACACAATTTCTGCAAACTTCCATCTTACTTTCTCATCATCCCCCTATCTCTAGGCCTGAGTTTTTTTGGGCATTCCCAGGAACTCCTACATCATGTCTGGACACAAAAGTTCTGTTCTCATATTATTCTCCTAAGAAACCTCATCACTTTGAGTAGGCAGGATCTTAGTAAAGATCTTGGTAACTTTACTGAAGATCATGACATGCAGTCTCTTATTACTGCACTCCCTCAACCTTCTGTTCTGTGCCACACCTCACCACTGTCAGCCTCCTCAAAGCCTGTCCCACCACATGCCATCTGCCCTGTCACACAGAGCTGACTGAGGAAGGTAATCTAATGCCCCTCAACTGCAACTGCTTTTCTAAAAGGACTCCTCTACCACCTTCCCTCAAAATGTCTTCTTTTGTAAACTAAAAAGTAATTCTAAAGTATCAAAACATGCAAATTATAAGAAAACTGGAATTTTAATTCCAAGTCAATTCAGGATATATTTATTGATGTTCATCCTATGCCACAGATTATGCTGGTTTCTAGAATGCCATAATAAATAAAACATATTTCCGGCCTCCAAAGAGCTGGCAGCCAGGAGCAGAAAGAGCCAGGAAAATGAATACTTTCAGGATAGCTTCATCAGTGAAAGGAAGAGTTCAGGGGAGACAAGGAAACAACAATGGGTGGAGGCCCGAGTACTGGAGAAGATGAGAAAAAGGCACAGCAGGGTAATGAGATCTTAAGCAATGAAGACAAAATAAGCAAGAAAAGAAAAAAGAAAGGGAGGAGGGTGGGAGGAAGGAAGGAAGGAAGGGAGGGAGGGAGGAAGAAAGGAAAGGGGAGGAAGGAAAAGGGGAGGAAGGAAAAAGGAAGTTCATTTCAGGTAGAGGAAAAGCCATTGCAAACAAATAGCCAAAAAAATTAGAAACAAGATATTTTAGGGGAACAGAAAATAATTCATTGTAGTTAGAGCCCAGTTTAGATACTGAGCTTAAATCTCTACTCCATTATGTAAACATTTCTAAAAACCAAAAAAAAATTGAAAAGTCCTATTTCAGTACTATTTCTATAAAAGTGATCAAGTCTAGCTAAGAATTATTAATTGTAGTAAAAGCAAGCCCCCAAATTTCAGGCTTATTGTCATAATATATCTTACAATAAATAGACTGAATCAATGGTGATATGAGTTTTATGAAATCTTGACATCTATGGAGGTGACACACAAAACGTGCTACTGAAAAACTGTGAATCTTTCATATTCTACGCAAGAACCACAATTTATAGACATTTCTAGGGCACATGTAGATGCAGCCTTGGATGCTAAAATGAGAGACAAAACAAAAATGTATCACTTGTTGCACTGTC
Organism: Leptonychotes weddellii; assembly: GCF_054177405.1. Lineage (NCBI taxonomy): Eukaryota > Metazoa > Chordata > Mammalia > Carnivora > Phocidae > Leptonychotes > Leptonychotes weddellii. The sequence goes on along the minus strand of NC_138375.1, from coordinate 49,321,658 downwards.
CACTTTGGGTGCAAATTTCTCTATTACCTATTATTACCAGTTACTCATTGCAATGAAAATAGAATTTTACCAAAATTTCCACTTAAAAAATAGACAAAAGAATATAATTATCAGGGGAGGAGCAAGATTGCAGAGGAGTAGGAGACCTAAATTTCCTCTGGTCCCAGGAATTCAGCTGGAAAGGGATCAAACCATTCTGAACACCTACGAACTCAGTAGGAGATTGAAGAAAAGAATAGCAGCAACTCTCTGAACAGAAAAGTGACCACTTTCTGGAAGGTAGGATGTTCAGAGAAGTGAATCCGAGGCAATATTTGGGAGGATAGATGGCAGGGGAGAGGGGCCTCCGAGAGCCGCTACCAGCAAGTGATAGAGCCATGGAGCATAAAATCGGAACTTTTACAAGTAGGCTCCACTGAGCGACGTCACACCAGTGGCTAAGCAGGGGGAGGAACCCTCGCTGGGACAGTGTGGTCTCAGGACCCTCAGGGTCACATAAAGACCAGGGGTGCCTGAGTGCAGCAGAGCTCCCAGGTATCAGAGCAGGGAAGCTGGTTGCATAGTTGGAGCCGAGAAGTGGGCTCTCAGCTCAGGGTTGCCATAAACCGTGATCTGCGGCACAGTTGGGCCACTGCTTCTCCAGCAGGGACCCAACAAGTGGCAGATCCGGGGAGACTCACATTCCTCCCCTGGGAGGGGCAGCATGGGAGCGCACCGCAGGGATCTGCTGGGTTTGGAGACTCCACACCTGGTTGGGGGCCAGAGACAGAAACGCTCGGTCACAGGCCAGGTGAGCACAGAGTGCGGCCGGAGACCGGGAGATGGGAGTAATTGACTGCTTTCCTCTGGGGGCACACTGAGGAGCAGGGCCCTGAGTTCTCGATTCCTCAGGGGCGGAGATTGGGAGGCCGCCATTTTCAGTCCTCCAAAGCTATACAGAAAGCTTGCAGGGAACAAAAGCTCCCAAGAGCAAACCCGAGCAGATTACTTAGCCCGGCCCGTGGAAGGTGGGGCAATTCCACCTCCAGCAAAGACATTTGGGAACCACGGCAACAGGCCCCTCCCCCAGAAGATCAGCAAGAATGGCCGGTCAAGACCCAAGTTTACTGATCAATGAGAATGGCAGAACTCCAGTGCTAGGGGAATACTGCACATAGAATTCATGGCTTTTTACCCCCTAATTCTTTAGTCTTTCAAAGTTAATTTTTTTAATTTTCTTTTTTTCTTTTTCTTTTTTTTTTTGAACTTTTCTTTTTCCCTTTTTCAACCAATATCTAATCAATCACTTTTTTAAAAATCTTTTTTATTTTTCACTTTCAGAGTCATATTCTATCCCTTCATAGTAGTTAACCTTATTTTTGGTATATATATAAGTTGTTCTCTCTTTAAAATTTTGGGATACAGTTTCCTCTAACAGACCAAAAGATACCCTAAATCTTAGTGTATGGTTTTGTTCTAGGCTCCTGCCTGATCATATTCTCTCCTTTTTTTTTTTTTAATTTCTCTTCTTTTTTTCAACCAACTTCTTATCAATTCCTTTTCTAAAATCTTCTATAATTTTCATCTTCGCAGTCATATTCTATCCCTTCATTGTATTCACCCTTATTTTTGTACATATATAAACTTTTCTTTCTTTAAAATTTTGGGAGGCAGTTTCTTCTAAAAGACCAAAATACGCCCAAAATCTAGTGTGTGGCACTGATCTACTCACCAGCCTGATCATATTTGATCATATTCTATTTTTTTTATCTTTTTCTCTTTTTTTCTTTCTTTCCCCTTCTTTTCCCTCAGTTTCAGGTCTCTTCTGATTTGTTTACTGAATATTTTTCTGGGGTCATTATTACCCTGTTAGCATTTTGTACTCTCATTCATCTATTCTCCTCTGGACAAATGACAAGATAGAAAAAATCACCTCAACAAAAGAACAAGAAGCAGTACCGACTGCCAGGGACCTAATCAATACAGACATTAGTCAGATGTCAGAACTAGAGTTCAGAATGACAATTTTAAAGATACTAGGTGGGCTTGAAAAAAGCATGGAAGATATTAGAGAAACCCTTTCTGGAGAAATAAAAGAACTAAAATCTAACCACGTCAAAATCAAAAAGGCTATTAATGAGGCGCAATAAAAAATGGAGGCTCTAACTGCTAGGATAAATGAGGCAGAAAGAGGATTAGTGATATAGAAGACCAAATGATGGAAAATAAAGAAGCTGAGAAAAAGAGAGATAAACAACTACTGGATCATGAGGGCAGAATTCGAGAGATAAGTGATACCATAGGACAAAACAATATTAGAATAATTGGGATCCCAGAAGAAGAAGAAAGAGAGAGAGGGGCAGAAGGTATAATGGAGCAAATTATAGCAGAGAACTTCCCTAATTTGGGGAAGGAAACAGGCATCAAAATACAGGAAGCATAGAGAACCCCCCTCAAAATCAATACAAATAGGTCAACGCCACGACATTTAATAGTAAAAGTTATGAGTCTCAGAGACAAAGAGAAAATCCTGAAAGCAACTCAGGACAAGAGGTCTATAACTTACAATGGTAGAAACATTAGATTGGCAACAGACCTATCCACAGAGAACTGGCAGGCCAGAAAGGACTGGCATGATATATTCAGAGCACTAAATGAGAAAAATATGCAGCCAAGAATACTATATCCAGCTAGGCTGTCACTGAAAATAGAAGGAAAGATAAAAAGCTTCCAGGACAAACAAAAACTAAAGGAATTTGCAAACACAAAACCAACCCTACAAGAATTACTGAAAGGGGTCCTCTAAGCAAAGAGAGAGCCTAAAAGCAACATACACCAGAAAGGAACACAGACAATATACAGTAACAGTCACCTTACGGGCAATACGATGGCACTAAATTCATATCTTTCAATAGTTATTCTGAATGTAAATGGGCTAAATGCCCAAATCAAAAGACACAGGCTATCAGATTGGATAAAAAAAACAAGACCCATCGATATGCTGTCTGCAAGAGACTCATTCTAGACCCAAAGACACC
>NC_138375.1:49300074-49318141 GCF_054177405.1 Leptonychotes weddellii | reverse complement strand
ACACACACACACACAATGGAATATTATGCAGCCATCAAAAGGAATGAAATCTTGCCATTTGCAATGACGTGGATGGAACTGGAGGGTATTATGCTGAGCGAAATAAGTCAAACAGAGAAAGACATGTATCATATGATCTCACTGATATGAGGAATTCTTAATCTCAGGAAACAAACTGAGGGTTGCCGAAGTGGTGGGGGGTGGGAGGGATGGGGTGGCTGGGTGATAGACACTGGGGAGGGTATATGCTATGGTGAGCGCTGTGAATTGTGTAAGACTGATGAATCACAGACCTGTACCTCTGAAACAAATAATACATTATATGTTAAAAAAAAAGTAGAAGATAGTAGGAAGGGTAAAATGAAGGCGGGGAATCAGAGGGCAAGACAAACTATGAGAGACTATGGACTCTGAGAAACAAACAGAGGGTTCTAGAGGGGAGGGGGGTGGGGGGATGGGTTAGCCTGGTGATGGGTATTAAAGAGGGCACGTATTGAATGGAGCACTGGGTGTTACACGCAAACAATGAATCATGGAACAGTACATCAGAAACTAATGCTGTAATGTATGGTGTTTAACATAACATAATAAAATTTAAAAAAATAAAGGGAAGAATATAATTATCATAAAGAGAAAAAAGCACAAAGTTGGAGACTACCAAGGTCTAAAGGAACCTAGATTTAATAACACAGAACTCAGAGAAGACCCATGTAACAACAAGTGTCGATGTGGTGTGCCACCTTGGAGAGATGAGAACTGTCATATGTTTTCCATACACAGAGATACTTTTTTCTTAATTATTTCAAATATAATTTAGATCCTACCTTCTAGGTTTGAGAAGAAATCTAGACATGTTTGAATCCCAGGATTTATTCATTCCAAAAAAATTCAAGGAATGACTTCTGGTTTTCTGGTCTCCTTCACCCAATATGGCCAGCCCTACTTCTTTTATTCAAGCTTGGGTGCAATGATTTTAATTTTTTTTCCAGTGCATCAGCAGCAACTGTGTGATGATCATTTATTTAAAATAACTTTTCGTCTACACTGTAAGAGTAGTTGAACATTTGAAGTACCTTAATCAGGAATCCATTCTCCAGGTGTTTCATTAGCACCTAAAGGTTCTTAATCAGTTGTATACACTCCAGAGGTGGCTGCATTAGTGCTTCAAATATCACTATATAAATCCGTCACAGTGTTTTTTAGTTAACATAAAGGATATTAAAAATTACTTTTTATTGTTGAAAAGCCACAAAGGTGGCTTTGTGGAGAACACTTTGTTGAAAACTGTTGTTGATAAGCTCACTACTGATTGCTTTTGGATTATTACTCTAGATATGGAAGTGCTTTGAGAAGTTTATTTCCCTGAAAATGGAGGAATTTGTGGCCTGATCCAATCAGTAGCCTTGCTGATTCTGCTGCATGCATCCCCATGTAAATGAATCTTTCACATAGTGGGGTTTTTTGAAGGGTCTAAAAGAATGGAAAGTCCTTACTGAGCACAAGAAAAAGGTTGCATGACTGGTTATGCACCTAGTTATTAACAATGTTTGTCTGTGTGCCAGATTTTGACTTGAAACTGGGTATCATTAAAACAACACCTGATAGTATTGCTGGACTGGGTATGGTCCCTAGTTACCTCTAACGGTTAGAAGCAACCAATATAGATGAAAAGAACTTGAATGATTGTGAAGGCTAAATGATCTTTGCCTGGGCTCCAGAAATTTCAACCTCCATAGATACACACACTTGAAAGCATCCCTTATCATCAAAGTCCTTGCACTTTAGCACTGTGGTGATTTTGCTCCTCGGGCATTTTTGGCAATGTCTGGAGACATTTTGGTTGTCACAGCTGGAAATGGGAGGGCTATGAGTATCTGGTGGTTAGGGCCAGGGACACTGCTAAACACCCTATAGTGTATATAGCACAACACACACCCCTCCAACAAAGAATTATCCAGTTCCAAATGTCAATAGTGCCAATGTTGAGAAATCCTATACTAGAAAATGTAACTGTAAAAGATAAAACGTAAAATATGATAACTATAATCGGTAATACTGGATTATCTGGTGAAGTTTCAAATCCTCTAGATGACATGTATAGGTTGCCACAGCACAATTTCTAATGCTTTAATCACTTACTGTTTATCTTTGTTCTGAAAAAGGTTTGTTTCTCACCTGTTTTTGTTTGTTTCCTATGTAAACATTTCCTATGTAAAACTGAATTCTTCCTTCAAGTTTAGAAGACCATTACTTATAAAGAAATGTTTAGGAAAAGATATTAAAACTCGCTAAATGAAGGATACTGTGTAGCAAGCATTTTGTATTCTATAAGAGAACAAAGACATTTTGTCACTATTCTATGGCCAGGAACGGGGTGGGGGGGGGAGGTGGCACTAAATAATGCTCCAATGGATTGTGACATGAGACAGATCATAAAATTGAGATTTAAACCGGAAAAGACCAAACAAAGCAATGAAAATTAATTTAGTCAAAAAGGAAAATTGAAAAGGCAAGGAAATGAAACTTACAGAGGAAATACAAAACCACAGTATGAAGTACTGCTCCTTTGGATATTAGCATGGTGGAAACTGAACTCCTAAGTGCTCTATTGATAAACAGAGCCATCATTAATCTTTTGTGACAAGATACTTTGGAGTAACCAAATTGTGATTGTCCTAGGCCCTGAATATCCTGTATTATCCTCAGAATTGAAGATGACTTCTATATACAATAATTGTTGTATCATGTTCTCCACTGCAGTAAATTTTAACAGAAATGGCTTTCAAAAGCTGTCTTAATAAAAAGTGATTTAGGAAAAAAAGAAAGGGTACCCAACTCTAGTTATTCCAGTTATTTCTTTTACACAGTGTTCACTTAGATATATTTGATTTTGAACTTCTTTTTAGAGGGGCAGAGCTACTATGTCATCTAAAACTGAAGTAAAAAGTGGAAGGTTTACAATTGGCTGAGGATTTTCTGACATAAGACATGCCCCAACCCCCGATTATATAATTAGAGCTGTTTATACATCTTCTATAAATCTCATCAGATGACATTTATGCTCTTATTGAGATTTTCAGAGAGATGTTAAGATCAAAGTTGGACAAATCCAAATCTAAATTATTATCTCTCAGAGAAAAACCAGAATTTATACATATGAGAAGGCTTTTCTTAGCACATGAGAGAGATCAAGAGGGTCTTCATATTCGCTGCAACAATTATTGAACCTTACAAGAAGATGACAAATGGTGAATAATAACAAGACAGAAATCAGGCCCCCCACAATGCGCTCCCCGCGGTTAAAGAAGAATCACATTACTGGGCTGGGAGTATAGACTCAGAGATCACCCTGTGTTTCATCTCAACTCTGGCTCCTTTCAGTGTGACCTTGAGCAAATTATCTAATCTCTCTGAGTCTCAGTTATACCATCTGTTCAATGTAGATAATAACAGTACCTATTTCATTTAGGCTTGCTTTGAAAATTAAATAGTGGAGGCAGAAATGCTCAGTAACTAGCGCCTGCCACCATAGTAAATGTTTACAATAGGGTTTGAGCTTTTAGTGGGTTCAATGGTGCCCCCCTTCCAAACATATCCATGTCCTAGATTCTGTGAATATGACTTTATTTGGAAAAAGGATCTTTGCAGATATAATTAAGGATCTCAAAATGAGATCACCTGGATTATCCAAGTAGTCCCAAAATGAAATATAGTGCCCTTTATAAGAGACAGAAGAGAAGATACACAGAGGAAGAGACAATGTAAAGTCTATAAATTATGACACACTGGGTGGCAGGGATTGGTGTGATGCAGCCATAAACCAAGGAATGTCAGGAGCCATCAGAAGCTAGGAAAAGGGATGGAAAGATTCTCCCTGCAGTCTCAGAAGGAGCACTGTTCAACTGACATCTTAATTTCAGACTTCTGGTCTCCAAACTGCAAGAGTAAATTTTTGTTGTTTGAAGCCACCCAGTGTGTCATAATTTATCATGGAAGCCCGGGAAAACTAATACAGAGCTACTTTTTTTTTTTTTAAAGATTTTATTTATTTATTTGAGAGAGAGAATGAGAGAGAGCACATGAGAGGGGGGAGGGTCAGAGGGAGAAGCAGACTCCCTGCTGAGCAGGGAGCCTGATGCGGGACTCGATCCTGGGACTCCAGGATCATGACCTGAGCTGAAGGCAGTCGCTTAACCAACTGAGCCACCCAGGCGCCCACAGAGCTACTTTTTAAACAGCTTTTACTGACCTACAATTCACATATCCTAGAATTCATCCATTTAAAGGCTACAATTCAGTGGTTTGGGGGCATGTTACATCATTAATTTTTTATACTGTCGTACAATATATACGTTTTAACCATTTTTAAGTATCCAATTCAGTGGCATTAATTACATTCATAATGTTGTACAACTATCACCACTGTCTATTTCCCAAATTTTCATCACCCCAAATAGACACTCTATACCCATTAAGCGATAATTCCACATTTCCCCCTCCTCCCAGCCCTTGGTAACCACTAATCTACTTCCTGTAATGCAGAGTTTTTTATTACTTACTATTCCAACTAATATTACTTGTGCCATAGTTAAATATTTGGAGATATGATAGTGCTTCCTCTATTACTAGACTGAGGTGATTTTGGCAAAATCTAATTGCCAGAGAGTGGCCTAAAAATGAAAATATCTGCCAATTCCCCCTTTGTGTGCTATATGAGGAACCAATCAGCAGCCAAAGAAAGCAGACAAAGCTCTGAAGGCAATTACACAAGAAGAGCTGCCTTCCTATCCAACTCAAATTTCTATAGCCTGATATCGCCTTGCTCTATCAGTGGATTAAACCCTCTGTCCACCTAGGTATACTTGGCAGGCAATTGTGATCTCCAGAAGCCTTATCTATAAAACATAGACTCTCTGCTATAATGACAGTGGGACAGGATTTCCAGTTCACTCTCCTCTCAATATTATAAAAATTGCTTGTATTTTATCCATTACTCTACTTAGGATTTTCTTTTCCATTTGCAATACAGTGTTCTAGGGAGATATTATATAGTATTTGTTTTATTTATGCATTAATTCAACAAATTTTAATTAGGGGAAATGACACACTATTCTAGGTGCTATGAAGGAGATAAGTATTAGTAATTTACTTGGTCTATACTTTTATTTATCATCGTAATTGCTGCCTACCAGGCTTTGGAGTACGCACAAACCATAGAAAATTCTTCCACTGGTTGTTTTAAAGACCATTACACAAAATGGTTGGGGCTTAAGTCATAGGGGATCATATTTCAAACTATTTGCCAGAAAAAAATTCTGTCCCTTAGAAAACATAATGTCCTTTTTGATCCACGACATTTCATATATGGTGTAGTGCCTATAGAGATAGTCATATCTGGGTCCTAGTTCTGCTAGTAATAGCAGAGAGACCTTAGGCAAGATACTTAACCACTCTAGGCCTAATTTTCCTCATTCTTAATAAAGGATAATTCTTGAATCTACTTCTTATAATTGTGAGAATTAAATGAGATTAATTATGTTAAGCTATTAGCATAGTGTCTTGCCCATGAGTGTTTCAGAGATGATACTCTACTTACCACGTTACGAGGCTGGAGGATCTAATAAAAATATTATGTAGTCTTCAGTTTCAGAAGGTTTTCTTCTCTATAAGATGTCGTCCATTATTTTTAAGGGCATATTCTTAGAGTTCTTTTTTATTTTAATTTTAAAGGTCAGAATTCTGTGGTTTGAGATTAGACCTAGATTGAAGGGCTATTTCCCTTCGAAGAATGTTGCCCTCCTCATTCGTTGATCCAGTGAGCATTTATTAACCACTTACCATTCCCAGGGTGCTAGGTTCCATGCTATATCCCAGAAGTTCATGACGTAGCGGTACACAGACATATAAGCAAATTATTAAATGATTGAATAAAGGTTATATTAGCAGGGTGTACAGGGCAGTAGGAGAAGTACTTTAAAAAAACGAGCACTTAACTCCATCCTGCAAAGGCAGAAGAAGTGACATTTAAGAAGAATTTGGAGTCATATATAAAACACAAATAGGAAGAAAGGAAAGATAAGATTCAAAGCACAGGAGAGAGCACAGCATGGTTGGGGGACTTGTATGTTTGGTTTATATACAAGAGCCAGATACCCATGTGAGTGTGACAGGAGATAAGACTGACAACAGCCAATCTAGATCTATGGTCCTTGGCTTCTCTCAGTATAAATGAGGAGCAGTATCTCAGAGATAATGAGGAGCAATTATACTTTTAAATAATTAGAAATCTGAATCATATTTCCTACCTCATCCCGTTCTTTCCACAAACACCTACAGAGCACCTATTTTGTGTCAGGTGCTTTGTCTGATAAATGACAGAGCCCTGGCTCTCAAAGCACTCACAGTCAAGTGAAGAGTGGGTGGATAAGCATATAAGCACACCATCATACACTAAGTACTGTTAGAGAAGTAAGTGGAAGGTGCTCTGTGAGGTGCCAAAAGGCACCTAACCAAGTCTTGCAAGGTTAAGGAAAGGGCTCCATAAGTATTAACTAAACTAAGATTTGAAAGATCAGCAGAGTAAAACATTAAGGGAATATGGATAGAAAAGTGCACTAGGCAAAGGAAGTAGCACATACAAATCTATTGTACCAAGGCAAGAGAGAGCATATGGAATTCAAGGCACCAAAAGTAGATTAGTCTGACCAGGGCTTAGAGTAGGAAGTGGGAGATGGGAAGAGACTGGGCTGAAGAGAGAGATGAAGACATTTTGTGAAGGGCTCTCTAAGCCATGTTAGGGACCTTATTCTGAGGTCAATGCATATCTACAAAAAAGATCTGTGCATAAAGGTAGCATAATCATATCTGTACCTTGGAAAGATCACTCAGGTGCTTGAGGGATTAAACTGAAATAAGGAGACCAGATAGGAGGCTGCTGTAATAATCCTGGTAAAAGATAAGAGTTTCTTAAATAGGATGGTGGTAGTGGGTATAGTTTGGAAAGATATTTAGGAGATAGAACTGACTGGACTTGCTGATGTGAGAAGTGAGGGATAAGGAGGAATTAAGAAAAATGCCAAGATTTCTGTCTTGGCAGTCAAAGGCTGATTATATTTTCATTCTGATGGGGATCTCAGAAGGAGTTATGCTTTGGAAGAAAATGAAGAGCTCAGTTTGAACATATTAAACTGGAAAAAATATTCCTATGGAATCTTTAAATAGAGATAAAGAATCTAGAATGGAAGTGATTTCAATATGTTCTAGAAATACAAATTTGGAAATCACCAGCAAAGAGGTGGTCAAAGAAGCCTTAGGACTACTTGAGATTGCCCAAGGTAGAAGAAATAGGATGAAAGGGAAATAGGTATGAAGACAGAGACTTTGAAATACCAACATTTATGGAATTGGCAAGTGTAGAGAAGCATATAAAAAGACATGACAGGGACAGGCAGAGAGTTAAGAAGAAAACTGAAGAGAGTATTATTGCATTCTGATGGGGATCTCAGAAAGAGGAATTGTGCTTTGGAAGGAGTAATAAGAAGAGAAAGAAGTCAATATTATCATGAGTTACAGATAGTTTGAAATAAGGACTAAAAAAATAATTTAAGGGCGCCTGGGTGGCTCAGTCGTTAAGCGTCTGCCTTCGGCTCAGGTCATGATCCCAGGGTCCTGGGATCGAGTCCCGCATCGGGCTCCCTGCTCTGCGGAGAGCCTGCTTCTCCCTCTCCCACTCCCCCTGCTTGTGTTCCTGCTCTCGCTATGTCTCTCTCTGTCAAATAAATAAATAAAATCTTAAAAAAAATAATTTAAAATAGATAACTACAGACACATATAACTAATGGTCAAGAAAATAACAAGAATAAAGGTAAGAAAATCAGTTATCAAACTGATGCACTTGTTCAAGCAAGAGATGATGAGATCTAGGTTAGTTCAATAGTAATAGGATTATTGGCAAGGGAAAGATTTACAGATCTGGACATATTGGGAATTACAGATGACAAGACTTAGAAATGAAGGATGAGGGGAAAAACAGAGTCAGGGAGAAGAGGGATGGTTCATTTAATTAGGGAATTGTTAAAGTTGAGGAATAACTGAAATTTCCAAGTAGAACACTAAGTGAAGAAAAATGATCTTCAGCTCAAAGAAGTCAAAAAAAGAGAGATCCAGTGGAGAATCACAAATTACCCCTGTGAGTGAGGACTATATGCAGAAGGAGAGGAGAAAGACATGACAATTCGGGGAACACCATCCAGTGAAGGAGCAGAAGGAATGCCCAGAAGAGCATTCACTGAGATAGAAAAAGAGTCAGAAGAAAAGTATTGTCTAAACTAGAAGAAAGAAGACGAGGAGTATCCACAATATCAAATGCTACAGAAAGTTTCAATTACATGAGAGGGTTCTTCTGGACTGACTCAAAGAAATCCAATATCTTATCCTGGTTCCTTACAGTGCAAAGTTACAAGAAGAGAAGACCCCTGGAAATACCCAGGACTTGCATTAACAAATTAATAGATGTGTATAAAGAAGATGTATATCTGAAACTAATGATGTACTATATGTTGACTAATTGAATTTAAATAAAAAGAAGACTAAATGCCCAAATGCAAAACTTAAAAAAAAAGATATATATAAATGTTAATATGAAATGGATACAAGTATCTCTGGCAGAAGTTTAAGATTTTAGTTTTGGTAAAGTTCATTGTCAAAAAGTGATTCTTTAATGACATGCTAAGTAAGAGCTGGGGTAATGGATAGACAAAAATGAGAAAAAAATCTCTAAGCAACAATTTGAAGAGAGCACAATATGAAATGTTATCTGAAATATTACATGGTCATTCTCTAAAATCCCATGGACTTACTCAGCTGCTTGTTGAAGCCAGATTATACTTAGGAAGTTGACATCCAGCATCCTTTAAGTCTATTATACATACTAGAAATGCCATTTATTCCAGAAAAAATAAACATTTTAATGACAATCAGCACCATATTCTAACTGAATATAATTTCAAAATAGATACTCTGGAGAAAGTTGAAAATGTTTAAACAACTGTAAATCAGAACTCGATAATGTAAACCATGGAAAGAGAGCAGGCTTAAATTCAGAAACTGTTCTGAAAACCACAGACATTTTAACCCACATTAGTGAGATACTTTGGTTGAACCTAAATGTCTTAAATTAGATAATGATTATATTAATGGATAAATACATCAACCATAATATAGGCTTATCTTCTTCCATACACAAGCAGTTTTCCTTCATGTGTCTGCTCATTTGTTTTCATATATAATTAAATTGGTAGTTCTAATAAAATAAATGCTCCATACTAAATGCTAGGTTGAATATAAATATATTGTAAATTATCTTGATGTACAATGACTGCAATAAGAATTAGGTATATCTCAGTGCACTGGATCTATCCCCTGGAATGACACCAGGTTTTTACCACTCCCCCAATTCACTCCACCCTCACACCTCTGGGCTGTTTTTGCACTGAAAAACCCAAGATTGTTTGCAATTCAGTAAGTCCTTACAATATGAATTCAGACTGCCTGAAATTACTTGATGTCCAGATTCAACAATCTCCCAGCCTATAATAAATCCACAAATGGAATTTATAAGCAACAGAAACAATAATAGAACATTTTGTTCTTTTAAACTAAAGTTCTGGACCAGTGGCTAGCTTAGTGGCCAGAAAAGTTATGTTTTGGCTCCAGACCATTGTGAAGTGCCTCTTACAGATTCAATAATAAAAACAGAACCTCTAGCTTTGAGAGTAAACTGCCACATTCTGATCTAATAGAGTAGCCATATTTATTAATATCCTTATCATCATTTTAATACCCTACTTTATCTTTCCAATAGAGTGCAATGAAAGCCACATTTTACAAGCCAGTTTTAAATGCCTTTTAATGATGATTCACAGTGCTGTAATGCAGATTTCTCATCAATATCACTATCCTACAGGCATGCATTAAAGCTGCAAATCATTTCTTGGGTGGTGTTTCTGTCAGATTCCAAATGTACTACAAACATAACTCAGAGGTCTGAGTTAAGCATCACCCTTGGATACAATGGGTATAATCTGATTTCTGCAAACTGGAAGTAATGCCAGTCATGCTAGAGATAGATTTGAATGCCCTTGTTTGGAAGATAAGCTGGAGTCTATCTCTCTTTCTCTCTACTCCAAATGAGACAATTTTGTGTCTCTAAGGCAGACACTTTTCAGTTCAGAACCAACCCCGAACCCTCCCAAAATAACCATGAGTTGAACATCTGTCTAAGTTTTTATAATTTGTAAATTGTTTGATTATTTAAATCTTTTTTCCCTACTAAATGTTAATCAGCATTCCTGCTGGTGGTCCTTAGGGCTGTTACCATGGAACTTGTAAATTATTTTAAAGATGTAGCTTAGATAAAGGGGGGCACCTGTGGATGAGTTCTTTCCATTATCATTAGCATAAACCCTTACAGGCCAATTTCTGCAACATTGTGATAAACCGCTGGAAATAGAAATGCTTGATACAAAACATGGTGGAAAGGCTTAAATTGTTCTGGGTCTTTAGCATATTTTCACATTGGTATTAAGAAGGTTAGAAATAATTTAATCATTGCCTGATTATAGTGACGTTAGAAGTAATGAAATCCTTGCCTTATTACATATGGACTCATTCAGAGCCTCATTATTTATTTGGCAAGCATTAAGCATCAAATCAATTTAGTCAGATACTTGAAAATGGGAAATTCAAGATGAAAGTTAAAGTGAAGATTAAGAGGTAAAATTAAAACTATTTCTAACAAGCACAGAGCAATTTCCTTTGCAAGAGACCTAGCCCAAAAGAGTTTAAATAAGAAGGGCCAAAGGAAGAGTCCATCCCAAAGATGGGAACCGAAAATGAACTGTTGGCAAAGCATTCTCTACTTACATTTGCCTGGGTCAAATGACATAGGAAGAAAAGGGTGATAATTTTGATTTGTAGCTATGCAATATACTCTGTGCTTTTATGCATCTGATTATTATTGGAATGGTTTCCATTTCCAGCTCGATAGAAATGGGAAGAAGGGAAGTACATGCTAATCATTTGGGAATTTGTAGTTTCATTTTGCACATGAAGAGCTACTGACATTAATAGGATGCAATAAATGTATTCAGTAGTGTTGTGATTTTGGCCTTAGAGCAGTGGCCACATCAATGATACATATTTTCACACTGCAATGTATATGGGAAAGTATCCCACCCCCACTAAATTGAGGCTGGAGATAATGCCATTGTATGCAGCTTTCTGGTTGTTCCTTGTAAGGAAATTTTCTAATGTATTGATCCATGACAATAATTAGTGGATTGGGTCACAGGAAGCTGATGAAGCTCATTGCATAATGGGGAATAACTGCCAATAAAATCATACAGGAAGCCTTAAGGAAAAAAATAACTTCTTCCTTTTGAACACAGAGGTAATTAGAAGTAGAGCCAAGACTATCATAGGCCAGTATGTGGATTTGTTACCCTGGCTCTAACACACCAGATAGCAATACATATGATCACACACAGAACCAGCGGCAGATGGGAGAAGTTGGAATTAATTCTAGTCTTTGCGAATAAGGTGAGAAGCTAGACATTTAGACTGAATGCAGGAAGTGGGCCAAAGTATTAACTACAGAAAGAGCCATGTTACTACTGAAAGGAATAGTGTTTAGTGTAGGAACAGAAGGAATATATATTTTGTATTAAGGAAACGGGACAAAAAATACAAGAAAATGAAAATCAAAAATCCTTTTTTTTTAAAGATATATTTATTTATTTGAGAGAGGGAGAGAGAGAGAGAGAAAGAGAAAGGGCATGTAAGCGATGGGGAGGGGCAGAGGGAGGAGAGAGAGAATCACAAGCAGACTCCCCGCTGAGTGCAGAGCCCAACTCAGGGTTCAATCTCAACACCCTGAATCATGACCTGAGTCAAAATCAAGAGTTGGAGGCTTAACTAACTGAGCAACCCAGGCATCCTGAAAATCAACATTCTTATTCACTGAGTTATAAGCCTTGCATATAGTGTTTCATGTGATCCCATTAATAACCCTTCAGGCTGCGGAAGTTCAAGTTTAATAGATGATAAAACAGAGTTAGGCAGATGATGTCACTGTTCCTGGTCATACTTGTTGGAAATGACTGACCTGGATATAAAACCAGCTGTCTGATTCTAAAACTTACACTTACTAAAAAAAAAAAAAAAAAAAAAAAAAAAAATGCACCTTGGTTTACCCAGCATGTACCATCAGGTAAAATAAACCCTATCTCCCCCAAAATATCATCCAGTTGCAGACCCTATCTTGGCATTTTCCACATTTCTGTCAGTCAGCTAGAGACCTGAGGTCAAACAGCTTCTGTGAAGTTACACCAAATTCAATAAACAGTCGTTTAATCTGCTGAAGTGGTGAAAGTGACTTTAGTCTCAGTCAGGAGTGGATCAATCCATCCCCATTGGATTTTTTTTAATACTTAGATTTTACTAGGCAGCCCACTAGAGTCAAGTGGAGGGTAAAAGGAGGAAATCTTTTGTTTCACTTGGTTTGCTTGAGGATCTTATGTAAAAAGAGACAATATTAATATAAAGAAGAGAAACTAATGAGCTCTTTTGCTGGGGTTACCTTCGGGTAATATTGCCACCCACTGCCAGTCTCTATGCTATTTTCAGGAGATAACTATTTATTTCTCATATAATTCATCATTCCTGGGTTGCAATATTCTCTTTATCATATCAAGGTTTGCTCTGTTTACATCCTGTCTAATAACACGTAGCTATCCAAGTATAATCAAACATAAATGATAGTGTATTGGAAATGCTCTTTGGCTCTTTGTAGAAGTCAATTAGTATTCTCAATGCCTTTATGAATAATCCTTTCATTTTTAGGAAGTTTACATTTTTCCTTTTTAAAGAAATTTTAACTCCCTAGTATTTCATGAATTCATAATTGTTCATGTGATTAAGATAAAAATAGTCTTGCTGCTCTGATAAAGATTTGCTGTCCCATGTGGTCATTATAACCAGTCTAAAATTGTTTTTTTATTATTTTTTTTAATTTTATTATGTTATGTTAATCACCATACATTACATCATTAATTTTTGATGTAGTGTTCCATGATTCATTGTTTGCATATAACACCCAGTGCTCCAGTCAGTACATGCCCTCTTTAATCCCCATCACCTGGCTAACCCATTCCCTGCCCCCCAGAACCCTCAGTTTGTTTCTCAGAGTCCATAGTCTCTCATGGTTCATCTCCCCGTCCATTTTTTTTATTTTTTATTTAAAGATTTTATTTATTTTTTGACAGAGAGAGAGACAGAGAGGGAACACAAGCAGGGGGAGTGGGAGGGGAGAAACAGGCTTCCCGCTGAGCAAGGAGCCAACTGGAGCTCGATCCCAGGACCCTGGGATCATGACCTAAGCCAAAGGCAGACACTCAACAACTGAGCTACCCAGGCGCCCCTAAAATTGTTTTGTTTTTTGAATAAAGATTCTTTGCAAATAAGAGACATCTCATTGCCAATGCTACAGAGCCTTTCTAAGTAATAAAGGGAAACAGTATTGTGAGTATACTGGAAGAGAAAAATGAAATGTGGTATCTTTCCAAATATTTCATCAAGGAATATGCATGGGAAATAATATAAAACACAGGTTAAAATGAGAGTCAAAGAATTTGACCACAGGAGGCCCTAGTAAAGTCTAAACTATTCCAAATACAGACACATCTCTCTCTTTTTTTTTTTTTTTTGGATTATAAAAGTTTGGAGATGTTAGAAATTTTGCAATGTTTAAATATTACCCAGTAAATGTTAGGAACTGTTCTGAGGCATTGAGTGAATGTGAATTCAAAGTAGTGAGGGAATGGAGGATGTGCTGACACCAATAAAAAAGGTAATTTTGACTATTTAAAGGAAGAATGTTCAAAAAAGAGATGTAAGGAGGAGTTTACACTAAGGTAAGCAAAAAGAGAATTAGAATCACATAAGAACTTTGTGTGGGATGAGCTGCTACAGCAGAATGAAAGGACAAAGAGAAATACAGCACACACACTGTTCATCATCAAGTATTTGAGACTAAATGAGTAAGCCTTACATTTCCATTATTTTTTAATTTTGTTTTATGTGAATCATTTATTTTTCTCATTTTCAAAGGTTTTTCAAAGTCATCTTACTAATAGACATCAAATCAGGCCATGTAGAACTCTCATTTCCTTTTTGTGGGGAGCGGGGGAGTCCATTAATGGGCAAAGGAGTTACATTTCCTGTCATGGAAATAAATTCCATGTGGCCAACCATACCAATCTATCTACTCAGACAACATGCTACACTTATAGAACTATATATATAGTTCTATAATCATCAACTTAACTCTATTTTTGGATTCCCCATACTGTGGAGGAGAAATATTAAAAGAAAAAATATTAGTGACAATTTATATCAAAACACTATCCATCTAAAGAGTTATTTTAGGGCGCCTGGGTGGCTCAGATGGTTAAGCGTCTGCCTTCGGCTCAGGTCATGACCTCAGGGTCCTGGGATCGAGTCCCGCATTGGGCTCCCTGCTCCTTGGGAGCCTGCTTCTCCCTCTGCCTCTCTCTCTCTGTCTCTCATGAATAAATAAATAAAATCTTTAAAAAAATAAATAAATAAAATAAAGAGTTATTTTAGAAGACTATGTCAAACTAGCTTCAGGATACCATATCATTCCCATATTCATGTAGACTAACAGAGGATGTATAAAAGTGAGCCCTTGGAATGTCCCTGGTTATATCTCTTTGTAAAGGGGAATGCTCCATGAATAAATCATATCAATGCAAAGAGTGATATAATTTCTCTCATCCTAAAAAATATCCACTCTGAATACTATTTACTTCTCCATGCACCATCCATTATGAATGGTCAGATAAATGTATTTTAAATTTCAATGTTCATGCTTTTTTTTTGTAGAGATTTTATTTATTAACTTGCGAAACAGTGCATGTGAGAGAGCACGGGGGGCGGGGGCGGGGGGGCGGTGCCAGGAGGAGAGGGAGAAGCAGATTCTCCACCACCAAGCATGGGACCTTACAAGGGCAGATCCCAGGACTGAGATCATGACCTGAGCCAAAGGCAGATGCTTAACTGACTGAGCCACCCAGGTGCCCCTCAATGTTCATGCTTTTAATTGGATCATTCAATGAGTAGAAATTTTTAGGTATAATATAATCAGTTTAGATATCTTTTCCTTTGTAGTTAATGCCTTTTTTTGTCTTACTTAGGAAATTCTCCTAGAAGTCATGAAGATATCCTATTATCATCTACAAATTCATTGTTTTGACTTTCACAGTTACGTTCATAATTCACCTGTAATTAATTTTTCCATACGTTCTGGGGCTTCTAACACCTTTATTGTCAAACAAGTGTTCATATAGGCATGGGCCTATTTCTGGGCTTTTATTTTGTTCCATTGGTATATTACTCTACTTTTAAATTAATGATTAATTGCCATAGCTTTAATCAAGATTTGATCTTCAGTAAAGCAAGTTTCCCTACTTTGTTTTTTTTCCCACTTTGGAATATTTTAAACTTTTTATTGTATCTTTTCAAATATACAGAAATGTAAAATATTAGTATATTAAACTTCTGTGTTCTTATGAACTGGTTTTAATAATTATCAGCTCATGGCCAGTCATGTTTTTTGTCTATAACACCACCCAGTTATATCCTTCATACCCAATACAAGATTGGTTTCAGGAAAATCCAGATGCCATATCATTTTGTCTGTACCTAATCTGAAGATACTCATTTTTTCACCTTTTCATAGTCATAGTACTATTAATATAGGAACAAAAAGAATAATTGCTAATTCTTCAAAATGTTGTTCAAACTACCCTGATTATGTGAATACACAGAGATAGATGTGTGTGTATGTGTGCACTTTTTATGTATACATAAATTTTATGTATGTAAATGTATGTTTTATGAATGTGTATCTTTATGTATATATACATTCATGTATATAATGACAGATACATACACTTCATATATTCATATATATGTGTGTATATATACTTTTACATACACATGTGTGCTTATATACACTTTTTATGTATATATTTTTTAATGTATGATGTATGTATATTTGTGAATGTACACACAATAAAAAAATCTGAATACTAATTTGAGGAATTGTAGATTTTCTGGGTCACTACTGAAATGCTAAGAAAAATGATAAAATTTAGCTCGTATAATGAAATAAAAGGTGTTTTCTGGCAAGTGAAATTTAGCCAGTAGTAGGATGCTGGTAATTGGTTTTCAAAGGCTTACCCTTCAGATAATTTTAAAAGGTCCAAAGGCCATAGACTGACTTTAACTTCTATCAACACAAGGATCATGTCTGTTTTGTTTACCACTGTATACTGCAGTGTCTGAGATATGGTAAATGTTCGATACTTTTGTTGTTGAATGAATATGAAATCATATTCTGACAACTTATTCTACTTGCTGTGTGTCCCTTCATAGCCAAGAAGGATATCTGTAGATCAGTGACCCCAACCATGAACTTTTTATCTCTTTCTGATAATTCCTGCTTTAACTTTCTAGTGAATGGGGTAGAATAAAATATTAATATTAGAATGATGTATTAAATTTATTAGCTTAGTACAGTTCAGATTATTGTGAGAATCACAGAAATATTTGTACATTTAAGAAATATGAATTTTCTTGATATTTATTCAAACACTCCATATATTCTCTGGTTTCTTAATATCTGAGTAGCTGCCAGGAGTCTGTATCTGTCTCAGATAGGTAGCCTAGTTGTGTTATCATCAGAGACATGTTGAACTAACAAACCATGAACACTTACCCTGCAACCTGCCTACAAATGCTTTACAGCTGTTAAATGTCTTGGAATCCAGACTGAGTGACAGTAAACATTGATTTCAACACTTCCCAATTCAACAGGTGAAATTATATTGTGTGGTATCTATTGTATAGTACCTTGCTTCTTCACAACAGAATGAGATGAGGTTCAACATAATTGCATGCAAGACGATGGGTTGGATTTGCTGGTAATGCAAGAGCTACTGAATCTGTCCAGTTCATTTCTGGCATTTTGTCACAGGCTTTTCTATCTGTGTATATTTTTTTTCCCTTCACGTCATATATTCCCATTCCTTTTTAAGGGAAGGAAACAAAGTAGTGAATTCTACATCCCCTTTAGATTACTTTTACATGTCTTTTGTGACCAAGTAATTACAATATTGATAAATCCTTCTATTATTGCTACAGAGAGGGAGAAACCCCGGCACCTAGATTTATCACAGTTTTTTCTTTCCCAAAAGCATCTTGTAAAATCAGCTTTAGAAGAGTATGTTAATTTTAAATTAGTTTTCAATTAGTTTAAAAGCAGGAACATAAATAACTAAACTAAAATTTCATTTGGAACTTGCAAAAGCAGATGCTTACTTTACAACGTTAAAAGGCATCTTTGTGGGGAGAGCTCTGGACTATAAGCTAAGAGGTCTGGTTTGTTTGCCTTGCTAGGCCATAATCTAACCCTGAGACTGTGGATAAGATCCTTGAATAGTGTATATTTCATTTTATATGTTGAATAGCAATGATATTTTACATACATGTACAGTTTTATATGAAAAGCAAGTTCTGCGAATATATGGAAAATGCCTAGGAAAGTATTATGCAATGTACAAATATTTTTTATCACACAGATTCTTTTATGTACAGAGACCATTGTGCCATATTTGATGCAGAAGTGACTCAGGCATGAAATAAGTCAATCAGAGAAAGACAGGTATCATATGATCTCACTGATATGAGGGTTGCTGGAGTGGTGGGGGGTGGGAGGCATGGGGTGGGTGGGTGATAGACATTGGGGAGGGGATGTGCTATGGTGAGAGCTGTGAATTGTGTAAGACTGATGAATCACAGACCTGTATCTCTGAAACAAATAATACATTATATGTTAAAAAAAAAAAAAAAAAGAAAGTAGGAAGGGAAAAATGAAGGGGGGTGGAAATTGGAGGGGGAAACGAACCATGAGAGACTATGGACTTAG
>NC_138375.1:49282853-49299974 GCF_054177405.1 Leptonychotes weddellii | reverse complement strand
ATGGGTTAGCTTGGTGATGGGTATTAAAGAGGGCACATATTGAATGGAGCACTGGATGTTATACGCAAACAATGAATCATGGAACACTGCATCAAAAACTAATGATGTAATGTATGGTGATTAACATAACATGATAAAATTTAAAAAATTAAAAAAATTTTTAAAAAAAAGAAGTGACTCAGGCAGATGAAATCATAAAGGCTAGCCATCTCCCTTTGATAACCACTTATAAATTCGGTTACGATGCCCCAAAGAGCAAAGAATGGCTTACATATTTTCAGCTTCTAGATTCTGAGTAACTCAGGAACCTGATAGGGGAAAAACTAGTTGAACTTTAGTACCTTAATTGAGATGAATAAGAGAAGTGACTCAAGATATATACTGAATATGAACTATAATACTGCCCCTTGTCTTCATGGAGTTTAGTGTTTAGCATTTTTCACAGAACTAGAACAAACAATTCTAAAATGTGTATGGAACCCCAAAAGACCCCAGATAGCCAAAGCAATCTTGAAAGAAAAAAAAAAAAAAAAGCAAAGCTGGAGGCATCACAATTCTAGACTTCAAGTTATATTACAAAGCTGTAGTGATCAAGACAGTATGGAACTGGCACAAAAAAGGACACACAGATCAACAGAACATTATAGAAAACCCAGAAATGGAGCCACAACTATATGGTCAAATAAACTTTAACAAAGCAGGAAATAATTTCCAATGGAAAAAAAAGTTTCTCCAACAAATGGTGTTGGGAAAACTGGACAGCCACATGCAAAAGAATGAAATTGATCCCCTGTCTGGCACCAGACACAAAAATAAATTCATGATGGATTAAAGGCCTAAATGTGAGAAAGGAAACCATTAAAATCCTAGAAGAGAACACAGGCAGCAACCTCTCTGACATCAGCTGCAGCAACTTCTTACTAGATATGTCTCCTGAAGCAAGGGAAACAAAATAAAAATAAACCATTAGGACTTCATCAAAATAAAAAGCTTCTGCACAGTGAAGGAAACAGTCAACAAAACAAAAAGGCAACCAATGGAATGAGAGAAGATATTGACAAATGACATATCTGATAAAGGGTTAGTATCCAAAATATACAAAGAACTTATAAAACTCAACACCCAAAAAACAGATAATCCAATTAAAAATGGGTAGAAGATGGGGCCCCTGGGTGGCTCAGATGGTTAAGCATCTGCCTTCAGCTCAGGTCATGATCTCAGGGTCCTGGGATCGAGCCCCACACTAGCCTCTGTTAGTGTGGGGAGTCTGTTTCTCCCTCTCCCTCTCCCCTCCATGTGTTCTCTCTCTCTCTCTCTCAAATGAATAAATAAAAAGTCTTTAAAACAATGGGTAGAAGACATGAATAGACATTTTTTTCATTTTTCAAAGAAGAGACACAGATGGCCAACAGCCACATGGAAAGATGGTCAACATTACTCATCATCAGGGAAATACAAATCAAAACTACAATGAGATATTGCCTCACACCTGTCAGAATGGCTAAAATCAACAACACAGGAGACAACAGGTGTTGGCAAGGATGCAAAAAAAGGGGAACCCTCTTGCACTGTTGGTGAGAAAGCAAACTGGTGCGGGCACTCTGAAAAACAGTAAGGAGTTTCCTCAAAAAGTTAAAAATAGAACTACCCTATAATCCAGCAATTGTACTACTGGGTATTTACCCAAAGGATACAAAAATACTGCTTTGAAGGGATACATGTCCCCCAGTGTTTAGCAGCATTATCTACAATAGCCAAATTATGGAAAGAGCCCAAGAGTCCAATGACAGATGAATGGATAAAGAAGAAGTGATATATATATATATATATATATATATTCCACTACATATATATATATAATATATATGTAGTGGAATATAAATCAGCCATAAAAAGAATGAAATCTTGGGGCGCCTGGGTGGCTCAGTCATTAAGCGTCTGCCTTCGGCTCAGGTCATGATCCCAGGGTCCTGGGATCGAGCCCCACATCGGTCTCCCTGCTCAGCGGGAAGCCTGCTTCTCCCTCTCCCACTCCCCCTGCCTGTGTTCCCTCTCTCGCTGTGTCTCTCTCTGTCAAATAAATAAATAAAATCTTTAAAAAAAAAAAAAAAGAAAAAGAAAAAAAAAGAATGAAATCTTTTTTTATATATACATATATATAATATATATGTAGTGGAATATAAATCAGCCATAAAAAGAATGAAATCTTTTTTGCATGAAATCATTTGCAAAGATGTGGATGGAGCTACAGAATATTATGCTAAGAGAAATAAGTCAGTCAGAGAAAGACATATGTGGAATTTATGAAACAAATAAACAAATGAGCAAAGGGTGTACAGGGAAGAGAGACAAACCAAAAAACAAACTCTTAACTATAGAGAACAAACTGATGATTGCTGGAGGGGAGGTGGGCAGGGGCGATGGGTTAAACAGCTAATGAATATCAAAAAGGGCACTTGTTGTGATGGGCATCTGCAGTTGTATGTAAGTGATAAAGCACTAAATTCTACACCTGAAACTAAAAAAAAAAAAAAAAAATTGAGGGAAGAACAAAAAAGAAGTATTAGTAAATCAATCGGAATTATACTTTGAAGTGAAATCTTTCTGTGATTCTTACTGTGATTTCCTGTAAAATTCATATTATTTCTCAGCACATAGAAAATTGTTTAACAATGGAGGAGAGAGGGTTGGGTATGAAGACATGAACTTTAAGATACCCTTGAGAAAGGAAAGAACAAAAGAGATGGTGTGGAGGAAAACTTCTCTAAAATGAAGGGAGGCATGTTGGAGGCAACAGTAGAGAGGAAACCAGATAAACAGAAACCTAACAGGGTGTAATAGGTAGAAAGGAGTCCAGAATGAGAGAGTTTTTAGCTACTATAACTTTAAATTCAATCATATTAATGTATATTCACAAACTGTATCAAGCCCTGTAACTGAGGATCTAGTGCTTGGTCCTGATACAGTATAATGGCAGAAATTTTCCTAACTGGAAAGAAGAAAGAGGAGGCAAATAAATACTTTCAATTCAGTTAAATCAAAAATAGTATTTCCAAATTGGCTAAAGTTGAGGAATTTAAGACAATTTTGAGAATTTTTGAGTTTTTAAAATGTCAGCATATTGGGTTTAATACTATTAATACTAGGGCCTTTAAGCCCCACTTTCTTATTGTTATTGTAAAGTCTTTTTCTTTGATAAATGGCATTACCTCTGAGTGACTAAATGTTTCCTTTTTTTAAGAGGAACTGGATATTTTACAGGAATACCCACAATTTTTATTTACCCAAACCATTACATTTGAAACTTCAATAGGTCCAAAGTAGTGTATAAATAGGAGTAACCAGAGTTTTAAAACATATTTATAGAGACACTGTATTGTACACCTGAAACTAATATTACACTGTATGTTAACTAACTGGAATTTAAATAAAAACTTTTAAAAAAGCAGCTACAAAAAATAAAAATAAATTTATAATAGCCCCATTTAATAAAAATCCCTTGTATTATCCATTATTTTACAAATATTTTGAAAGCTTGAACAGGCTCATTTGAATATATAGTTCCCTGCTAGAATCTGTGTAACTTTGCTGTCACCAACAGGTTGCTGTGTGAATTAAATGTTTTTATCTCCGTATGTTTTCATTGTATCTAACAGTTAAAAATCAAGGAATAAGCTACACTGTTATTTTTCTTAAACTTGAGATGCTCTGCAGAGTACAATTAAGCATTAACATATTACATCTGGGAAAGTAATTATTATTTTTTGATTTGCCTGAAGAGGATAGTGTGGACATATATCAGCCAAAGAGCCATTTGTATTTTTTTTCTCTAGCAGTAGATTTATTTCTCCATTAAATGTAGAGAGATCATCAATATCCACTACATGGCTTCAATTAACTGAACATTTTGTCAACCACTGCTATTCTCCAGCTGCCAGAGATACCATATGAAATAATAGAGAACCTGTCCTGTTGTCTCATCTTCCTTCTCAATTAAAGAAAATAGAACAATATGGGGATATTAAAACTAAGGCTGCCTTTTAGTTGGCATCTGCTCATCTACAGAAAATTTATAAAAAGTTGTGTAAAGGAAGAACCAATGTAAAAGCAAGAACACAAAGTTCATCCCATTTTCAGTCACCTTGGTTCTTATGCTTCCCAGAAGATCTCAGGATCACCAAGGCATAAAAGAGAGGGATTCAGAGAGTATTATCCTTTGATGATGACAGAAATAGGCAAAAAAACTACTGGCCAATCATGAATAACACAAATAGTTTATTAATGTAATTCCACATTATAACAAACTGTTATTCTTTTATTTTTAACAATCCAGATTGTTTTATTATTATCAATTAATATTTTTCAAGATTTCATTAAACCTAAAGTATCCTAGAGTATTAAAACATTAAACCTAAAGTATCCTAGAGTAGTAAAACATGTATTAAAACATGTATTAATGTAATTCCACATTACAACAAACTGTTATTCTTTTATTTTTAACAATCCAGATTGTTTTATTATTATCAATTAATATTTTTCAAGATTTCATTAAACCTAAAGTATCCTAGAGTATTAAAACATGTATTAGGTTTATTTCTTTTTAATAAGGATTAAAAGAATTTAGGATCATATACATTACAACATTCAAGTAAGAACATAAAATATTCTTATTCTGTCACATTTAAATGTAGCCCATATGGACAGATTGACTTGGACTAGCTAAAAGAAGAGCTCTATTTTTTATATACATATTCATTTATTCAACCACCTACAACATGCTTGGTAAAGTGCTGCACAACTGGGATGCAGATCTCCACTTTAAGGCTACTGTCCAGTTAAGAGTGGGTGAAGATCCAAGCCAATACTTATAATACAGTGTGACAAGTGCAATAATATGTGTGTGTGAGTGTGTGTGTGTGTGTAAGAGAGAGAATTTATATAAATTTGGGAATAAGAAGGAAGTGGTCATGGAAGACTTCGAAGAGAAAAAGTTACTTGAAATGAGTCTCCCAGAATTTGGTTAGGACACTTTAGGATGAAAGAGCATTTGGGATCAAGACATGAAGATATTTCTTTGTTATTTTTATCTTAATTGAGCAACTATAAATCAGGCCTTATGCTACATGCTTTAAGGAAGACACCTACTTTAATCCTCCCAACCAACTGTGAGGCATTTACTATTATCATCTTTATATAAAGGGTAAAAATTAGACAATTTGCCCAAAGTCAAACATACTGGATTTTATCTGAGAGAGTCTGATTCCAGAGCCCATTTGGTATAACACTAGAGATAGCATGGCACCTCTAGAAACAACGTATTTTTCTCCATGATTAAGAATTTGTAGTATTTGGGAGTTGAGGGGGCTATAAGAGGTGACACAAATCAGAAATGTGTGAAAAAGATGGTCTTCTTATATGACCATCTTATTTTCTTATATGAAAATACTATGTTGGGACTTTATCCTGTTGACTATGCAGTATCATTGTAGGATTTAAAGAAAGGATAGACAAAACTACATATTAGTTTTACAGTAGTTAATTATTTATTAATTTTATAATAACCAGTACAGAAGATAGATAGGAAAAGTAATCATTAGAGTTAGGAGTTATTTCTATCTCTATCTTAAGTCTCTCTCTAACTTAAGAAACTATGGCAATATTTTGAGCAGGATATGGTAACTTTTGAACAGATTGAATGGGGGTTGAAGAAAAATGGACAAATTCAGGAGATACTGAGGAAGAATAATTCAGAGGGCTTTTTTGATAGATTTTATGTGTGGACAGGGGCAGAAAAAGGAGGAACCTGCAGTGACTCTCACATGTCTAGCCTCAGTAATAATTGGACTATAGTGACTTCTGCTGATAGGGAATATAGAAAGAAGATACATTTAGGAATAGAACGAGGGAAATGATGGATTCTCTTTGGAGAATGATACTGCTGAAATACCTCTAGACAGTATCATGGCAGTTGAATACAATGATCTTGGATGCAGAGAGAGGTTGAGGCCAAATGTGTATTTGTGTGTAACTAATTTATAGACTATTGAACTGTCTCAGTTGACAAGATCAATTGGGAGGATAAACTGAAGTAGAAGATAATTTGGCTTAGATATCAAGAAAAACAGGATCCCATGAGAGAGGCTGAGAAGAAATGCCAGTAAATAGAGACAGAAGCAGAAAAAATTTGTGGAAGAAATCATTCTAGAGTATAGGCAATGTCATCAGTGTTAAATAATAGAGACAGTGTTAAGTTCAAGAAGGACCCAAATATGTTTACTGTATGTAGCGTTTGAAGGATCAAATTTGGTTGTATTGTAGGGCAGAAGTTAGACTACAGTTAGAGGGGAAAAGATTTGAGTGTCTAGGCCATAGAGGGGCTGAACTGATGCATCATGAGGTCTACAGAGGCTAGAGGAGAAATTCAAGTCATATAGAACCTAGGAACTAGAGGTTGTGATGAACTTAAAGAAGTTATACATCATCAAGGTACTAAGGAAATTGAAAGACTGGATGGTTATGGTGAAAATAAGTGCCTCTAACTTTTAGGAATCCAGAGATAAGACATCTCTAAGTAATTATACCATCTAAGCACCTTGCCACAGACTGAGTAAGAGAATGGAAACGAAGGTCATTGGAGAAGAAAAGGTCAGAAATTTGGGTAAATGACCATGTAAATGTCCTAAAGTACCTGACAGCAGTTGGAGTAACTAAGGCAGGAGCTATTCAAAAAATATACATGGTTGGGGAACAGGGTTAGAATAAGAGACCAGCCAGATAGCATGAGCTTCATGTGAGAATGGCTTTCCCCAAAAGGTAAATAAACACTAGGGAAGGAGGTGGAAATGGGGAATTGAAGGTCAGCATCTCCTACCAGCCCCAAGATATGCAGAATATGGAAAATCAAGGTATCTCCACCAAAGAGAGCAGTAGAATAGAAATTAACTTCCTCCTATAAGCACCTGATAAGCCATGAACTCACCTCATAGCAACTAGAATTTTCTTTTACATAATATTCACTGTACTTGTCATTACAACAGCATATCTTTGTCGTATTTAACTTCTATCAGAGTTACTAGATTATATCTATCACACAATTCATTATTATGTTCATTGCATTTTCCATAGAAGAGCTATACACATAATACCGTTCTAGGAAGTACCGTATGAATGAAGGGTTGGGTAGGTGTACTGATCAGAAATACTCCTGTGTCTTTTCCAATTGGTTAACATAAAAACAACAAAAATATGGATATGTCTCCTCCACATTTGTAACAGTACATTTGCATTGTTACTCCTATCATCAGTAAACAAGCTAGCTAGGGCTTTGAAGTGTTTATTCCAGCCTGAATGATTATCCAACGCCACTATATATTTTGACCAAATTAATTGGTAATACGGCAATAATCCTACTTCAGTTTATGTTGTGCATAAATAGTCACAGAGATGAACAAATCAAACTAATTAACTTTGAAAAAAATCTAGATAACAAAAACCACATTTATGAAAAGAAAAAAAAAGGTCAGGGGTAATATTGCCAAAGATGCATTAAACATTCTAGTTTTGACTTTAGGCTCCCAATTTAATTCTCTTTAATCTGTCTCACTTTTATATTTCCTGATGATGCTTCCACTTGCAGTTTCAGAATCTGTAAATTACAAGACCAGGGATAGCATCAGAATTCTCAATGCTCAGAGTGACTGTTGTAATGAGCAAGGCTACAGGTTCAGTCACTGTTTCAGTTAAAGGATCAATATTTGTATCTTGTCCAAAGTCTGCTATCTTTCCTTGAAAATAACTTCCACCATTCCCTTGAGGAATAACCTGTAAATGTCTGCAATTTTGTATCTAAAGTCCTCCTTTCTCTCTCACTATCCATTGTCTTGGCAAAACACTTTTCTTTCTCACTACTTCAGAGACTGCCCTTGGTACTCTCTCATCCAATCTGGCATTAGCAGTACTATTGGATAGAAGAGCTGCAACTGGTAAAAGCTCATCTTAAAGGGGTCAGGTGGTCAAACTGATATTTAGATTTTTAAAACTTTTATTTCCTATCAGTAGAAGCAAAAATTTCAGATATAGAGCCAGACACCAAGTGCCAAATGCCAACAAAGGATCAAGATTTGATTAGGTTTTTTTTAAAGTTTTTATTTAAATTCCATTTAGTTAACATATAAGGTAAAATTAGGTTCAGATGTATAATATAGTGTCCAAGGCTTCCATACATCACCTGGTGTTCATCACAACAAGTGCCCTCCTTCATACCATGACCTGTTTAACCCATCCTTCTACCCATCTCTCTTCTGATAACCACCAGTTTGTTCTCTATAGTTAAGAGTCTGTTTCTGGATTTGTCTCTTTTTGCCCCATTGCTCATTTGTTTTGTTTCTTAAATTCCACATATGAGTGAAATCACATGGTATTTGTCTTTCTCTGATTTGTTTTGCTTAGCATAATACTCTCTAGCTCCAACCACATTGTTGCAAATGACAACATTTCATTCTTTTTTATGGCTGAGTAATATTCCATTGTATATATATACCACTTCTTTATCCATTCATCAGTTGATGGACACTTGGACTCTCTCCATAATTTGGCTATTGTAGATAATGCTGCTAAACATCGGGGGGCATGTATCCCTTCAAAGCAGTGTTTTTATATCCTTTGGGTAAATACCCGTAGTACAATTGCTGGATTATAGGGTAGTTCTATTTTTAACTTTTTGAGGAAACTCCTTATTGTTTTCCAGAGTGCCTGCAACAGTTTGCATTCTCACCAACAGTGCAAGAGGGCTCCCCTCTTTCTACATCCTTGACAACACCTGTTGTCTCCTGTGTTGATTTTAGCCATTCTGACAGGTGTGAGGTGATATCTCATTGTAGTTTTGATTTGATTTCTGATGATGAGTAATGTTGAGCATCTTTTCATGTGTCTATTGGCCATCTATGTCTTCCTTGGAAAAAAAAATGTCTATTCATGTCTTCTACCCATTTTTAACTGGATTATTTTGGGGGGTGTTGAGTTTTATAAGTTCTTTATATATTTTGGATACTAACCCTTTATTAGATATGCCATTTGCAAATACCTTCTCCCATTCCATGGGTTGCTTCTTAGTTTTGTTAACTGTTTCCTTCACTGTGCAGAAGCTTTTTATTTTGATAAAGTCCCAATAGTTTATTTTTTATTTTGTTTCCCTTGACTCAGGAGATATATCTAAGAAGCTGCTGCAGCCGATGTCAAGAGAGATTACTGCCTGTGTTCTTTCCTAGGATTTTAATGGTTCCCTGTCTCACATTTAGGTCTTTAATCCATTGTGAATTTATTTTTGTGTATGATGTAAGAAAGGGGTTCAATTTCATTCTTTTGCATGTGGCTGTCCAGTTTTCCCAACACCATTTTGTTGAAGAAACTGTCTTTTTCTCATTGGATATTCTTTCCTGCTTTTTTGTTAATTAATTGACCAATTGGTTTTCTATAAAAGTATCAGTTTTATGAACCCAAATCTAATAGTTAAAATAGCCAATCTTTCCTATCGATTAGCAGATCACATAAGTAAAAGATAGTATTGAATTCCTTTGATAAAGCAGAGTTCATAAAAATGACACCTGCTTTATAGCTTATAAAGACTTTTCTTAAGATTTATTTATTTTTTTGAGAAAGAGAGAGAGTGTGTGAGTGAGGGGAGGGGCAGAGAGAGAGAATCTCAAGCAGACCCCCCACTGGGTGTGGAGCCTCTGACTCATGAGATAACGTCCTGAGCTGAAACCAAAAGGCTGACACTTAACTGACTGAACCACCCAGGCATCCCTATAAAGGCTTTTTAAAAAAATGTGATAAAAAGATAAACCTCATGGATCTGTTTATATCAGGAACCTTAAAATATTTTTAATAATGTATTCATTTAGTTTAATTTTTAAATTTGAATTATTGAGGGCTTGCAAGGAAGTGAAATCATTAAATGCAGAAGAGAGCACATGGTAGCAGAAAACAACTGGGATTAGAAGATGAGATCCCTGGATTCTAGCCCTACTTTTTCTCTCTGCTTGTTTGACCGGTAGGCAAGTTATTTTGTCTGTGTTTCTTTGTTTCTTCATTTGTAAAATGAGAGATATAAATCTTATCCTTCTAAGTTTACTTCCTATTTGTGATTCAAATGAAAGTGTGCAAAATATTATACTGTTAGCCAGATCACATAGCTAATGCTACCCTAATTACCTACCAAGATCTGTCTTCCAAATATTTTACTCCAAAGCTTTCTCCAAGAGGTAGCAAATTCTAATCATCTTAAAGAATAATCTATGGAAAGATATTGAGAAATACATCTAAGCTTTCGTATATTTTAGGAAATACATTGCAGGACTTGTCTTTTCATAGATACTTCGTCAAAACAAAAGATGCTAAAACTCTTATTACATAATTCTATTTTTTCCAAATAACACCATCAAGTATAAGCCAATTAATGAAAGCTTTTACTAATACATTCAGTGCTAAGCTTCAAGGCAGGCTTCTTTCAAGTGCTCTGTCTGTCAAGGTCATAATCAAAAAACTGTTTTAGATATAATGCATGCTGTCACTGGGTTTTCAGGCATGTATGACATCATCAAACTAGCTAAGCCAAAATCTATGTCAGTCTCCATATTAGTATATTTTTATTGATTGGCACCAGATAAACTCAATACAGATATTTCATACACCATACTTTGAGAAACAAAATATATGCATTATTTTAATATTTTAAATGGAAACAAATGCTTGTATTATTTAAATTTAATCAATTTCACTATTCAAAGAAATAGAAATGAATGAAAGAGTAAGCAAGTGAGTGAATGAACAGATATAAAATTGTAAGCTAGGACTATGCTAAGTATGTTACATGCATTATATCCTTTGATCTTCACAAAACCCAAAAGGTGCTTATTATTATTATCTTCCCAGTAAAAGCAGACTTAAAGATTAAGTAACTTGTTCAAGGACAGAGTAGGGAAGAAGAAAAGTGAGTCCATGCAGCCCATCTTCAGAGCCTACACACTACCACTAAGCTGCTATATCCACATCATAGAATAGTTGGCATTTCATTACACAGCATATATAAAATGGTTAGTACAATATGTGGCACATGACTAGACCATGATATGAAACAGAAGAGGTAGCAGGGAAGAGTGTAGAGTCAGGAGCAAAAATGCAGGATTCAAATCCTACTTCTGCCACTTACTAGTTATGAGACCATAGGTAAATCACTTAACCTCTTTGTGCCCTAATATGCAAAGATGTAAAATGGTAAATAATAAAAGCACCCATTTCATATGATTGTTGTGAAGGTCAAATGAATCAATACAGGTAAAGCCCTAAAACAATGCCTAGTCTATAAGAAGAACTATAATTATTATTAATGTAAATGTAAGCTAGTATCATTTCCACATTTAAAAATAACTAAGTATTTTGTACAGCACTCCAGAGATGACAAAGAATCTACTCAGAGAAACTTTCTTTGTTCCTCATCTTATTATAATCATTATTCCCATTTTGTCAATGAGGAATTTAAGAATCAGAAATACAACGTAATTTTTCAAAGTCACATGGGCAAGGAGTGCCTCAAACTCAGGACTTTATATTCCAAAGCCATTTACTGTAGTATATGTTGTATTACTTTGGCCAAGAATCAAAACCAGGGCCCTCCCAAGGGAGGTAAGAATTTTTTTTTAATTGACATATAACCTGACATACAATATCCTATTAGTTTCAGGTGTACATCATAGTGATTCGATATTTTTATACATCATGAATGATCCCCATACAAAGTTATTATGATATGATTGACTATATTCCCTATGCCGTTCATTACATCCACATTAACTATTTATTTTATAACTGGAAGTTTATACCTCTTCATCTCCTTCACCTATTTTGCCTGCCTCCTTTGTCATAGATTATGTGTGCATGATCATATGTGCATTGGTTTATTTCTGAGCTCCCTATTCTATTATATTGATGTATGTATTTGTTTTCATGTCAGTACCATACTGTTCTGATTACTAGAGCTTTGTAGTGTAGTTTGAAATCAGGGAGCATGATGCCCCAAGCTTTGTTCTTCTTTCTCAAGATTGCTTTGGCTATTCAGGGTTTTGGGGTTTGGTTTTTTGGGGGGTTATTTTGGAGGAGGCAGGTTGTGGTTCCATACAAATTGAGACAATACAAATAAATGGAAAGATATTAATTATGTGTTCATTGACTTGAAGACATCAACATCTATATTACCGTTAAAACATCTATATTACCCAAAGCAATCCATATATTCAATGAAATCCCCATCAAAATACCAGTGGTATTTTTCATAGAACTAGAACAAAACATCCTAAAATTTGTAAGGGAGGTGAGAATTTAACTGCCAATTCTTACTTCTAAATACCGTTGGAAAGAAATATGGGTAGCATCTTGATATAAACAAATAAATTAGCAAACAAAACAAATCAACCAATCAATGTAATGAATTAAATTGAGAATTCTACTTCTCTTCTAGAAATCAAAGGGTGCTTAGAAGCGTAAAGCAAGTGTAGGCAATCCAGCCAGCCACCTAGTTTTGTAAAACCCATGAGCTGAAAATAGTTTTCACATTTTAAATGGGGAAAAAAAACAAAAAAAATCTTGTGGTATGTATATATTACCAGAAATTCCAAATTCATGTTCCATCAATAGACATTCATTGGAAGACAGCCACGTCCATTAGTTTACATACTGACTATGGCTACTTTGCATTACAACAGAGTTGAGTATCTGTGACAGAGACTGTAATGGCCCACGAAGTCTAAAACATTTACTCTCTAGCTTTTTACAGAAAAAAAGTTTCTTGCTTGCATTGCCTCTGCATCTTAGTGTTAGTGGTACTAGACTGTCCAGAAGAAATGCTGAAACAAATGTCTTCTGATCCCCTCATACATGCAGCAAATTCCCTACAATAATGGTTGACTATCCTGCAGTATGCTGTGTTATGCTAGGTCTCTGAATAAGGGTACTTGGAGTTACCGGAATAAAACATAGAAATATTCACCTTTTGATTACAGATCTTTACATCATGCCTGTTTTTAAGTTCTCATATGAAAGTCCGACAAAAGTCAGCTCTCAGTGTTTTTCCACAGAGAAAAGAAGAATAAAGATGATGGGGGCGCCTGGGTGGCTCAGTTGTTAAGCATCTGCCTTCGGCTCAGGTCATGTTCCCAGGGTCCTGGGATCGAGCCCCGCATCGGGCTCCTTGCTCTGCGGGGAGCCTGCTTCTCCCTCTTCCACTCCCCCTGCTTGTGTTCCCTCTCTTACTGTGTCTCTCGCTGTCAAATAAATAAATAAAATCTTTAAAAAAAAAAAACAAAGATGATGACTTAGGTTCATACCGAGGCTGAAAACTGAGGGTCCCCAGGCTGCCATGTGCCTAGGATGCATACTGAGCATGGTATTCTGAGACAGAGGAGAGGGCTGGTGTATCATAGATAAAGGATGGTATACTAACCCTATGCTCGCATTGTAGAATCAGCTGATTTTTCTATTTGGGGGCTAAGGAGCCTGATGATGGTCAAATGTTCAGAACCGTGGGACTGATAAATGATTGGATTTGGTATCAGCTCAGGCAATGGTGTTCTGTGGTTTAGCATTTCTAATGACCTTTTGAAACTATAAGCTCAACATTACTTTTTAATGAATTTCCTTTGTCCTTTTTCAGGAGCCCTCAGCACTCCTTGGTTACACTTGGGTGACTCATAATTAGCTCTGCAATACAAGCAAAGATTACAATTTTTAAAAAGAGTAAAAACAAATATGCTTTCAATCACAGCAAAGGGGGACAAAAGGAATTGTAACAAAATGTTAGTATTGCAAATTACCTAGTTTTATTACTTGTTCTCTTATCTATCTATTTACTAACTTATTTAATTAAGATTCTAGGTCCTTTAACCCAGTCTTGTTCTTTCAATGACATTTTATATTCTAAGCTTTGAAGAAGTGATTTAAAAAATATTCTTTAATGTTTATGGCAGTTTGCTCAGATAAGCCATGCTGGTCATTAAATTTGATCTTCAAGTAAACAGTATAGTGATCGCCACATGGCACATCTAAGAATCATAGAATTGAATATCCATGAGCATCATGGTAGAAGCTATATGGCGTTAAAATTATGGGATATTGGGTCTGATAAATCCTGGTTTGAAACCTATTCCTGCTATTCACTAGCTTGTAATCTCAAGTAATTTATTTCAATTCTCTAAGCCTTGGTTTCAAAGGACTTGTCCTCATAGAATTGTGGTCCAAGGAAATCTAGTAATTAATTTAAAGTGCTCGGCAAGAAAGTGCTCATTAAACATACTTATTATTATTATTCTATTCCAACACGGTCTGACGATCCTGTACCCTACTGAATCAATGCATAGTGATAAATGCATGAGTGTTCTTCTATAGTGTCCCTGAAGGCCTTTTGGCTGTGTGGTCTCTACCTGAACTCAATAGGTGCCCTTAAAGATGCCCATTTTTGTTCCATATGCTCAAATTACCATAATTCTTCTTATATTGGTCTTCAATCATTAAGTGTCTCTCCTTAGTCCCACTCTGCTTCCTAGAGCTACACAAAATTAATCTGTCCTATGATCATCCATATAAGTTTCTACTTCCTCAAACTAATTAACCCAAGTTATCTCAACAACTTCTCATATTTTATCAATGGTTCTCAACACTAGCTGCACATAAAACTCATATGGAACTTTTAAAAAACCCTGATGCACAAAAAAACCCATGAGAAAAATTAAATCAGAATCCCTAGAGGTGAGACCAAAGCATTGGTATTTTAAAAGTTCCCCAGGCAGATTGAGTGCACTTGTTGTGATAAGCATCGGGTATTGTATGCAAGTTTTGAATCACTATATTGTACACCTGAAACTAATATTGCACTGTGTATTAAATAACTGGAATTTAAATAAAAACTTTAAAAAAAGCTCCCCAGGCAGCTCTAGATATACAGCCATGGTTGAGAACCACTGTATATGTATTTTCAAATTATTTCATTTTGATGATTACTTTATTCCTAAGTAACTTCAGTTTCTAACAACTGCCTAAATTATTGCTCTCAGATAAACATTGTGTTCTTGATGGCTGAGGTGGGTCACATATATTACACCTTATTTAAACAAATGCAGTCCAATACTTCTCAGACATTACTGTGCATTAAGAGTAACTTGGGGATTCTGTTAAACTATAGGTCATGATTTGGAATCTCTGGGATGGCACCCAAGATTCTGCACTTCCAGGAAGCTCTTACAAAAAGCTGATGTTTCTGGTACAAGGACCATACTTTTAAGTAGTAGATGTCTACCTGCTGATAGAATCACATTAGTGACATGCCAGTACTGAGAGAGAAAGAGAACAAATATTGTCTTGGTCACATTATATGTAATTCAATTCATTCTTTTATAAATCTGTATGTATTTGGTGAGTTTGTAAATTGGTTGGCAAGCCACCTGCCTCAAATATTGGCTATTTTCTCAGATATTCTTCTTGGTGCCTGGTTTGGAAATCAACATCCATTTGTCTTTGTGGCAGATGTGATGGTGAATATAGCTAGCTGGAGGAATTCATAGAAGTATTAATTTTGTACTTTCAATATTCTAAAAAAAATTTCTAAAACATTTATATAATTTGAGAAAATAAACATCCTCTTAAGTACAAGGATCATGTCTTTTCTTAATAATGTCTTTTATTACACCCAGTGTCTTCAACATGATAGACATAAAGAAGATGCTAAATGAATACTGGTTTATTAACAAACTGATGAGACATACTGAACAATAAAACATGCTTTTTATGCCCATGGAATAACTAAGGAGGGAGAGACTATGCAAAAAAATGATAAATTGCACGGCATAAACAGGGAATGTAATTTGGCTAATAAATGGGAAAACTGAAGGGTTGAAACAAGGCTTTGAAAAAAGTAATAATCTGTAAAAAGGTAGAGAAAAAGGGCAGGGAAAAGACATTTCAACCTTTAATATGTATAGTTTTACATCCAGAATCAACATCATGCTTGACTTAGGATATCTAATGAGACTGCATACCCAAATGGTGTACTTGTAGGACCTTCTGTCACATAATGTCAGGGATAATATATTAAGCCAAAGAACATGTGAGTTATATTACAACTGCAAGGGAATAAAAATTAAAACCCCTTCATGTGGAAATAGACATAATCGTGCTACATTTCCCTATAGAAGAGCATACAGTGGCAATTTTTCTTCATATAATATTACATTAGTTTTAATTCTTATTAATAAGATACAAGAGTCATTAACACTATTAAAAATCTAATTATGTTAGCAATTTTCCATCATGTCATATTTGAGCAGTTAAGTATTGGTATTTGTTTTTCCTAATGGGATTCAAAAGTCTAATTAATAGGCTTTCTTTTGTGGTTAAGTGGAATGAATCTCTGAGAAGAAAGCCATTTTTAATATCTGCATGCAGCTTATTTTCTCATATAGTATACTACCAAGTCATCTGCCCATCTGTAGTATAAATAACTATATGCAAACTATGAGATTATCCTATGAAATTGAATAATGCTTTTCATTATATGTGATGTTGCAACTACTATGTTCTAAAAATGTTGCTAAATTTAGTAGACAAGAAGTGTAGAAAAAGAGTATGCAGTAGATTATTACTTAAGGAAATTTGTGGAAACTGAAGATGGCATACTGAATGGGTCAGATGCTTTTTCTGCTTGAGCTGGTATTATCTGGGGGCAGTGCACATTCAAACAACTAAGTCAAAAGTTATGTTTCTTAACTCCAATCTTGTTTAATTTATCCTAAAGTTAATGTCTTTTTTTTTTTACATTTTACACTGTAATTTCCTATTTTTCTAATTTCTTTTTTTTAAATTTTATTATGTTATGTTAATCACCATACATTACATCATTAGTTTTTGACATAGTGTTCCATGATTCATTGTTTACATAGAACACCCAGTGCTCCATTCAATATGTGACCTCTTTAATATGCATCACCAGGCTAACCCATCCCCCCCTCCCCAGAACCCTCTGTTTGTTTCTGAGTCCATAGTCTCTCATGGTTCATCTCACCCTCCGATTTCCCCCCC
>NC_138375.1:49238203-49282353 GCF_054177405.1 Leptonychotes weddellii | reverse complement strand
TACAATTGCACCCAAAACCATAAGATACCTAGGAATAAATGTAACCAAAGAGGCAAAGAATCTGTACTCAGAAAACTATAAAATACTCATGAAAGAAATGGAGGAGGACACAAAGAAATGGAAAAATGTTCCATGCTCATGGATTGGAAGAACAAATATTGTGAAGATGTCAATGCTACCTAGAGCAATCTACACATTTAAAGCAATCCCTATCAAAATACCATCCACTTTTTTCAAAGAAATGGAACAAATAATCCTAAAATTTGTATGGAACCAGAAAAGACCCCAAATAGCCAGAGGAATGTTGAAAAAGAAAAGCAAAGCTGGTGGCATCACAATTCCGGACTTCAAGCTCTATGACAAAGCTGTCATCATCAAGACAGTATGGTACTGGCACAAAAACAGACACATAGATCAATGGAACAGAATAGAAAGCCCAGAAATGGACCCTCAACTCTATGGTAAAGTTAATGTCTTAATGAGAAATATTTGTGTGTTAACTATGGCACTTTATTACTTAGTAGTATGCTAGTGTGTGTACAGAATATAATATAATATGATATATATCCTATATAATATATAATACATAAATAGTGTAAGTAATACATATAATATGCTGGTATATATGTTACATATAGTATATATACTATCACAAAGACAATATACATATAGTATACATAGTATATATATCTAATGTAATAATAGATGTAATTATATGTAATATAATATAGTGTACTTATATATTATACATATAAGCATAGTACAAAAGAATAAAGAATATTTATAAAGGTAGCTCTTTCTTGGTAGTTGTTATTACTAAAAATGCTTCTGTGGGG
Organism: Leptonychotes weddellii; assembly: GCF_054177405.1. Classification (NCBI taxonomy): domain Eukaryota; kingdom Metazoa; phylum Chordata; class Mammalia; order Carnivora; family Phocidae; genus Leptonychotes; species Leptonychotes weddellii. The sequence continues at coordinate 49,281,517 of NC_138375.1, read as the reverse complement.
TCGCATAGTGACTCAGTCAGTTAAGCGCCTGCCTTCAGCTCAGGTCATGATCCCAGCATCCTGGGATGCAGCCCGACATTGGGCTCCCTGCTCAGTAGGGAACCTGTTCCTCCTTCTCCCTCTGCCTGCCGCTCCCCCTCCTTGTGCTCACTCTCTCTCTCTCTGTCAAATAAATAAAATCTTTTAAAAAATGTTTCTGTGGTATGCTAGTCATTTGTTATTAATCATAGAGTCACAGGAATTAGTCCATCATATTTTTCCCTTCAGACTGTTATTGTAATTGTTTTATTAAGACTTTACTTTTAATAGCAGTTTTATGTGCACAGCAACATTTATGGGAAGGTACAGACACACATGCATAACCCTCCATCATCAATATCCCCTACCAGAGCAGTACATGTGTTCCAATTCATGAACCTACATTGACACATCAATATCTCCCAAAGTCCATAGTTTACATATGACTCACTCTTGGTTTTCTACATTCTGTGAGTTTGGACAAATGTATAATGACATGTTTCCATCATTTTGGTATCATATAGAGTACTTTCACTGCCCTAGAAGTCCTCTGTGCTCTGCCTATTCATCTCTCCCCACCTTTCAAACACTGGCAACCACAGATCTTTTTACTGTCTTCATACTTTTGCCTTTTCTAGAATGTCATATAGTTGGAATCATATAGTATGCAGACTTTTCAGACTGACTTCTTTTACTTAGTAATATGTACTTAAGGTTCCCACATGTCTTTTCTTGGTTTGATAGCTCATTTCTTTTTTAGCACTGAATAATATTCCATTGTCTAAATATACTACAATTTATTTATGCATTCACCTACTGAAGAGCATCTTGGTTGCTTTCAAGTTTTAGCAATTATGAATAAAGCAGTTATAATCATCTACGTGCAGACTTTCTTGTAGAGTAAGTTTTAGGTCCTTTGGGTAAATTCCAAATTTTATAAGAAACTACTAAACTGTCTTCCAAAATAGCTGTATCATTTTTGTATTCTTGCCAGCAATTTATGAGACAGTTCCACATCCTTGTCAGCATTTGGAATTGTCAGTGTTCTGGGTTTTGGCCATTCTACTAGGGGTGTGGTGGCATCTTCCTGTGTTTTAATTCACATTTCCATAATGACATATGATGTGGATCATCTTTCCACATGCTTATCTTCCACCTGTACATCTTCTTTGGTGAGGTGTCTGTTAAGGTTTTTGGCCAATTTTTAAATCAGGTTGTTTTTTATTCTTGAGTTCTAAGCATTGTTTGTATTTTAAATAACAGTCCTTTATCAAATGTCTTTCGCAAATATCTTCCCACAGTCAATGGTTTGTCTTCTCATTTTCTGGACATTCTCTTTTGCAGAGCAAAAGTTTTTAATTTTAATTAAGTCCAGCTTATCGATTATTTCTTTCATGGACTGTGCCTTTGGTGTTACATATAAAAAGGCATCACCAAACCCAAGGTCATGTATTTTTTTCTTATATTGTCTTCCAAGAGTTTTATAGTTTTGTATTTTGCATTTATGTCATGGTCCATTTTGAGTTAATTTTTGTGAACAGTGTATGGTCTGTATCTAGATTCATTTTTTTTTCCAGGTGAATGACCAGATATTCCAGCATCATTTCTTGAAAAACACTATCTTGGCTCCACTGTATTGTCTTTGTTCCTGTGTCAAAGATCAGCTGACTTTATCTATCTGGGTCTATTTCTGGGCTCTCTATTCTGTCCCAATCATCTATTTGTCTATTATTTCACCAATACCACATTGTCTTGATTTTTATAGTTTTAGAGCAAGTCTTAAAGTTGAGTAGTGTCAATCCTCCAACTTTGTTCTTCTCTTTCAATATTTTCTTGGCTATTCTGGGTCATTTGCCTCTCCATATAAACTTTAGAATCAGTTTGTCAATATCGATGAACTAACTTGCTGAGATTTTGATTGGGATTGCACTGAATCTATATATCACTCTGGAATCTATTTTTCATTCCTTAATGAGACTTAATATTACTCTATCTCATACTATAAACATGTATATACTTATTTTAGGAGTCCTAGTAAACTGTAAATTCTTTAAGATTATGGGTAATTTGCCTAATTATTTTTGAAAATTGCTGATTTGTTTGAAATATATAAATTGCACTCAGCCCAATGGAGCTTTTCAGTGATATAAGGAAAAGGGTGGGATTTGTTAACACACTAACATAGACAGTATTTAAAAATATAAAGCAGGATTAATTATATCCATGGCTCATCCCCCTAAAACAGACCATCCCTACTTACATCTATTTTGCATCTTAATCTTCTGTATTTTTAAAAGGGTTTTACAATTTTAAAAAGGTTTAAAAATCAAGGTTGAGATTTGCAGGTAAGATGGTAGATTGAATACACACTTTTATCTCTGTTCTCTCTCCAAGAACCAGGAGAATGACAACAAATGATTTTTAATGCCTAAAACCATAAAAATAAAGACAATGGAAAAGGAGAAAGCCCCAACTCTGGGAACTAGAAGGCAGGCAGACGAGTGCTAAGTGACAAAGAATTAATTGTTTGCTAAGCAGTCATGGAGGTAATCTAGGAAGCAGCCATACTTCACAACTACAAAAGCTCAGGAATTGGTTATACCACATACTCCTAGAAGTGGGGATAAAGGTGGCATCAAAAACAGGAAGCTGCTTATGAAACAGTTAACTGCCAAATCTCCCCTAAACCAACATGAGTCTAGAGGGCTACCTCTTCTGAGGCGGAAAAAAAAGTTTTTCTAAACAACACTAAGTACAGTTAGGATGGAATATCACACTGAGAAAAGGAGGAGAAAGGAAAGTGAAATAAATGTTTATACACAGAAGGTCAGATCCCCCAGCTTTTTTCTCACACAAAACTTCCAGAATGTTTGCATTCTAGAGAGGAGTTAGAAGAGATCACTCCGAACATTCTAAGAAAGAGAGAATCTAACAATACTGACATTTTATGTTCACCATTATAACTGCCCATCTATTGACCTTATGTTAAAACCTCATTTGATAAATCCTCAAAAGTTCAGAATCCCATGGTGCCTGGGTGCCTCAGTTGGTTAAGCGACTGCCTTCGGCTCAGGTCACGATCCTGGAGTCCCGGGATCGAATCCTGCATCGAGCTCCCTGCTCAGCAGATAAATGACCTGACCCTCCCCCCTCTCATGTGCTCTCTCTCTCATTCTCTCTCTCTCAAAAAAAAAATAAATCTTAAAAAAAAAAGTTCAGAATCTCAAATCAGCTTTCAGTTTCCCACTGTTGAAATCAGCAGAAAGCCAAGGATTACCAGATATGAGGAAATTTTTGTAATGAAACACAGAGAACAAAACAAGCATGCAAAAATATGAAAGAAACAGAAATATGCAGATAAATTTTAAAAATTAGAAAGTCACATTAACATATTTAGAAAGACAGGGGTGCCTGGGTGGCTCCATCAGTTAGGCGTCTGTCTTCTGCCTTCAGCTCAAATCATAAGCTCAAGTCCTGGGATTGAGCCTGGCATCAGGTTCTCTGCTTGGGGGGGCAGGGGGCAGCTTCTCCCTCTCCCTCTGCCCCTCCCCACTGCTTGTGCATGCTCTCTCTGTCAAATAAATAAATAAAATCTTTAAAAAAATTTAGAAAGATAAAATATATTACATGAAACAATAATAGACTGTTATAAAAGAGAAATGTTCATAAAATAAAAAACTCTTGTAAATAACTATGATAGCAGAAATATCAGATTCATTTGAAGTGTTAATAGTAGAACCAAAACACAAAAAAATGGAAAAATAGCATAGAAAAGATAAGAAAATTAGAAAACTAGAGCAAGAGGCCCAATATCTGTACACTTGGAGTTCTACAAAGAAAGAACAGAGAAAGGAGGGAAAGAAATGTTTAAAAATCAAGAAAAAATTCCAAGGGACTTGAATTTTGAGAATAAGTCCACTGAGTAACCAGCTTAATGGACACAATATACTGGCACTAATGACAGACACTCGCTATAATATCATCATGAAATTTTGTAACACTAGGAATTGAGAGAAGATGCTCCAAACATCCTTATGGAGAGAATAAACAGAGTTCTGATAATAGGAAGAGTCAGAATGACATCTAAGTTTTCAGCAGCCATGTTAGATGGCAAAGCCAGAATGCCTTCAAAATTCTGAAAGAAAAGGGCGCCTGGGTGGCTCAGATGGTTGGGCGTCTGCCTTCGGCTCAGGTCATGGTCTCGGGGTCCTGGGATCGAGTCCCGCATCGGGCTCCCTGCTCCTTGGGAGCCTGCTTCTCCCTCTGCCTTTCTCTCTTGCTCTGTCTCTCATGAATAAAAAAAAAAAAAAAAAAATTCTGAAAGAAAAATATTTTCTAATTTTGGACCTGGTTGAACTTAAATTTAAGTATAAAGGTGGAAGAATGATTTGTATAGATATGCTACAACCAAATTAATTAATTAATTAATTAATTAAAGAAGAAGAAAAAACACTTCTCATTAGTTCATTCTCTGAAAACTACCAGAATAGGCTTCTCCAAGAACATGTAATTCAAGAAAGAGGAAGGCAAGAAATGCAGGAAACAGAAGGTCCAACTCAAAAAGAGAAAAAAACAAAAAAAGAATCAGTCCCCAGGAAATCATGAATGAAACACTCAAGACCACAGCTGGGTAGATGTTTGGAAAACAAGTCTAAATGGGAACACGTGATGGACCAGGAGAAGCTGCTTTTACAGTGAGACAGATAAATTACCCAATGCCTTCTTCCATATTAACAGAAAACACACACAACTGGGGGAAGAATTTGTAGTTGGATTTGTGATAAGTTCACAGAGAGCTAAGCAAATAAATAGGAACCAAAAATTAATTCTGGGGAAACAAATATTTGCCAGAAAGGACAATTAATCATTACCATGCTCAACTGAGAATAGCATTTGTATAGTCAAATAATGTAAATGCTTAATATTGATCTAATGAATTTATGACACAGCTGCTTAGGGAAGCCAGGAGGGTTGGAAATCTGTATTTAGGAAGGGGGAATATGTGTATAAGTGTGTAGGCATGTAGGCAGAACAGTTTGGAGCAGAGAAAAAGCAATAGATGAAATGCTGATATTCTTTAGAGGAAATTCAACAGATAATGTTTAAAAGGGGAAATAGCATATATTTTTTAGAAATATGAATGAACTAAACAGATGGAAAATAATTACCCGAAGAGTAGAAAATAATTGGGGCACCTGGGTGACTCAGTCGTTAAGCGTCTGCCTTTGGCTCGGGTCATGATCCCAGGGTCCTGGGATTGAGCCCCACATCAGGCTCCCTACTCGGCAGAAAGCCTGCTTCTCCCTCTCCCACTCCCCCTGCTTGTGTTCCCTCTCTCTCTGTGTCTCTGTCAAATAAATAAAATCTTTAAAAAAAAAGAGTAGAAAATAATTGAGTGAATTGGATAAGAGGACAGTTATTTTCCATAAAATTGCTTATACTTGATAAAATCATACATATATTCAAATACCTTAAAGTATATGCATACCCTTTCATAAACACAAGACTAATTTTAAATATCTGAAGTAAAAATCAATAATAAAATCAGTTGCCTAAAGTCTAAAATATGGTATGCCTTCAATAAATACTTGGATTTAAATAGCCTGGACTAAACTCCACTTAAGATACGGCACTAGAACATAATATACCACACAAGGATGACAAAAGAATTTCTAAACTCACGCCATCTTTGACCAAAGGTAGTTGTTTACACAATGATTTACTGAATAGGATTTTGAAACTGAATGTAGGATTAGTGGAAAAGAGTCTTGTGATTGATTAACTATGTCTGTCATGGGTAGAAGAGTGGAAAATAAACAAAGCATTTTCCTTTTTTTTAAGATTTTATTTATTTACTTGACAGAGAGAGACGGTGAGAGAGAACACAAGCAGGGGGAGTGGGAGAGGGAGAAGCAGGCTTCCCGCTGAGCAGGGAGCCCTATGCGGGGCTCGATCCCAGGACACTGGGATCATGACCTAAATCAAAGGCAGACGCCTAATCGACTGAGCCACCCAGGCGCCCCTAAACAAAGCATTTTCCAACCTCAGTTAATGAGACAGCAGTAAGTTCTAAGAAGTTTCTCCACTGTTCAGTGTGTGGTCTTATCCTGATAAGCAGTATTATAAATGAAATGATCATACAATCTATCAAACAAATGGAGGTATTTTTGAAAGTAAAATGAAGGGGGTGAGGTGGTTATTAATAATTATGCAGGGACAACAGGTATAAATGGGGCAAACCAGGGCAGTCTCCATTTATACCTGTTGTCCCAGGATAATTATTTTTGGTCATACTAGGTATAACCTATAATATGAATAGAAAAGATCAGTTTGGTGCTGAAGTTATGATTTAGAATTATTCTTAAATTGTTGAGAAGCTATTGGTAGAATAATATGAGACATCTAGAAGTCCTAGAAATGGCATAATACAAGAGCTTGGAGAGCATGGATAAAGAACAGTGGTATTAAAGGATATTTCTCTGTCTGAATTACGTAACATTATATGTAACATATATGTAATATATCTATATATACATAATGTTACATAATACATACATGTTACATATATACATATATACATATTTTTTAGTTTATTTGTAACCATAAATCTGGTAAGATCTCAAAAAGAAAATACTAAAATTTGACTTTCAAGTTGCAAATTACAACACAAATAAAAATATTATAATGGCTATAACATATTATTTCCATAACAGAGCAAAGTTCTGAGACAGACAATGTGACTTCTTACCTATTTTATTTTATTAGTTATTACCTGTTTTTATTTTACCTATTTAACTAGATCTGTTCTTAGTATTTTTTAGCTAAAGAAGTTTGAGATTTTTCTCCATGCTCTTTTTGCCCTTTCCTTTTGAGAAAATTGTTTTTAAAAAAAATTCTTTTACTTTCCTGCATATGTATTATTCCTCTACATCTTATTTTGCTTTTCTATTTATCTCTAGTTAATGGTTTCTTCATATTATAGTTTTGGACTAATTTTTACTTTTATGCTTATTGCTTTCTTTTGCTTTCTCTGTATTGATATATCTTGTTTATTTCCTAAATTCTTAAATTAGATATTTATCTTAATTGAATTTGTCTTAATTATTTCTTATGTTAATGTGTGTTTAGGGCTGTGAATTTTCATCAGAGCATAGCTTTATTATTTCTCATGTGGTATCTTCATTACCATTTTTTAAAAATTCAAGTTAGCTAACATGTAGTGTAGTATTGGTTTCAGGAGTAGAATTTAGTGATTCATCACTTACATATAACACCCAATGCTCATCCCAACAAATGCCCTCCTTAATCCGCATCACCCATTTAGCCCATCTTCCCACCCACCTCCCCTCCAGCAACCCTCAGTTTGTTCTCTATAGTTAAGACTCTCTTATGGTTTGTCTCCCTCTCTGTCTTTATCTTATTTTATTTTTCCTTCCCTTCCCCTATGTTCATCTGTTTTGTTTCTTAAATTCCATATAGGAGTGAAATCATATGATATTTGTCTTTCTCTGACTGATAGTCTGTAATCTTGGTTTCAATTGCTTCTGTGACTCAAAATTTTATTTTTAATTTTCTTAATTTTCCTCTGGTAAGTAAAAATACTACTTTTTAGTTTTATTACAACATTGTGATCAGACAATTTTTGCTGTATTTTTTTAGAGCACTTAGCTTTTTCTTTGAGGCCTAACATAAAATCAGTTTTTATGACTACTTTCTTGCACATCTGAAAAGAAAGTATGTTCTTAGATTTCTGGGTATAAAGCCCAATGAGTATCAATTAGATCTATATTATTAAATTTTATGTGATTTAGGGCTCTCATACCCTTACTTATTTTTTGGCCATTTGTATGTCAAAGAGTGGGAGAAGCAAATTAAAATGACATAATCTTAATGTGTTCCTGACTATTCTTTGTACTTCCTGTACCTTTGGTTATATTAATGTTGATGCTTTGGTATTTTATATGTAGATGTTTACAAGTGATAAATCTTCATTTGGATTAAACCCTGTCTCATAATAAAATGTCTTCTTGGTCTCTCTTCAGTGGTTTTTTCTGTGAGAGGAGAGATAAGTCTTAATTCAATTTGTTTGATATTAGTATCATGACACTGCTTTCTTTGGCTTGCCTTGGTTAGGTATATCTGTTATCATCTCTACTTTGAATCTTTTTGAGGCAGTTTTATATTTCTTATACTTAGTTTACAGGTTAATTTTCTTTTGATGTAATTGGAGTATCTTTTCATTTTAATAGTTAAATTTTGTGAAGTTACAATTTTTGATAGGACATATGTATCAGCAAACTTCATGTCAAATGCTTTCCATTTTCATGAATATTTTAATATTTGTTTTATAATAATTTATTTTATTTATCCTTCTGATGACTTTTAAAGTTTATAGCTGATATAAAGTTTATAACTAGAAAATATGAATGCTTACTTTTATAAGTATAGCTTTATATCATATTAAGTACATGATAATATGTTATTTTTAATATTTACTACTTCCTCATATATATAATGAGGAATTTACTATTTTTCCAAATTCTCTTGTACATTTTAGTAGATAATATCTTTTTCATATTTACCTTTATATTTTTTAATATACTTATAGATCCATCCTTTGATTACTTGCTTTCAAAATTCATTTCTGACTACCATTTTCTCTACTATCCCCTCTATAAAAATTAAAGAAAATTAAAGATGGTATTCTGATGACTATCTTCTCTACCATCCCCTTCCCAGATAACATTTGTTAAGCTCATTTTCTATCTTGTTAGCGTTTTTAACATTTACATTCTGTTTGTAACCATAATCTTCACAATTCTTTACTCTTTGTCCTAGAATTAAATGGACAAATCAATTCTAACCAGCAGTCATTTTACTACAGTAGCTTCAATAATTTTATCTTTGGCTTAAATTTTTCCTGAGAATTTATTTTTTTATAAATGCTCATGAAATGAATAGTCCCTGAGTTGTTAAATATTCAAATAAGTTTTAAATTATCTTTATACTTGCGTGACATTTTAAATGAATATAAAATTTGGGGGTCACATTTTGCTTCCTGTGGACTTTTAGACATTACTCCTCTGATTTCTGACATTAAGACCTGTGATGAGGTAATATCTCATTGTATTTTTAATTTGTATTTTCCTGATGATGAGTGATGTTGAGCATCTTTTCATGTGTCTGTTAGCCATCTGTATGTCTTCTTTGGGAAAATGTCTATTCATGTCTTCTAGCTCATTTCTTAACTGAGTTATGACATATCACCTCACAATTGTCAGAATGGCTAAAATCAACAACACAGGAGACAACAGGTGTTGGCAAGGATGCAGAGAAAGGGGAACCCTCTTACACTGTTGGTCGAATGTAAACTGGTGCAGGCACTCTGGAAAACAGTATGGAGCTTCCTCAAAAAGTTAAAAATAGAACTTTCCTAAGATCCAGCAACTGCATTACTAAGTATTTACCCAAAGGACACAAAAATACAGATTCAAGGGGCATGTGGGTGGCTCAGTTACTTTAAGTGTCTGCCTTAGGCTTAGGTCATGATCCGAGGGTCCTAGGATTGAGCTCCCGCCTCCTCCCCATCATGCTCCCTGCTCATTGGAAAGTCTGCTTCTCCCTCTCCCTCTGCTCCCCTCCGCTTGTGCTCTCTCTCCCTCTCTCAAATAAATAAATACAATCTATTTTTTAAAAAAGTACAGATTCAAAGGGATACATGCAGCCGGATGTTTATGGCAGCATTATCAACAATTTTATAGAAAGAGCCCAAATGTCCATCAACTGATGAATGGATAAAGAAGTGGTAGATATATACAATGTATATTACTGAGCCATAAAAAAGAATGGAATCTTGCCATTTTCAGGAACATGGATGGAGCTAGAGTATTATGCTAAGCGAAATAAGTCAGAGAAAGACAAATACCATATGATTTCATTTATATGTGGAATTTAAGAAATGAAACAGATGTACAGAGGGGGGAAAAGAGAGACAAACCATAAAACAAACCCTTAAATATAGAGAACTGAGGATTGCTAGAGGGGAGGTGAGCATGGGGATAGCTTAAATGGGTGATGGGTATCAAGGAGGGCACTCATGATAAACAGTGGGTGTTGTATGTAAGCGATGAATCACAAAATTCTACACTTGAAACTAATATTACACTGTATGTTAACTAACTGGAATTGCAACAAAAACTTGGAAGAAGAAAAAAAAAAAAAAAGACCTGCGATTAGTAGTATGGGGCACATCCGATTACTCACTACCCCCATATGTGACTTGATCATTAATTACCTGGTTGCCTAATGGACTCTTTCTCATTGAAATCCAATAGGTCTTCATCTTCCTAGATAAATATTTTCTGATATACATTTTACTCTTTCAAATTATAAATTTAAGTCCTCTTTTACTTATAGAATATTTTCATGTAATATATATGTATTTTTCCTACCCCATTATTCTACTCTTTTTCCAGAACACCAATTGTAAAAATGTTGTTTCTCCCTTGTAGAGTTTCAGCAGTATCTCTTCTTTGCACTGTTTTCAAACTGCATTTATCTGTTTGATTTTTTTCCTTTTATTTTCTGAGCTCTGAAAGCTCACATTTTATCTCTTCCTTTTATCTTGATACATTTTATCTTAATTCTTGAAACTCTAATTGGGGTATTTATTTTACACTATTGACTGATGCCATACATTTTTAAATATAAATATATTTCTTCACAATTTTTACATGTCCCATTGCAATATGTTTATGAAGAATATATTCATCTGTCATTTTTTCCTCTTATTTTCTTCATGGTTTCTTATATTATCTTCACACAGAAACAGCTTTTATTTATACTAAAGTTTCATTCTTATGATTTCTTTTAATGAGAGGACTTCTTGGAGCATCTATTTAAAGGAGATCCAATGAGAAAGGAGACCAGGGATATGTTACAGACTAGCAGCAGATCCTATGTACTAAGACAGTAAACACTCTGAGTTCCCTTAATATTTCCCAACAACCCCATACTGACGGTTAGCCCTTCTCACAATCCAAGATTTCTTTCCTTCCCTCTCTGTCACTGGTATACTACTTCCTACAAAATTCTTGTTCACACTCAGCTTCTTGGGACTTCCAGGCTAAGAGTGTATACTCGAATGATTCCATCATGCCCTTCGTGTTCGTACTGAGTTTTGTCCTTATAGGGTATGCACTTTACTTGGAAAACGGTCCAGTTTTGGCTTTCTCTGAGTTCTGCATTCAATTTCCTCTTCCCTCACCATTAACCCATTGCTATCTGTGAAACTTACTGTATCTGGTAGTATTTCCTGAAACATTCAAATACTGTTCAATTGCTGGTTTTATTAAAGATAACACTGATATCTTCTTTTTCTTCTAAAAATGTTTGTATGAAAATTAGGGAACTATCAGTCTTTATTCCAGTATATTAAAACCAGATGCGAGAATGGAAATATTTTTAAGTCTTAGGCAGTGAAAAATACCTTCCTCTTGAAGAGATTAGCAATGTAGAATTAGCATCAGGACTCATGGGGTATGTGTTTTTTTCATCATTTGCCCTATCCAGTGATACACTATTTAGATTAGAGAGAGTTTTATAAATGTGAAGAAACTTCACAGAAACATTTGCCTTTTCACTATCTGATTTTAGGATCTAAGATAAGTATCTTAACAGCATATGAGAAAAAGATCAAAAAAGGCTTATTCCATTTTTTTTTTTAAGATTTTATTTACTTACTTGAGAGAGAGAGCAGAAGCAGGGGGAGCAGCAGAGGGAGAGGGAGAAGCAGGCTCCCCACTGAGCAGGGAGCCCCACACAGGGCTTGATCCCAGGACCCCAGGATCATGACCCAAGCCCAAGGCAGATGCTTAACCACCTGAGCCACCCAGGCGCCCCCAAAAATACTTATTCCTAAAAATGAAGTATTTGTATAATTCTTCCTTGCCTTTTATATAACTCTGCTATTTTAATTTAAAAAAAATTGACAAATGGAAATACAATTTCAAAACACTTTTATATAATGCAAACTTCAATTCCACTTCTATGAATATTCCTAAATATTTTAGTTTAAGATGTAATTTTAATCTTACAATGCAATTATTAGAAATAATCAAAATTATGGGCGCCTGGGTGGCTCAGTTGGTTAAGCGACTGCCTTCGGCTCAGGTCATGATCCTGGAGTCCCGGGATCGAGTCCCGCATCGGGCTCCCTGCTCAGCAGGGAGTCTGCTTCTCCCTCTGACCCTCCTGCCTCTCATGCTCTCTGTCTCTCATTCTCTCTCTCTCAAATAAATAAATAAATAAAATCTTTAAAAAAAAAAAAAAGAAAGAATCAAAATTAGCCCTATATTTAACTATTAATAAAGCATCTAATGGCATAATTATAGCATATTTTATAATATATAAATTACTATTTTAAATACAAAAATAATTTATATAATAACTTTGTATTTATCATTTAAACAACTGCAATCATTTATAGGATTTCTATTTTTTTGGACACCATGTCTACTATGTTAAAAAACAATAATAACCAAATGTTATCAATTACAGTAAATTTAAATGGATAAATGCTGTTAAAAGACAACCGGAAAATAAGAAAAAAGATCTAAATTATACCATTTTGCTAAAACCTAAGGATACAGAAATATAAGTAAAATGACAAAAAAAGATAGATCTTTTAAATAATAACTGAAAGAATCCTGGGATTACTATACTAATAACAAATACATCTTAAAGCAAAAATCACTGGAGAGTTTCACCACATGATGAAAAAAGTATAAATTCACCAGGAAGATTTAAAATTTTAGATTTACATGCACCTAATATCATAATCTGAGAATTCATAACACAAAAATTGACACTTTCTAAAAATAAATTCACAGTCACATTAAGAAGTTTTAATATTCCTTTCTCATTATTGCTAGAAGCAATGATATTATCTGTTTTATATATTTGGGTGCTCCATAAATATTTACAATATTCACAATATTTGTTAGGTCTTCTTGTTGCATTGTCCCCTTAATGATTACATAGTGTCCTTCTTTGTTTCTTGTTACAGTTTTTGTTTTAAAGTCTATTTTGTCTGATACAAGTATTGCTACCCCAGCTTTCTTTTCACATCCATTTGCATGATAAATGTTTTTCTATCCCCTCACTTTCAATCTGCATGTGTCTGTAGATCTGAAGTGAGTCTCTTGTTGGCAGCATATAGATGGGTCTTTTTTTTTTTTTTAAAGATTTTATTTATTTATTTGACAGAGAGAGAGAGACAGTGAGAGAGAACACAAGCAGGGGAAGCGGCAGGCAGAGGGAGAGGCAGGCTTCACGCAGAGCAGGGAGCCTGATGCAGGGCTGGATCCCAGGACCCTGGAATCGTGACCTGAGTGGAAGGCAGACGCTTAACGACTGAGCCCCTTGTTTGTTTGTTTGTTTGTTTAATCCATTCTGTCAACCTATGGCTTTTGACTGGAGCATTTAGTCCATTTATATTCAAAGTAATGATTGATAGTATGTATTTATTGCCATTTTGTTATTTGTTTTGGGTTTGTTTTTGTGGATCTTCTCTGCTCCTTTCTTCCCTTGCTCTCTTCTCTCACCATAAGTTGGCTTTCTTTAGTGATATACTTAGATTCCTTTCTCTTTATTTTCTGTATATTATTGTTTTTTTATTTCAGTTACCATTAGGTTTGTATACAACATCTTATGCATATAGTAGTCTATATTAAGTTAATGGTCACTTAAGTTTGAACCCATTCTTTACTCCTCTCCTCACATTTTATGTATGCAGTGTCATACTTTACATCCTTTTGTGAGTCTCTTGACTGATTTTTACAGATATTTTTATTTTATTGCCTTTGTGCTTCCTACTTTTCTTACTTATGATCTTTCCACTCCAAGAGTCCCCTTTAACATTTCTTGTAGTGCTAGTTTAGTGCTCATGCACTCCCTTAACTTTTGTGTGTCTGAGAAATTCTTTATCTCTCCTCCTATTCCAAATGATAGCCTTGCTGGATAGAGTATTCTTGGTTGCAGATTTTTCCCTTTCAGCACTTAGTTATCATGCCACTCCTATCTGGCCTGGAAAATTTCTGTTGAAAAATCTGCTGATAGCCTTGTAGGGTTTCCCTTGTATGTAACTGTTTTCTTTTCTCTTGCTGCTTTTAAATTCTTTCTTCAACATTGCTTTTTTGTCATTTTAATTACTATGTGTCTTGCTGTTGACCTCTTTGGGTTGATTTTGTCGGGGGATATATCTGTGCCTCCTGGATCTGAATTTCTTTTGAAGGAAAGACATTTTATTATTTTTTTAAGAGTTATCTATTTATTTGACAGAAAGAGAGAGAGAGAGAGCAGGGGGAGGGTCAGAGGGAGAGAGAATCCCAAGCAGACTCCCTGCTGAGTGAGGAGCTGGATGCAGGGCTCTATCTCATAACCCATGTGATGATGACTTGAGGCAAAACCAAGAATCAGACACTTAGCCAACTGAGCCACTCAAGCACCCCAAGGAAGAACATTTTAAAAACAATTAAAATTTCAAAAACTAATGATGTAATATATGGTGATTAACATAACATAATAATAAAAAAAAACAATTAAAATTTACAAATCTGACAGGACTATCTTAGGTACAAAGGGATAAATTCAAAATGAGGAGCAGAGTTAATCAAAGCTGTACTTTTTTTTCTTTGTGGACAATTGATATTATGATGATTTGACTTCTAACTCTGCCAAATTGTAGAAATAAGACAACAAAGATTGTCTTCTGAAACTGAAAATATAAAACCAATATTCAATAAATTAGCTAATAACATCACCGTTAAGATATTAAAGAGTTCTCAGGCTTACAAAAATTGAATATAACTAGACTGAAGATTGCAACATACATCAGGAAAGACTTTTGAACAGAACAGATCTTGATCAGCCATGTAAGCCTTAGAGAAGATATATCTCAAAACCAAACACCTAGGAGTATATACATGGAAATCTGCTGAGGGAGAAGGATTCCTTGCCAGGCACAGTTGCCCTGTTTGCCCTGGAAGATGTACCTTATGATGCCAGTACCATTAAACATTTACTTTTTCTAACTACTTTCCTTTCTTCTGATTCTAGGCTTGTCAAGAAATCTTTCAATAACTTGTTTTCACTTGAAGTCACCTATTGTATGGGTTTTTGACTTCAGGATTTAAAGAAAGCTTTGGCCCACTCCACAAGGAAAAAGAAAAAAGCTTGCATGTATATGTGCAATTTTTCATGTGATTTTGAGGGTGATTGTGAAGACCATCCTGCTATTTCAAGTCCTAATTGGGAGAATGTGCTAAATCACAACAATATCTGGACCTCCTGACAGTTCCATTTCTAAATGTAAATTAATAAATTAGCATTCCGCTTTGACACTTTAGTGTCTTAGGGGCCTATTCAGAAGAAATCAGTATCTGTAAGTCTGAACAACTCTGGAAAACTGAAGTAACGCATTCTGTGTGCCCAATGGCCAGAAAGAGGTGGCTGGGTTTAGTGTCTTATAGACAACATTTGAATTTATTCAGCTTGGATAGAGGAATTTCAGGTATCAAAATGACTTAAAAAAATAGGAACACATCCTACATTACCTGCATCCCAGGCAGGTAATCATCAATGGGCAAGACCAATTTGAATGAACAGTTCAAAAACAATTTTCATCTTTAAATTTTACTTTTGTTACATCTAAAACTAATGACAAGAGATTCATTCATATGAGTCTAGATATTTCCCTTACTGTTTAATTCACACACAAACTTAGATTTGTAGCCAGAAGCTTAGAAATGCCAGTGAAACAAAAAATATAGGAGATTCTTAAGTAATAACTTATTGGGGGTCCTTGGGAGAAGAGTGAAAAAATGAGTAAATGATAATATAGATATGAAGAATATTAAACAAGAGTGAACAAAGGCTTCTCACACAAATCTCTTGAACTTAATCAATTTTCAAGGATCCCAATGAATTTTAATAGCAAAAGTTTAATGTCAATGCATAATAAATAATCTTAAAACATTACTGTGTGTACTTTGAAACAGCAAAGGCAAAGAAAGGAAAAAGTAAGTAAATCAGCAGACTGGAAGAAAATTAAGTGTGGGTGAACTACTCAAAGCTATTAGTTTTTATTTTTCTGTCCCTATAAAAAGATATAGTAAGACTATATTTACCCAAATTTGCCCAACCATCATATAAATTAAATAATACATAGATTTCTTGAAAGAACATTGGACATGGGAATGCTTTTCCTTCATGTTTTCTTTGGCATTGGTAAGATATGAATGACCAAGTATACCTCTAACTTTGAAAGTTTAGCCTATATTCAAAATACTCTAAGTAAAGGAATTGATGTAAAGGAATTGATTTATCATTTTCTCATCATTTTTATTCATCCATATAGAATGAACACATGCTCATAAAAATTAGTTCTAGGCCCAAGACATGTCTCTACATTGGGACCCTCAAGATGCATACTTCAATAATAAAACATTTATTTGGTGGTGGTTGTGATCTACTTGGAACTTAATGAAAGAAAACTGTAATGCAAGTTCTCTCCTATGGGGAGGTGTTCCCTGTGGAATTCTCAAGAACAAATATTCTTTTTAGAGTAAAATTGTGAATCTCCACTGCCCAGGAATATGGCTCACTGTAACATCACATTCGAAACCCTTCACTGAATTCAAGTTTCTAGTCCTGCCTCCTTTCTTCCTCTAAACCCCTGTGCCCTCATCATGCTGAACTATCTACCACTTTCCAAATAGTCCAAGAATTTTCACGCCTTAGGAATTTCTCTTCTATTTTCTCTGCTTAAAATATAGGTATAACCCCATCACAGTCTTACTCATTCTTTAAGACTGAGATAAAACATAGAAGCTGCAGACAGAGCTAATTCTGTTCTCCCATATGGTTCCAAAGCATCTTGTTAAATTCTCCATTTAGCCCTCCTGATATGGTGTTAATATATCTGCCTCACAAGCTAGAATACAAGCTCCATGAGTGTAGGTACTCTGCTGCCTATATCCTTTAAGTTGCATCATTTTGCAAAACTCTTGATACACTCAATAAACTTAACAAATACAGAACTTCAGTAGTAGCCTCCCAGTTCATGTGACCATAGGCCTACCATGCTAACAACAATTACATGTCAGTGTTGACCCTAAAGTAAGCACTCAGGTTGTATGTATCTCACTGGCCTTTTCAAAATAGAATATTTTTATTGTAGGAACCCTCATTTTCAGGGGAGCAATGACTCCATCATAAGGATTTATGATTTATGTGGCTGCAGGGACGCAGGACTTACAGAAGGGTTCTAATGGCACTTTCTGCTCACTTATACCACATGTATCATTCAGCCATGGCCCAGAATGCTATAAAAATGTCTCTGCCTGGATGATGAAACACATCTATCCCAAGGTATGCCAGAGATTTGAAAATAAAAAGTAAATCTCCTCCTTGGGTGGGATCCACATTATCATGCAATTTGTGAGCTTGCCCACGTGAGCCCGTTTCAGGCACTTTTAGATCAGTGGAGCAGCTATTAAAGTGCCATCAAAGCATTTTTGACTCCATAGAATTAATCATGAAATCTGTTCCTGCCAGCTCACTTATCATATTCGAAATATTAATTTAGAGAAAAATTAAATCGGACACCCACCGACAGCAACATTTTGCCCTTCAGAACTCCCCTTCATATTGATTTATTAATGGCTGCCAGAACAGTGTAGTAGAACAATTTATTACTTCTTTCTGGATGTTTCTATATGCTTACAAATAGTCCTTGGGAATCAAAGGTGTTATCTGAGAGTCTTTTGACAGAGGTATTTTTCAATTTGCATAACATTTGGGGGATTTATTGAAATTTAAGGAAGAAGTTTCATTTTAGTATCAGTGGCAATGGGTGATTTGCTTCAAGAAGTTTTAAAACCAGTGTGGTCATTTGACTGTGGTGCAAGTCAGAGATAATATAAAATTTAGTGCACCATGGAATCCACTCTGCACTGTGATGAAGAGCTGTAAAATGCACAAAGGAAGTACAGGGTATCCTTTTATGAACTATGTAAATATTCTTTCTACTTTCGCTATTAATATCTTAAATACTCACATCAGCACTTGAACACCACGAAAGTTGAAATGATCAAGTGTGACAGTACATACTCCAGGTAGTAAAGCAAGTAATTTTCTAAAACTGAGATAACTTTACTCTGTGGGCCTTAGAGAAGAATCGCACTGAGCAGAGCCACTGAACAACCCTTACAAGGCCCAAATTTGCCATCCTATTTGTATAAATCATATCACCAACTCAGATACAAATAAGAGATAATCTGGTTTGAGCAAGAGGCTTTGTGCTTCATTAGCATTCTTTAACGGTGACCTTTATTCTGAATCCTTCATCCTGTGGCACATATTTATGGATTTTTTCCTTGATCTCTGCGGCTAGAGAAATACATGGAGCAAAACCACAGGAGACTCCAGAGGTCCACGTGTGGTCCAGAAGAGGAAAGCATGGTACCAGTATTGGTCTCATAATGCTAGTGATTAGCACTGAAACCAGAATCCTCCCAGAAACCACAGAGTTCTGGGAATGACACCAGAGCTCTGCCTCTTACTCCCCTGAGACAAACCTAAGGTTTAGGCTACCTGAGATACACACTATTCCAGTGCACTGAATGCTGTTTTGGAGTTTTGTGCCTTTGAGTTTGCTGGTTCCTCTGGCTGAACACCCTTCTTTTCTCTATCTGACAATGCTCGCGATCCTGTCAGACTGTTCAAAAGTCACCCTAAGAAGCTGCATCAGTTTCCTAATACTGCTGCAGCAAATTACTTAAATCAATACAAATTTATTACTTCACAGTTCTAGAAGTGAGAAGTCCAGAACAGCTGTGCAGGCTCTTGAGGAGAATCCCTTTCCTCTCCTTTTCCAGCTTCTTGATGACACCTACATTCTTTGTCTCTTGGCACTTTCCACCATCTTAAAAGCCATCAAGGTGCATCTTCTCATATCTCTCTCTTCCATCATCACACTGCCTTCTCCTCTATGATCTGTGCCTCTGTTTTATAGAGTACCTTGTGATTATATCAGGCCTACCCCATGTAAACCAGACTAAACTTCCCATCTCAAAATCTTTAACTTAATCACATATGCAAAGTTCCTTTTGCAATGTATAGTGATATATTCGTGGGTTCTGGGAATTAGGACATGAACATCTTTTGTGGGGAAGGCATTATTCTGTCTAATACAGAAACTTCACTAATTTTCTGCCATAGAGTAAAGCTTTGCCATCCTTTGGTAAAGCAGAACCTTAACTGTCCACTCCCCTGAGTCAGGTACAGATGATTGCCCAGGACACAGATATATATAAGATGTTAGAACAACACTGTAAATGCGATAAGTTGGAGGAAATTGTATTTGCCAGAAAACCTCCCCAAAAAGGAGTTTGTTTAGTTAGAGGGAGTACTTCAGTAAGCTACTTAGATGGTAGAGAGGATGATGGGGCTCCGAAGGAACATACTGGCCATTACACTGCTTTCTAAAGAGAACTCTTGTTCACAGAGTGGGGTCTGAGATGCCAAGGCCATCCTTCTCTGCCTCTTCCAACCACAAACTCAACCCCCTTTCTAAATTAAAAAAAGAAAAAAAAAGAATACACATTCAAACAATGTTTGTGGGAAAGGAAACCAAATTATCAGCCAGTGTGAAGGGCCAACACATCCCAGATGGGGATCTATCTATATTTTAGTGCTTATCACTTTGCTATAAATGTCTTCACCTATAAAATGGAGATAAAAGCTTTTAAACATATGTTGTTGGCTAGATTAAATAAGTAAAATGTTTAGAACAGCGCCATACACATCATGAATGCTTAATAATCCTTAACTATCCTCGTTGGACATTATTGGCCTTATATGATAGCCAACTGGTTTAATAGGTTGCATATTCTTCAAACCCCAGCATTAGTAATTTCTGCAATGGCTAGAACTTCACTGTCCAATACAACAGCAAGTAGCCACATTTGGCTCTTTACATTTACATTCATATTAATTAAAATTACATAAAATGTAAAAATCCAGTTCCTCAATCACAGTAGCCATATTTCAAGCGCTCAGTTGCCATATGTGGCTAGCAATTACCCTACTGGGCAGCACAAATACAGATCATTTTCATCGTCACAGAAAACACTACTGCATAACCTATTCAATACATACCTCAGTGTCAAAGAGTATTATAAGATTTTTTTAGGGGAGGTAGAAAAAAGTTTAATGATTCATAGAATCATATATGTGTGGCAGTCATAGTTTCTTTCATGATGAATCTTAAACACACAATAGATCCAAAATCAAATAAACAGCATTTTTTCTTAACTCTAAGATGAGTACACACTTTGGGCTTTGAGGTTCTGATATTGTGATAAAGACATCTTTTTTGGTTTCCACCCTCTAGCACCAGCCAGCCAAAAACTATTAACCTTCTTGTGGTAATGACCCCATTTTCTCACAGTCTTTAAAACTCTGGCTAGATTAGAGAAGGCAAAAATAGAGGACACTTACAATTCAGACCTTGTACACATTATCAAGGATGAACAATACGCTCCAATGTTCTGACTCTCAACATATCACCTGTCACTACTCTAACATTTTTTAATATTCCACTCATATTTTCTGTAACTGATCCCGATAGTAGTACAGAATTTATTCTTATCATAAGTCCTCAGTATGTAGAATTCAAAATGTAGGCTAAAGTAAGAATGGCAAGTATGTCACTATTCCAAAATTCTTTGCCCACAGAAGACACCATTAATCAAACTATAATATTCTCCCCCATTTGCTTGGATATAGCATCAGAATCCTTCTCAACACAATTCCCCAGGTAGCATCCATCAAAGGGTTGATACTGGCATTTCAGTTGAAACCCACTTGTCATTCCTGGGTCAAAGGGTGGTTTAGTGGACAAAAAGAATCAAAGAAGCAGAGGATTGCCAATTGTTTTATTTAAACAATGCTTTCTTTAAGGTGCAATCAAGTTTCATTTCTTTTCCTTTTTTAGTATAAGAGAAATGGTCTTTAACCAAGAACTCAGTGGAGCAACAGTGCCACCCAATGGCTGGTTAGGTTAGTTTTGCATTTAGCTGTTACCATTTTAACGGAGAAACTGTCTTCCACAGATAAAAATGGGAACTGGAATTGGCTATCAGCTGCTTTAGCTTCTATTCACCGTTTTTCTAAATGATAGATACACAAAAGGTAGGAGGCATCCTGAGAAATGGAATTGTCTTAAAACAAAACCCTCAGCACGTTTCTGCTATCAAATCAAACAGCTCAACAACAAAAAAGGCTCCATGTGAATTGATAAGTGAACAGGATGGATTTTCACCTCTCATTTGTAAGTGAGTGGAATGGGCAACAGTTCTCCACACCTCCCCCCACCCCCAGGTGAGCATGGTTCTTTTTTTCCCATTTTCTAATAAATCAGTGTGCTAAACACACCCTACTAGAAACATTAGAGTAGGTGTATGTATTGCTGCATTTTATATGCAGAAAAGGGGTATAAAGGCTATGACAAGTGTTATAAATAGAACTATTATTTAGTTTAAAGGGAAGCGGAATTTACATTTCCCAAATCAGAGACCACTCAAGCTTTGAGATTCAAGTAAGCAAAATAAATCTGAGCTTTTTGCAGTGTGAAATCGAAGCTCTAACTCTATTAATAGAAGAGGTGAGTAATAGATTTCCCTGGTTGGACAGTGGTGGGGTTTTATTACCCAATCTTCGTGCATAGCTCACCAAACACTTCCAACACGAGGTGACAGGGAGTCCCCAGGCACTGAGGTTGCATGTTGTAAGCACTGGAGTTTTTCTCCCTTGCAGGAAATTATTTGAAGATCTGGAGACATCCCCACAGGACTTAAGCCCAAGGAAAGGAAAAAGCCTCCTGCTCTTCTTTTAAACTTCCAATCAATCAGAGAGCTCATAAAGTCTTTTAAACTACACTGATGTTCTTTAAAAAATATTCCAACAGTCAAACAGAAGGAGTTGGGGCTGGGTTGATCTGATCTTTGTTTAATACATAAAGAGGTGACATGCAAATGTGCATTACTGTTTACTAATGATTGCTATGATTAATCACTTTTGAAAAACAAATCCCCAATCTGGCAACCATTTGTGGTTAAAAGACTTTTGTTCAGAACTCTTTTATTCAACCTTTGTCCTCTTACTTCATTTAGTTTTTATTTTTGTGACTTGGACTGTGTTTTGCTGATAAATATGATTAATGGAAGTGACTCTGGCTTTGAAAATGAAATGTATAGGCTGAACAGAGGCACAAAGATCCAAAGACCAAAAAAAATACCCCTAGTGAATCTGAGAAGAATATTCAATTAAGTTCATGTTTCTTCACTGAGTCAGGCAGGAAGTTCAGTTAAAAGAAGTTCTATGGGTTATTTTAGGGTTTCCTTTGAATAATCATAATTTGCTCCTAGAATGATGAAATTCTAGAAACTAATTCAGTGAGAGGCAGGATAATATGGGCTGTAAGGGTGTGAGATTTTACATCAGATGACCTGCACTTGAATTCCAGTTCAGCCACAAATTATCTATGTGAATTTGAGTGAATTACTTAATGTCTATGGGTCTCAATTCTGTCTGTAATCTGTTAAATGGAAACATCAATAGCACAAATCCATAATATTGTTATGAGAATTAATGAGTACTGTCTATGGCGAGGGGATGAAATATTCAGAGACTTGCAAGTCCTCCAAGGTAAACTGGAGAGGCAACAGATATGAGAAGAAAGAAAGACTGAAGTTAGAAAGTGACTTGTCTTAGAAATGTAACTCTAGCAGCATCCAAGAAAGTAGTCTCTGAAGAAAGGGAGAGGCAAAGAAGAAAAATAAGGAAGAGTATAGGCTCTGGGGTCAAACCACCTAAATTTTAAAACGATTTCACCACTTCCTATCATCATGATCACACATCTCCCAATCTCCATGTGTAACATGGGAATAATAATAGCATCCCCCAGAAACTAGAGGGGATAAACTGAAGACATACATAGCTTTTACATACTACATAGCTCAGAGTAAACATTTGACACATGGGATCCAAAAGCAAAACTCATCTTCTTTGTAGTTGAAGTGATAACACATATGGTTGTGTCTGTGCTTATTTTCACTGACGGAGGCAGAGTTTAGAAATTGTCAAGTCATGCAAAGTTAAATAAGCTTTTGTAGAAGACAGAACAAAAGGGAACATAATCTACAGAATTTATATAGTAATTTCCTGAAATTCCTAACTCTTTAACCTCATTGATTCTTTGCTACAAAGGTTGCTATATTGATCTTTGCCAAGTAGAAACCATCAGGGAGACAAACTGCCTTAAAGGAGCAGGAATTCTAGTTCAGGAGACAGAACATTTATGTATTAAATGTCAAGTAAGGAGGTCCCATAACAAAAACTTAGAGAGGCTTTTGCACAGTGCTAAAGACTCTAAGCCAGACTGCCTGGGTTTGATTACCGACATTATATCCAGCAAAGTCAAATTCTGCTGATAAATGAATTCAAATCAGGTAAAATTTTATTACCAGATGAGTTTTTAAAAGCTTTTAGTTTCCAGAGCTTTTTGAGTTTTAGATTTGTGGATCTGTATGACGAGGAACATTTGCAAGAGATTGGGAAGGCTTCGTAGATGGGCATTTTTCTTGGTTGGTAAATAAAGGTAGAGTTGCCAGCAAAGGGAATTTGTGACAGACTCAAGCAGGATTCCCGCCCCCCAAACACAGGACAGAAAGGGAGAGGGAGAGTGAGGCTGGACCCCAAGACTGGCAAAGATTAGACAAGACTAAACTGTTATAATCCAAAAATGTTCATTCTTTTGGAATAGCCACACATCTTTAGGCTAGTGTGTGTAGCCAAAGACTGCAAACAAATAGGTCTGGACACCAGTGGTGGCCTTACAGATGTGTTTTGTTTGGTGACACAGTGCTTGGTTTTAGGAATGTGGAGACTTCAAGGAGGGCATATACTCGCCATTTGCCACAGATGGTCCATCCCATCACTATCTACTGTCTTCACCCAGATGGATTCTCTCCTTTCTATCTCCCTGGTCTCTCCTGGCATTGGAATTTTTGACTCCTCACTGGCAAATAAAAGAAAATAACGCTTTGAAATGAGACCTGAGATTTCAAATGATCAATTATGTGATGAACCCATCTTATGGTCTCTATGCAGACTGGCAGAGAGGTTTCATCCTAAAAGCCAGCTTTCTTGATTTGGCAGTAACTGCCCAAAATGCTGAATTATGAAAGATGTTTTAGGCTGCTGCAAGGCTCAATGTTATAGAGGAGAAGAAAGACAGCATTAATCTGTCCTATGTCCTACATCACTTGTTCTCAAAATATAATCCAGTGAATAATCTAGTAAGTAACATGTATGTTCCTTCCCTGTGCTGTCCAATATGGTAGTTACTAACCACATGTGGCCACCGGGCACTGGAAATGTGAATAGTCCAAGTTGAAATCTACTGTGAGAATAAAACACACACCAGATTTCAAAGGCTTTGTACAAAAAATAATGTAAAATACTCAACTAGTAAATTTTAATATTGGGGGGCCTAGGTGGCACAGTCGGTTAAGAGTCCAGCCCTTGATTTCAGCTCAGGTAGTGATCTCATGGCCATGAGATCAAGTCCCACGTCGGGCTCCACTCTCAGCACAGAGCTCACCTGGGACTCTCTCTTCCTTTCCCTCTGCCCCACCTCCCACCACCTGCTCTCTCTCAAATAAATAAATCTTTTAAAAAATAATACATTTTAATATTGATTACATAGTATAATAATATTTTATATTGAGTTCAATAAAATACATTATTAAAGTTAAGTTTACTTTTTGCTTTTTTTTTTTTTTTAAAGTAGGCTCCAGGGGTGCCTGGGTGGCTCAGTTGTTAAGCATCTGCCTTCCTCTCAGGTCATGATCCCAGGGTTCTGGGATCGAGCCCCACATCGGGCTCCCTGCTCAGCAGGAAGCCTGCTTCTCCCCCTGCTCGTGTTCCCTCTCTCTATGTCTCTCTCTGTCAAATAAATAAATAAAATCTTTTAAAAAAATAAATAAAGTAGGCTCCACACCCAATGTGGGGCTTGAACGCATGACCCTGAGATCAAGACTCGCATGCTCTACCAACTGAGCCAGCCAGGCACTCCTTTTTTTTTTTTTTTTTTTGCTTTTTTAATGTGGCTCCCAGCAAATTTGAAACACATATGTGTCTCATAAGACATTTTTATTGGATATCACTATTTTATATTATACATGTTAATGA
The DNA here is from genome assembly GCF_054177405.1 of Leptonychotes weddellii. Lineage (NCBI taxonomy): Eukaryota > Metazoa > Chordata > Mammalia > Carnivora > Phocidae > Leptonychotes > Leptonychotes weddellii. The sequence goes on along the minus strand of NC_138375.1, from coordinate 49,256,182 downwards.
TGTAGTAATATTAAAAGTGATTTCTTACTCTCATTTATGTTATTTGTGCAATTTTTAATGAACTACAAACCCCACCAAATTATTATTTCAGGGAAAAAAAGGATCTCCTATTAACTTTTCTTAGGGAAAAAAGATGAAAGTTTCCAGTACAGATTCTCTCAATATTTATCATCCAATGAACTTCCCAAAGTTCCCTTCCCATCACACACAAGCACCAGTTGAGAATCATTGCCCTAGAACAGCCTATGGGCCAAATACACCAGCCACATATATGTTTATGTATTGCCTATGGTTCCCTTTGCACTAAATGTCAGGGTTCAGTTTTGGTCACAGACAGAAGTCCCCAAAGCCCAAATGACTTACTCTCTGGTCCTTCATGGAAAAAGTTTAATGATCTCTGTTCCAGAACAACAATTCCAAATGGGCATTTCTAAATGAATCCTCATAACAGATATTTAGATCAGTTTACAAATACAAAAGACTTCTTAGGAAGATGGAAATCTGAATCATCAGTGCTATAAACCATTAACACATTCAGAAACAAAACATTATTTTCCAGCTTTTAAAAATATCCAAAAACATTTTTTGAAACCATGCTTTACAAAATGAGATTCTGGGGGCAATGGTAAGAGACAGGGTTATTTGAGGCTGAAATGAGCAAATGATAATTATGTGGGACTACTTCTGTTCGTTTTCTCTGCCAAAGATCCCAGAGAACTTCATGCTTTACTCTCATGTTTCCAACCTAAGAATGGACTTCTGAATTAATGGCAAATTACTGGGAATTTCCTTACATTGATCATAAGCATCCTAAGCTTTTGGTTGCTTAGCTAATAGACACTTTTGTAAGTTTCTATGAGGAAATTAAGGATATCATATTATTAACCTTTGCCATAACATGTCATTTTTTTTCTTATAAGTTGAATCTAAATCTCCTGGTTTTTAGAACCCATCAGAGAAAATTTCCGGTTTGTGCTTTATGGGTCATCATACAAAAAGTACAGAGCTCCTATGTCAAAACCGGCGTTGCGCTTAGCAAAACCACCTCTGGAGGTTAATTAAGCATTGTTTCACCCTTCTAAGACCTAGTTACCATATTAAAGGTTGCAGATGTTCATTTTCCATTTTTATTAGCTTTCTTCACAATTGGTTAAAAATGGAAAGAAAAGAAATTACAATTCTAATTGTGACTCTACTTAACTAGTTCAGACTGATTTAAGTCTGAACATCTGAGAAGTCTGAAAACTCAGCAACCATTTAAAAGTCTATTTGAGCAGTAGATCACAATTCCTTAGAGAAATGGAAAGGTGCTTTATAGTCTAATGCTTCCTTTTGAACTGTATATCACTTTTTCTACTTAGAATTCATTTGAATGCAGAAATCGAGTTAGGTTCCTTTCGTTGGAGACACTCCAAATATTTTGACAGTTATTTGAATACCATATTGACAAGCCCATTCTATTTACTGGTCCTAAAACAAATAATTTCCACATATTCTAAGCTTTAAAACCCTTTAGTACAAATTATTAAAAGATTATAAAGTGTTTGTCTGTGCATTTTTAAAGGGAGGGATTTGTGACTTCTTAAAAAAGGAAAATATTTGAATAGCAGCTATAATTCTAGTATATTCACAAATCAGTCATTAAAATGCATAGAGCAGAGTTGTTGCAGCTGTATACAGCTTTTATTATTCAGACTGCTAAATGGGTGAAACATATATTTTAATTTAATGTATAATGCACAACTCCGAATGAACCAGAATGATTCTTCCTCCCCTCCCTTTCCTAAGGAGAAGCCAGAGATTCTTCAAAGGGCTGGTGATCATTTCTCCTGGACAACAGCCAGCTGAGATTTATTGAATATGCCAGCATCTCTTCATAGAACATAGCAAGAGCTGGCAGAAGTTTAGTCAAAAACTCAGCCCATAACATTTCTACTTTTATTCGTATATTTTCATGGGGGATTTAATTGCTAAGCCTTCAACTCTGGTTAGCAATTATGGCCAATGGGAACTTCAGCTCCTATAGAAAGTTAATAAAGGAGTGTCTTCCCATATCATTATTATGGGAATAAAAGACTTGAGTTCAGGGAGGAGGAACACTTAAAGTCTGGACTAAAGGAAGCTACAAAGAACCACCTCAATACTATTGATAAAGGGGAAGAAAAGATGAGTAGGGGGTGTTTATTCTCAGCTAGTTACTGTAGTAAGTCAGTAAAGGTATGTTTGAAAGCAAAAGAAATTACATGACATGACTGTATTCAAAAGGGTGTTGTGATTCCTCTATTTTAAATAGGCCAGACTCCTGTCTGGAGGCTTCATACCTGGAGAATGCTATTGTCTACTTAATGGTCGAACTTTCTCTCTAGCCCTTAGAATGTTATCTTGAGCCTCCCTGCAAAATAAAGACCCTCCCCTTACATTTTCAGAACAACAACAACCAAATCCCATTTATAGCTTCTCTTGTCTCTCAAATACTTGTAGTCTATTTTATTTCTTTGCAGAAATTTAAGGCTCTCTCCGACACAATTTATTTCTTTCTTAAGATCTCCAACAAGCTCTCACTGGAGTTCTGAACTATGCTCCTACAGCACAAATCTCAGTGGTAGCACTTAACTAATTTATTGTGTTTAATCAGAGACTCTGAAAAATAATTTTCTTATGTCTTTTCATGTCTAGAGATTTATACTAGTGCTTAGTCTCTTAGAAAGGACAGTGCTAAACTTCATGTCAGTTACGTTGGCTTTTGGATTCAGTCCATTCATGACCATATCAAGGAGGGGATTGTATCTTTTAGCATTATGGGTAATTTCACCACGGAGAGGAACAAATTAGGGCTGAGAGTTTAATGGTCTTAGGAGATTCTGAACTTGGCTTACTGAATTGCTGAAGCAAACCATGACACACAAAAGGCTTCAAATCTGTGAATGCCAAAGGATTCTCTGTGCTCTCTCAGGCTGCCACTGCTCTGCGGCAGATGCCTGCCCAAGTCTAAAGGCCTTTTCTCATCTTCAAGATATCCAGACTGTACACAAAGGCCTATGGTAACTCTTCTAATTTTTCATCATTTTTAAATAATCAGTAATATAGCCCCATCTCTCTCATAACTGAGTTATTTTGGAAACATCCTCAGTATTTGCTCATGGTTCATCTACTACTTTATAAAAAAGATTTGAGGTGTCCTTATAATAAGTGAGATAAACCTCATAATTTTAATAAAATATTAAAGGAATGCAAGACCATGGATTGGTTGAACATGTAAATATGCTACCTCCTGGGGCTTATATAATTGCAATTGGACTTAACACATGACTTGATGTTTCTTGCTGACAGTACAAGAACACAAGCTCTGATCCACACCGTTTCTTTAGCTCACTTTTTTTTTTTTGTATTCTCTAAGAAGACTCTTTTATTTTTTTTCCTACGGAGGACTTTATTTATTTTTTTATTCTTATGTTAATCCCCATACTTTACATCCTTAGTTTTAGATGAAGTGTTCCATGATTCATTGTTTGTGCATAACACCCAGTGCTCCATGCAGAATGTGCCCTCCTCAATACCCACCACCAGGCTAACCCATCCTCCCACCCCCCTCCCCTCTAGAACCCTGTTTGCTTTTCAGAGTCCATCGTCTCTCATGGTTCGTCTACCCCTCCGATTTCCCCCGCTTCATTCTTCCCCTCCCACTACCTTCTTCTTCTTCTTTTTGTTTTTCTTAACATATATTGCATTATTTGTTTCAGAGGTACAGATCTGAGATTCAACAGTCTTGCACAATTCACAGCGCTTACCAGAGCACATACCCTCCCCAGTGTCTATCACCCAGTCACCCCATCCCTCCCACCTCATCAAGTCAATTTTATCACAAAAGAAACAAACAATGGGAGAACAGGGGAGGTCAGTAAGATTAGTCTTACTAACATTTTCAATCATTTTCCTTCATTTATTAGAGAAAAATCTGATCCTAATGTCTTCCAAGTCCTTGTCTGACACGTGTGTCACTGGTTTTATTCTACTTCTGAAACCTTCTTCATCAGTTAGCTACTTTCTCTTGCATCCTAACTTCTTAACTCCCTCTCATCCCTTCCTTTCTGTCTATAAATATCACAAGTCTCTCCTATAAGGAAAAGATTTCTTCCACTCAGCCTCAACTTTTCTTTCTGGAGATACCCAGATGACTGGCCCCTGTCTCACCTCTCTCAGAGCACTGATGAATATGGCATACTAGAGCCATCTGGGACCAGTAAGAACAGAGATGACGGTTTGGTCTGGCAGTCACTGTGCCTACTCCCCCTGGCACAGCACAGTGTGAGCAGATAAAAAATAATAATAATGATAAATAAAAACTAAAAAAAAAAGCTCATAGCTTCTTCCCTGAAGAGGGAAAGAACTGGACAGAGCATCCAATGACCCAAGTTATTTGAGGGCTGCCTGAATTGGCTTCAGTCTTGCTTATCTAAGAGTGCTAATGAGTCCCAGCAAAATTTAGATGTCAGGGGCCACTAAAAACAAGGAAAGCAGATTGGACAAGCAGAAAGGTTTGAGAGCCCCAGAATCTCTGGCCAGGCTAATTGCTGAAGGTCTTCTCCTACATGAGTCAAGCCACAAAGACTAGAAGTGGCTGTTTTGTGTAATGCACATACCAACACAGAGTCAAGGAAAATGAAGAAACAGGCAAATTGTTCTGAACAAAGAAACAAAATAAATTTCCAGAAACTGACCCTAAAAAATAAAAATATATTATTTACTTCCCAGAGGATTCAAAATAATCATCATGAAGATACTGAGATCAGGAGAACAATATAAGAAAATGAGAATTTCAATAAAAAGAAAATTTACAGAAATTATGTACCTGAAGAATACAAGCCCCTTTCAATCACATCTGAGTTTATGTTAATGTCACTTTTGGATATCTTCTAAGAATGGGAGCTTGTGGCCAAAGGAATTAACCATATGATTAAAGCACCTCAAACTCCAGGGTAGAAAAAGGGTCTGGAAGTTGATTTAATCACCTGAGCCAATGATTTAATCAATCATGTCTATTTGATGGCACCTCTATAAAAACCCAAAAAGACAGGGTTTAGATAACTTTGCATTGTAAATATGTGGGGGTGCTGAGATGGTGGCACACCTGGAGAGAGCATGGATATTCCATACTCCTTTCCCCATATCATACCCTATGCGTCTCTTCCATATTACTATTCCTGAGTTATATCCTCTTAACATAAATGAGTACTCTGCTAATAAATTGTTTCCTGAGTTCTGAGAGCCACTGTAGCAAATTAATCAAACTTGAGGAGGGAGTCATGGAACCTCCAATTTATAGCTAGTTGGTCAGAAGTACAGATAACTTGGACTTGTGATGGGCATCTGAAATGAGAAGGAGCAGGCTTGTAGGACTGAGCCCTTAACCTGTGGGATCTGATGCTAACTCCATGTAGATAGTGTCGAAATTGAGTTGAATTGTAGGACACCCAACTAGCATCATAGAAGTGGTTGGTGTGAGGAACCCCACCACCACCACCACATACACACACATATACACATTTGCAGTATAGAGTATTCTGTGACTAGACAAAAAAGTGTTTTTCCTGTACATTTTGGCATCGAATATACACAAAACATTCCACCCTACAGCAGCAAAATATACACTCTTCTCAAGTGAGCACAGAACATTCTCCAGGACTGATCACATGTTAGGTTACAAAATAAATCTTAACAAATTTAAGACGACTGTAATCAGGGCACTTGGGTGGCTTGGTTGATTAAGCATCCGACTCTTGATCTCAGCTCAGGTCTTGATCTCTAGGCTGTGGGTTCGAGCCCCATGTTGTGCTCCACACTGGGTGTGGAGCCTACTTAAAAAAAAAAAAAGAGAGAGAGACTGCAACCATTCCAAGTATCTATTCCAACCACAATGGAACAAAAGTAGAAATCAGTAGCAGAAGGAAAACTGGAAAATTCACAAATATGTGAAAATTAAACACACTTTTTGAATAACCAATGGGTCAAATAAGAAATCAAAAGGGAAATTAGAAAATATTTTGAGATCTAATGAAGAAGATACAACATACCAACAGTTACAGGATGAAGCAAATGTAGTACTACAAGGGAAGTTTATGGTGGTAAATTTGCCTATGTTAGAAAAGAAGAAAGATCTCAAACAACTTAACTTTACATCCCAAGAAACTAGAAAAAGAATAAACTAGACCGAAAGTTAGCAGAAGAAAAGAAATAAGAGAGATTAGAGTAGAGATAAATGAAATAGAGAATAAAAAAACAACAGAAAATTCAACAAAATGAAGAGCTGGATATTTGAAAAGATAAACAAAATTGAAAACCCTAAGAAAAAAAGAGAGAAAAGCCAAATAAATAAAATCAGAAATGAAAGAGTAAACATTGCAACTGATGCCACAGAAATGAAACTAATTAACTAAATTTAAAAAGATCTCAAGAGATTACTCTGAACAATTTTATTCCAAAAAACTGCATAACCTAAAAGAAATGAATAAATTCCTAGAAACATACAACTTACCAAGACTGAATCAATGAAGAAATAAAATATCTAAACAGACCAATTACAAGTAAGGAGATTGAATCAGTAATCAAAAACTTCCCAACAAAGAAAAGCTCAGCACCAGATGGCTTCACTGGTGAATTCTACCAAACATTTAAAAAAGAATTAACCCCAATCCTTTTCAAACTCTTCCAAAAAATTAAAGAGGAAGGTGCAATTCCAAACTCATTCTTTGAGGCCAGCATTACCCTGTACAAAAGCCAGACAAAAACACCATAAGAAAAGATAATTACATACTATTTACAAATAGGGCTCCAACTGCCTGATTTCTGCAGCCTCATGATCCCTAGCATTTTAGCTCACCCACTATTCACATGAAGACACCTGGGTTAAACAATGCCTTCACCTGGACCAGAGAACATGTATCACAGTGTATGAGGCGGGTGTTCTGGTCTTTGTCTATGGTTTTGGTTTGGCCTAAACATTTTCTGCTCTATGTAATTCTATTTCAATTTTGAAAATAAAATCAGTTTAGAGAGACACAAAAAAAAAAAAAGAAAGAAAAGATAATTACAGGCCAATATTCCTGATTAATATAGATATAAAAATCTTCAATATTAGCAAATTAAATTCAACAGCATGTTAAAAGAATCATAAACTATGATCAAGTGTGATTTATTCCTGGAATGTGTGAAGGTTCAACATCTGCAAATGAATTAATGTGAAATTACTTAACAAACATTAACAAAGTGAAGGACAAAAATCACATAATTTTAATAAATGTGGAAAAGGCATTTGACAAATTCAATACTCTTTTTTTTTAAGATATTATTTATTTATTTGACAGAGAGATAGAAAGAGAGCACAAGCAGGGGGAGCAGCAGAGGGAGAGGGAGAAGCAGGCTCCCCACTGAGCAGGAAGCCCGATGCGGGGCTCGATCCCAGGACCCTGCGATCATGACCTGAGCCGAAGGCAGACGCTTAATGTACTGAGCCACCCAGGCGCCCCTAAATTCAACACTCTCATGATCCAAAAAAAAAAAAACCTCTCTATAAACAAGGTGTATAAGAAATGTATTTCAACATAATAAAGTCCATTTATGACTAGCCCAACTGTCCAAAGAAGACACACTAATGGCCACAGGTACATGAAAAATTGCTCAACATTACCAACCAAATCAAACCTACACTACAATGAGATATTATCTCATGCCTGTTAGAATGGCTATCATTAAGACAAGAGATAACAAACGCTAGTGAGGATGTGGACAAAAGAGAACACTATGCACAGCTGGTGAGAATGCAAAATGCTGCAACCACTATGAAGAGCAGTATGGAAGTTCCTCAAAAAATTAAAAATAGCACTACCATATGATCCAACAATTCTACTTCTGGGTACATATCCAAAAGAATTGAAATCAGGATCTTGAGGAGATCTTAGCACCCTAATGGTCACTGTAGCACTATTCTGAATAGACAAGTTGTGGAAACAACCTAAATGTCCACTGATGGGTAATAAATGGATAAAGAAAATGTGGTATAGCATACAATAGAATATTATTCAACCTTAAAAAGAAAGGAAATCCTGCCATATACAGCAACATAAATGAACTGTGAAGACATTATGCTAAGTGAAAGAGCCAGTCACAGAAGGACAAATAACTACATGATTCCAGTTATATGAAGTATCTGAAATAGACAAACTGAGATTAAGTTTCATTTTTAAGTTTGTCTCTTTTTAACTCTGCACTATGCAAGTACCTAGTTTGGTGTCATGCTTAATATTTTGTTTTAATTAATAATAAAGTAGATAAATCAGAACCTTGAGATTTAAGTTCTCAATGGAATCTCCCCTCAGCCTGATTGAAACCCTGCTCATTATCTTTCTGCAATTAATTGCTTATTCCTCAGGCTCATTCCTATTATCCCAAGGGATGAACCTTCTGGAAGAAGGACTTCATCGAGATGATTAGGTCACACCACATTCACCAATTAAACAATAGTTAGCTATGGATTTCTACTGAGAGATGTAAAGGATTAGCTGATCCTTTACAGAGACAGCTGTCATTCTAAGAGGTTATCATTTTATAGTTCTACTTCTAGAGAATTTCTTGGTATTTTCTTAAGGTCAGATGGGATACCACAGTGCTATTTAAGAGGATAAATCCGTAACTTATCACCATTAAAGAGTGTTTTCATGGCTACTGCTAAAGTTCATCATACAGACACAAATATTAAACATTTTCCAGTATGAACCATGTGATGTTACAAAGAAAAGTACACCACAATCTATTCACATTTTGCATGTCTTTAAGGCCTCACTAGAGCTTTATCTCTCTCTCTCTCTCTCACACACACACATATATGTATACGTGTACATATATATATGTATGTATGTTTTCTCTATATGAACTATATTTCATGGACAAACATTCTATGTTTTCAGGACCTATGTTCTCAGGACAAATATTCTATGTTCTCAGAACCAAAGTGTCTAATCAATCTGTAGTGAAATTATTTCTGAATAGATAAGCAATATGAACATAGGTTCATTTTAATAATAAATGGCTATAATCAGTATGGCTTTATTTATAGCACACTTCTTTCTCTCGCTCTCTCTTAATATATATTCCTAGTTTTGCATAATATTGAAAATAGATAGTCTGGGGTTGGATTTGAAGCTTCAAGCAAATGGCACAGAACTGTAAATAAATGTGGTATATATAATACTGGCAGTATGCGAGGGAATGTGATACACAGACAACTGTTTTTATAAGGTTATATATATTATTTCATGTATAATGATAAAAATATACAAAGCACAAAGCATTCATGATTTTATATCTATATAAATGCTCAGTATAAAACTAAATAAAAATTGAATTTAATTTAAGGAAATATTGTAGGTGTGGAAAAAAACTGTGAAAGCCGTGAAAAAATATTAGGGGAGATGTAGGCATAGAAAACATATTTCATTCAGGAAGAGAGAGTACCAATAATAGTTAACACGTATATGACACTTGCTATGTGTGAAGAACTATTTAGGGGGCCTTGTGTCCATTAACTTATTTAGTGTCTGCAAAAAATCTAAAAGATAGATACCGTTATTGTCTTCATTTTCTAGATGAGGAAACTGAGGCACACATTTCATCTAAGTGACTGGCCCAAGGTCACACTGGAAATATGGCTCCAGATTCTCCATTTTTAACTTCAAGATTACACTCTTTTAGTTTTTAGTTATAGTCAATGCATTGGGGAAGGATAAAAAAATTGTAAAATTTAATGCCTGGTCGTAAAAAGAAGAGAAGCAATAAGACATCAAAGGAGACATTACTGGGTCCCCCATGCTCCATACGTTCTTTTCATTCCTTATTTGATCTAAAAATTGAACAGATGGAACTACCCCTTAGAGTACTTAAGTTATTCTGTAATTTTCAGAAACAGTTAGAAATACATTAGGGAAAACGGCCCTTTGTGGACATACTCTTTGTTCCCAGGACCAAAAGGTGTCTAATCAACCTATAGAGAAAACTATTTCTGAATTGATAAACAATATGAACATGATTGTCCCAAGCAATAAAGGACTATCATTATTATGACTTCCATTTATTGTGCACTTGCTACATAAATCCTTTATGTGCATAATCATATTTACTTCTCATAACAAGTAAAGTGGTTATTATAGCCCCATTCCATAGAAAAAGATTTGGAGGCTCAGAAAAGTTTCCACACATGAGGAGTAGGAGGACTCAGAATTTGATCTTGGGGCTACCTGATTCAAACTTATGCTATTTTGTCGTATGTAAATGACATCAAAATATTTTCTTAGCAATGCCCAAAAAATTAATTCTATGAGCAAATTCAACAATAATAGCTTTGCTGAATACCTTCAGAAACAATCACTGCTTATTTTAATAGATCAGCTCAAAATAAACCCCCAAATTTGTAGCCATCCAGATGCAAAAGGCTCTCCTTGCAAAGATTTGGTTTTGTATATCCCATGAATTAAGACTAGCTCTCCAGCTTATTACTAAATTCAGAATTTCCTTGTTAGGCTTTTTAAAACATGATTTTTACTAACTCAATTCAACAAATGCCCAAGTGTCTACCAGTTCCTGATGACAAGGAAACTACCATCTTGTTGGGGATAATTGACAGGTCTATGAAAAAAGTGACACAGCTCAAGACTACATGCTACAGAATAAACTTTGCAGAATAAACAAGTAATAACATCACTTTCTTTTAATCCTTCAACAGTAGAAAAAGATCACTGTGCCTCAGGTAGATAAGGGTAATGTGGTAAAAATTAATTTCCTCTTCACCATTTTTGGAATTCCCTTTCCTCTGTTTTAGCACACAGTTTAGATCACAATAGAGTTATTTGGGTTATGTCTCTTTCCCTCCACTATTAGATGGGAATACTTAGGGAATAAAGACAAATTCTCACTCATCTTCATATTACACTTGATAATGATGACTAAGTGTTAACTTTTATTGAGTATTGCTCATAGCACCTTACACATCTAATTCCTTAAATCTGTATAACCACCCCTTGGGTAGGCACTATGATCACTGCATTCTCCAGATGAAGAAAGTAAATCATTTGCTCAAGACACAGATTTAGTAAGGGGCAGAAGTGGGATGTGAGCCCAAACAGACTGACTCTACAAAAAAAAAAAATGCTCAGTAAATGTTCATCAAAGTAATTTAAGAAAAATCTGTTTCAAAGTGGTATTCAAAGAGGAGGTCAGTACTTCACATTGAATAAGTAATTAACCAGGGACATTAATGAGGGTTAGGTAGCCTTCCTCTTCTTCATTCCCAAATAAGCAGGGTCATGGTATGTTGACACAAGTATGGCAACAGCAGTGTATTCTACAAAGTGAGCACTGAACTCATGTGTAGCCTTGACATTGTAAGACCTCTTTCGCTGTCCCAGACAGGTGCTTGAAGGTATAAGTATACTAAAATGGCCATAACAATTACATGACAGGAAAAGTAAGAAGAGAAAAGAAAAGGAAGGAGCCATTTATTATTGGGCAGCTACATGCATTGTGCTCTGAGCTAGGCACCTCGCATATATTATTTTATAAATCCTACCACATCCCTTCAAATTTTAAAATTTAAGGCTCAGTGACATTGAGATTATCCAAGTCCACATATCTATCAAGACTGGAATCTAAGCCTGTCTGAATCCAAACTTTTATTCTAACCACTAAAAACAGAGACACTATGCTTAGGCTATTTCTCAAATACTTAATGTATTCTTTGTTTAAAAAGCCACACATATTAAACAGCAAGTATATATAAGATACAAGACTTGCTCATAAACGTCAACAACCATCATAATTTCCTGAGAATACCACCTAAATTCTGAGAACATCTGTCTGTGATATTAAGCATCTGAGCAGTTTTTTAGAGTGTGGTATCCTATGAAGACTAAGGATGCTTGTTTGTTGACTTATTAGAAAAGAAACGATTCTCATTATTTTGAAGTAAAGATGTACTTACTAAATTCAGAAGAATATAAAACATTGTGTACATGAAGGATATTTGTGCTGTGATTCACATTAGTCAACCTGCAATGTGCACTATCCAAAAGAGGAAGAAAAGATGGTCTTTACTCCTGAGATGCTCGTTATTTTATTCTGAATTTAAGAAATAGGCACCAACTGCAAAAATGCATATTAATTTGCTGAAAGGAATGATTCAGACTATATACATGCTATTTTTTATTGAGGAGAGAGCAATACTAGCCAATGGATAAAAACTTTTGGAGAAGGGAGCATTTTAGTTTGAAGGGGATATAGTATAGTATTTTGATTCAAGTGTGTGTGTGTGTATATATATATATACATATATATAGTTTGAAGGGGATATATATATAATATTTTGATTCAAGAATCAAGTCATGATTGTTATCATGAGCTTGGATTAATAATAATAATAATAATAAAACACCCTGGGTTCAGATCCTGGTTGGCCTCCCTAGTGCACATCTGTGATTACTGGCCTTCCTGTGTCAACTCACCATTTTCTGGTTATTCTAAGTCATTCTAAGTCCTGTGTTTAGAGAAAGGGATGTACCCGACCCCTGCTTCAATGACCCAAGCATAACCCTCTCAGAATATTCTATCCCGTGAACATCAAAGATGGCTATGTGACTCTAATTGGTCCAATGAGAAGCAGGCCCAGGACTTTTCAGGAAACTGCTAGAAATGGAAGTTTTCACTTTTACTGGGGATATTGTCCCAGTCTGTCTGTGGCAGCCATCATTCCAGTGCCAGGAGGGACAGTCTGCCTAAGGATGGAGACAAAACATGAGGAAGCAGTGATAGGTAACATAGAGAAACAAAGTCCTAATAAACATCATTTTGGCTCCTTGAATCAAGCCATTTCTAAACCCAGCAGTGACTCCTGAGTTTTTGATTACATAAATCAATAAATGACCTCCTTACTTTTATTCTTAATATAAATTTAACTTTGGTTCCTATCACTAGAAACCAAGAGTGCTAATACAGCTAGTTACCACTGGCATGTTCTTAGATAAGTTATCTACTTCTTAAGATTTTTGTGAGGAGTTTTTATAAAATAATATATGTAAAAGGTTCAGCCTAGAGCCCAGCATAATATGTTCCTGGCTGACTGGGGAAGTATTTGCTGAAGAATAACAAGCTGAACTGAGAGTTTAGAAACCCTCACTCATACAGGTGCCAAACAGAAGTGCTACAGAGGAAGGGGCCAGCAAGCATGATAACCTTGCTTTCCTACAGCTCCTCTGTTTTCTCAGGCCTGGAGAAACTAGTTTGGAGTCTGAAGTGACAAGGCTAAGAACAGGGAGGAAAAATGAGTTAGGTCATGTCCATTCACGTTGATCACTTTCACATTCCTAAGCAGAGTATTTCAAATGAAAAGCCTCAGACATACAAAAGAAAACAAAATAGGTCACTTGGACCATAGTGAGTCTTTCAGGAAAACTTGTTCTGGCACAATCGGTTAACCTGAACTGCACTGTGTAAAGCTAACATATGACTTGAGAATAACACCAATGGAAGCAATTTGGGACTTTTTCTTGTAGTTCTGTGGCCTATTTTTCACATCTCTCTATTGTAGAGAGAAATTAATAATGACACAAATTATTCTAATTATTTCCTTCTGGTGCATAATTTGATAACCAGCAATTTAAATAATGTGTTTATATTAAAATATTGTTATATTTAAAGATATTTTTGAAGTTCTACAGAATTTAAATCACATTCTTACAGGTTTATTTTTCATAAATAAGGTCAATCCCATCACAGAGTCAGTATAGTAAGACTAGGAAAAAAGAAAACTCACTTACATGCTTTTGAACTAAGATTTAGCATGTGTATTTGCAGGAAAATTTGAAATTGCTGAAATCTAGCTATTAATAGTAGTTTGTTCTGTGCTATCTCAAAAAAAAAAAAGTGGATATAGTCTCCTTTTTCTATGTTTGTAATTCACCTAGGAAACTTTAAAACTTTATGTGTGCAATGCCAACAAAAATGTTTCTGGGACTTCAAACACTAGAATTAGTTAATTACACTATAATAATTCTTGTCATTTTTTTTATAAACTCAATTTCAGAAGCATAGCAGGACATTCAAATGGAAACATCACAAGGTATATCTTTAGGCTTGGCCATATCACTTAAAAAAAAAAAGAAATATGAATACAAGCAAAATGACTCAGGGATAGTAGGATTTACTTACCCTGCTAAAATAACTTGAAATTTTGTGAGAATAAAAGGACCAAACTGATGCTATTTCAGTTTAGTTTAAGTGTTTTACAAAAATGATTCTATTAAAAAACTAGTTTTTTTTATTATGTTAGTCACCATACAGTACATCATTAGTTTTTGATGTAGTGTTCCATGATTCATTGTGTATAAAAACTAGGTTGTTTTAAGGAAGATCTTGAATTAACCAAACTAGGACTGCCAAATATTCAGACCTTTAACACACACACATATACACTCACATGTGTGCATGCACACATATGCATTTTCCCTGAGTAGCACAGATAAATAAAACCGAGAATGTTTTCACTTTTGTAAACCATTTAACTGATGTATGACTGACAGACAGAAAGCTGTACATATTTAATGTACACAATTTGATATGTTTAGAGATAGGTATATATACACAACTGGGATTCTTTTAAATCATAGTTTTAGAATTTCCTCTTTAATCACATAATGGGATTTATTTAGTCTAACTCTCAAATGGTTCAAGCCTCAAATTTAACCCCAATTGTGACTTTTTTGACTCATTAAATAAATATAATATTTCTAAGCAGCACCCTCCAATAAAAATATAATACAAGACACATGTGTAATTTAAAAGTTTTTAGTAGCTATATTTTTTAAAAAGTCAAAAGAAACAGGTAAAATTAATTTTAATATACTTTGCATAGCTCAATATATTCAAAATATCATAATTTCAACATGTAATCAATATAATATTAATGAGATGTTTTACTTTTTTTAGGTACTGTCTTTGAAATCCAGTATGTACTGTACACCGAGCATGTCTCAACTCAGGCCAGCCATTCCATGCTAGTGGCTTCTTATTCAACAGTACAGGTATTTGTTTTTGTTTTTTTTAATTTATTTACTTATTTGAGAGAGAGAGAGAGTGCACTCACAAGTGGGGGTAGGAGCAGAGGGGGAGGGAGAAGAAGAGGGAAAGAATTCCAAGCAGACTCTACGCTAAGCCCGGAGCCCAGTCAGAACTCGATCTCACAACCCGAGATCACGACCTGAGCTGAAACTAAGAGTATGATGCTCAACTGACTGAGCCACCCAGGCGCCCCTCAATAGTACAGTTCTAAAGTCACCAGTGGCTCTTCCTCTGAAATTTCCTTTTTTGAAAATTAGTGTGCCATAGCAAATGCAAGCTATCTACTCTCTCCCCGCATCCCTTCTCAACTATGCTCAACGTGGAAAGCCATTAAGAGAAATCAAAATCTTAAAAGTCTAAAACACAATCTGAGAACTATTTGGGGAAATAAATAGGTCCAACAAATGTGCATACCTGAGAGAAAGTAAAATGAGGGTTTAGATGTATATCTATTTAGATGTATAATCTACCCAGTCCAGTGACTTGACACATCAACAAATTAGATGCCCTTGCATTTTCGCTAAAACACTAAACATATAAAGCTGTTGGAGGAAAGTACATTCATTAAATTCTACCAGGCCAAGAAATGCAGTTTTGTAATACAGCAATTTGAGTTTCTCATTATAATAGCAGTAATTTTAGATAATACTTGCTATGGAATAGTATTAAGAATAGTTCTAGGGGCGCCTGGGTGGCTCAGTTGTTAAGCATCTGCCTTCGGCTCAGGTCATGTTCCCAGGGTCCTGGGATCAAGCCCCGCATCGGGCTCCTTGCTCTGTGGGGAGCCTGCTTCTCCCTCTTCCACTCCCCCTGCTTGTGTTCCCTCTCTTGCTGTGTCTCTCGCTGTCAAATAAATAAATAAAATCTTCAAAAAAAAAAAAGAATAGTTCTAAACTTTCTTTAACACATTAGTCAAATACTATATATACATTTAGACTACAAACAAATATGAGAATGCTGACAGAGCCGCTGTTCCCCTACCCCTGTCCCATCTGCAAGCTGGAAAAGGTGGCCAAGGAGGCTTTTATAGATGTTTTGCTATCTTGGATTGGAAATAATGATGCTCTATCAATATCCACAGTCCTCTGTCAAATTGCTTGTAATCCCATGAGGAAAATCACATAACCAATTACTTGTAATCATAACAACTCCTCCACAAACTTATATTATTCTTTCTCTAAAATATTATTTTGTAGATAGTCTTAGTTAACATATCCTTTAACTATCTATTTAAATTTCCTTTTTTTTTCCAATGCTCTTTGACCCTACCTTACTTCAGTTGCATATCTAATCCCTCCTACCTCTCCGTCTCTACTCCTGAGAAGCACCAGTAGGAAGTTCTGTAGGTGAAGTGAGTGTGGTGTAATGAAAACCCACCTGTGGACTAAGCCAACCTTAGTTCAGAACCTGCCCCTGCCATTAATAGTGAGTGACTTTGGGCAAGATACTTAACTTCTCTGATTTGTTTTTACCTTTAAAATGGGGATGAGATCTAATGAATTCAGAACATCCAACAACAAGCCATAGCACAAATGCTAAGTAATTTTGGCTATTTTTACCATAGTCCTTATCAATATTAACCCAATAATCTCATTTCTAAAAGATCTCAAAGTCCTTTGAAGAAAATTATTAAAGAAAATTATTATTAAAATTATTAAAATCATGAGACTCATGATGAAAATTATTAAATATATCTCCATATTATCTATCTATATCTTTATCTCTCTATATAGATATGTGGATATATAGATATCTATACATCTATATCTCTATAGAGATAAAAAGATAGTGACAGTCTCTCTAACTTCAAAATTGATCAGTAAATTAGACAGCTATCTCATGCTGTCCCCTCCTACTGTATTCTATGAAAGTAGATTTTAGGAATTATTCCCTAAAATGTTAATAGTATTTTTTTAATTCTATTTCAAAAAGGTTTGGGAAATAAATTTTATTTACATAATTTTTGACCTTTGTTAAACTTTTCAAAATATTTAATATTTAACATTTTCCCCAGAAAAGAGATATATTATCAGCATTTTCTAAATTTACATGATGATGGAACCTTTTCTCTCAAGTATTTTGCAGGACTGCAATTCCACAGATCATACTTTGGGAAATGTTTCTAGCATCTAATACTTGTTTTTATCCAACTGAATCATAAAACTGATTCACCATCTTAGGCTGCATATACTTTACAATTCTTCCACTTTTACTTTTCCTTCTAAATCAGAGGAACAAATCCTCTTTTTTTTTTTTTTTTTTTTAAAGATTTCATTTATTTATTTGACAGAGAGAGACATAGCGAGAGCAGGAACACAAGCCGGGGGAGTGGGAGAGGGAGAAGCAGGCTTCCCGCAGAGCAGGGAGCCCGACATGGGGCTCGATCCCAGGACCCTGGGATCAGGACCTGAGCCGAAGGCAGACGCTTAACGACTGAGCCACCCAGGCACCCGTGAACAAATCCTCTTCTTGTTTCAAGTCTTCCTGAAACAATTTTGTGCCAGGGTCCAAAATTTTGTTAATCCATAGTCTCGTAACATTCTACTGTGTAAATAGAATTCCAAGTGAAGAAACAGTAGAGACACAGAAGAAAGAAATCCAAGTTTTCAAAAAAAATTCTCAGAGAATTCTTAATCGCAGGAAACAAACTG
Organism: Leptonychotes weddellii; assembly: GCF_054177405.1. NCBI lineage: Eukaryota > Metazoa > Chordata > Mammalia > Carnivora > Phocidae > Leptonychotes > Leptonychotes weddellii. Next base: position 49,238,375 of record NC_138375.1, on the reverse strand, counting down.
AGTGTTGTTGGAGTGGGGGGTGGGGTGGGAGGGATGGGGTGACTGGGTGATAGACACTGGGGAGGGTATGTGCTCTGGTAAGCGCTGTGAATTGTGCAAGACTGTTGAATCTCAGATCTGTACCTCTGAAACAAATAATGCAATATATGTTAAGAAAAAAAAAAGAAGAAGA
>NC_138375.1:49232605-49238103 GCF_054177405.1 Leptonychotes weddellii | reverse complement strand
TGGGGATTAACATAAGAATAAAAAAAAAATTCTCAGAGCTTCAAGTTTAAATAAAATTGAATATCGCAAGTTTAAATTAAAAGATTAAAAGTTGTTAATAAAAAAATTAAATGCAAAATTTTAAAAAGTCACATGGCAAAACCCATCATATATAACTGAATATCCACTTATAATAAAACCTTATATAAAAATATCATTGCTTATTAAGATTTAATTATAATTATTCACTAAGTTGTTCAAAAATCACAATTTTAAGAGGCATGAGTAAACTAAATGTATGCTAATGTATTGAACAGTATTCAAATTACTTGCAAAAGCATATTTCTCTAATCAATTTTAAGATGCCACACATTTGGAAGGTATTTAATTGACTTTTTTTCTGGAAGATACTCAAATGGGATGCAAATAGTTTAATATACATCTTAGTATGGTAGCTTCACTCTCTTAGTTTCGGGTTTTGTTGTTTTTGTTTGTTTGTTTGTTTTTGAGAGAAAGAGAGGGTGAAAGCAGGGGGAGGGGGTAAGGGGAGAGCAAGAGAGAGAATCATAAGCAGACTCCATGCCCAGTGCAGAGCACGATGCAGGGCTCAATCCCACAACCCTGAGACCATGACCTGAGGCGAAATCAAGAGTTGGATGTTTAAGTGACTGAGCCACCCAGGTGCCTTTCTCTTAGTCATTTTTAGTCTTTCTCTAAATATCAAGAACTTTCTGAATCATCAGAGATCAATTATTATTGGATGAGATAACTCCTGTTCATGCTCTTCTTGGGAACTATGATAAAAACCTGGGTTTTCCAAGGACTTCTTTCTTTCAATCTTGTTAGAAAGAATTACAGTCCAGAATTCTCATGATGCAAATTATAGATTAATTTAAAATCAGTAAGAGAGAGAAAGGAAAAGACATAAATGATTTGAAGGGAATCTATTCTCCTCTACCAGGTATTTAAAAGAAGAGACTTTATCTTTTGTTTTAGTATAATACAATCACCAGGAAAAGAACTGTAATTTTTCATAAATTAATTAAGTTTGGGATATTAGCCTCTTCCTAGTCTATACTGTCTGCTTCAACATGAATGGAATGCTAAATAAGGATGGAAAGAGAGGTAGATAGATAGCTAGAGAGCTAGAAAGCTATAGAGATATGGGCTTCAAAAATGAATCTATTTTTCTATTAATTTTCACTAATTCTATTATTTAGAATAGAAATCTGAATGGGGTAAGGGCAGCAAGACAGTAATCCATAATTTTGTAACAACTTTCTCAGAAGACTTCAAAACATTTTTAATCTTTGAAATGTATAAAACCATTTTTCAGATGGCAGATCAAAGGCAAAACATGTATATAATGCCAAAACCCTGTTTGAGATGCCAAAACTTTAATCAACGATTTGTCCACCAAATGCCTGAAAAACCAAATCCAGGGCCCAATCAAACGAATTTATGGATTTATTATTCACTTATTTTAAATTACTGGCTCTTTAAAAAAGCTCTCTTATTTTCATATCCTATTTACATGACATGAATTAGCCTATATTATATATTATAAAGAGCATGCAACATTCATTTGGAACTGAACTTCTGACCTAAAAGATAACTCAAAGCTAGTCAAATATATAGGAATATGCCTTTTTTATATTCCAAATGGTCAATAATACCAACATTTTAGTTGTCACTAAATGGAGGCACAGTTCAGATTTTGTTGCTTAAAGTTAACAGTTTTTTTTTTTTTAAGATTTTATTTATTTATTTGACAGAGAGAGACACAGTGAGAGAGGGAACACAAGCAGGGGGAGTGGGAGAGGGAGAAGCAGGCTTCCCACGGAGCAGGGAGCTCGATGCGGGGCTCGATCCCAGGACCCTGGGATCATGACCTGAGCCGAAGGTAGACGCTTAACAACTGAGCCACCCAGGCGCCCCTAAAGTTAACAGTTTCAATCTAAGAATCTCTAAAGAGCTCCAAGGCTCAAAAGTTTCTGGCTGCAGTTGGAGTTCAACTGACACACAGTCATGGAAGCTGAGAGATAACTGCCACAGGTAACTTTGAACAGCAGTAGGGAAAATCAAATACAGGAGTCTGATGCTCTTATAAATGTTTGCATCTCAAAAACACCAAGAAAAAATTATTTGCTATATGTCAGTCCTCGAGTGTATTTATTATTTCAATTTAATCAGTATTCACCTAGTAAGAACTCAAGAGCCCAAATGAAAATAAATGATATTTATTAGTGAATAATGGTTTGTTCCAGTCTCTGGGTCTAAAATAAAGTAACCTCATCAAAAGATAAATACCAGCACTGCCGTTGGAAGTCAACAGGTAATGGTAAATAAGAACAAATGGAAAGAAACAAGGAAAACAGCTCAGAGAGCTGGGAGATTGATTTTCTTATGTCAATGATATGTTCCATCTGTTTTTAGCTCCTTCATTGGCTAGCACAATTACATTAAATATAAGAATTTATCTTCAGTAGAAGATACATTGGTACATTTGAATCATACATACATGGGGCCTAAAAGAAAAACAGAGCATTTTCTGATAGGTATAATTTCTGGGAAATGACATATTTCCATTTCTACAGATATTATATGATCTTAGATGTAGTAGTAGTTTGGCCATGGCATATCTCTTTCAGAGAAGTTGCCTTTAGGCAGTAGGTTGGCCTCAAACCAAATACATCTTTAGAGAAATGTCAATCAGAAATTTCTAATAGACATCCTAAGGTCTTGCTCAAGGTGTTTCTAATTGTCATTATTGTCATGTAGCTGAAGAAAAAGATGAAGTGCATTTAAAGATATATGATTATCTAATGGAGGCCAAGGTCAAGAAATAAGGCTGATTCTCATAAACGCTGAGAATCAGGAAGCAGAGATTAGTCATCCATCTGGTATCTCCTCTCTTCCTCCCTTCATATAGCCTGTGTCTGCTTCCATTACCTGATTTTCTTCATGAAATGGCTCTTTCTGTATACATGCCTCCTCCCCCATACCCTGAAAACTAAAACCTGCCCTAAAAGTCAACAGTATTTCCAGAGGTTATGTCATTTCCTAAATCTAGACTAATAACTACAGTAGAAGCTAAATCCACTTATCTGACTTTATTCGGTTACATGAGCTGAAAAAGTCAGAGTAGAGAATGAAATATATATATATGAGTTATATTAATATATAATAGTCATAAATGTATAATATATAAATATGAATATGCATTCTAAATATATAAAATATATACTCAATCATTATAACTTCTTAACTTAAAATGAGTATATGTAAATTGGATACATAAGATCTTGAAGCTAGAGGGAAAGGGTGAGGCATGGTTTGCACCTTTCCTACCTACGTGCTGGCTCACCTACATGGAATGCTAATGTAGATAAGGGTCCAAGGGTGACATCTCATGTCCTAACTGGACAAAACTATGGTCTGATGTTAGGCTGGTTGCCATTGCTTCTCTGGGTAGCTTACTGGCAATCTTTGAAGGGTGGGTAGGGGGCCTTCCTTACTGCACAAATCTCTGACATGGGAGCTCCTATCTCATCTCTTCTTCCTTTCTCAGTCCCCCATGGAGGCAGCCCAACTCAGACTCTTACTGCTGGGACCATTTCTCCTGACATATGAATATATTCAGTACAGTTTTGGCAAAGTAGCTCAAGTCCAAACATCCTCTACACTGCTACCTACCACAGGAACGTCATTACCCTTGATCAACAGCATGTGGTTAGGGGTTTGGGGTTGGGTGAAACAGGTAAAGGGAATTAAAAGGTACAAACTTTTTAAATCTGCTTTTAGACCATTTAGAATAAGTTTGAGAAATTTTGTCAGTCATTCCTAAGTATATCTTGTTCTACCAGAAGGAAACCACTTAACATTTTGAAGTTACCGCATCCTTATTTGAAACATTTGTGAAAAATAACTTCACATACAGGAAGAGAAAGTAAACAGAGATAAATCATAGAAATTTAATCTGCCACAGATGCAATGAAAATAGAAAAACTATGGGGGAGGGGTAGAAGAAACTTGCAAATATTTCAATCAAATTAACATCAAGCATAAGTTAGATGAGACTGGGAAGATAATTACCTGCCTAGAAAAGCAATTAAACTGAAGTTTTGTCCTTTCTTTTTTTCCTTAACAGCAGATGCTGTTGTTAGAAAGAAATAGTGGAAGCATTAATTCTAGAAATATAATATTTTAGGATTTACTTTTTCTGGAAATATTTATAAATATGAAAATATGAATGTTTGGTGTGAAGGTACAGCCATGCATAATCAAATATTGTGGAAGCAGTCCAACTTCACACAGCCATTCCATCTCACTAGATCTTGAGTAGATATTATTATATTACCTGCCCATAATAAAATGGTTCTTTTGAAACAAGTGTTATCTTCCAACATTTCCTTCTGCTTTATTGGAAAAGCAGAATCTGTGAATCCTTTCTTGATAATTTTAGGCTGTTCATCTTAATTGATTATTCATTTTACTTGAGTCCTTCTTCAAGAGGGTGTCAAGGACTTTTATTTTTGTCACAGAAACCATTAATTTGCATTTGAAAGATGGGAAGTTGGGAATAAAGTCTTCAACTAATTATAATCAGTGGCTACATCTCTATGCAGAAGCCTGTGCATAGCCACAAAGGATCTAAGAGGAGTAATGCATCTGTTTTATTCCTCTTTGTGTTTTCATCAAAATTGTAGAGAATTTTATTAGCCTCCTCCGCATTTCATTTCTCATCATTTCCTATCTTCATTTTATATGTGAAACATGCTTGGCCTTTCAATAGCCAATATTTCTAATTCTCTCTCTTATAATTAATTGCTCTCTTCTTCCTGTACTTTAACTTTCTTTGTTGTTTTACTTTTTCTTATTGTGAGAAAAAATATAGGATAAAAGATGGATCTAATGAAGATGATAAGTAAGTATATTTTATTATTTATATTTTGGCAGAAAGTGAGAAAAATATATTCACTGAATATCTCTACTGAAATAACAGGCATAGTATAAGTAGCTAATCAGTATTTGAAATCACAATTAGCTTTATCTATTATATCTTTGAAAGAAAACTATATTCCATATACAGTATTGTTAAAAGATAAAGCACACAGAGGTACTCTGAAATACCAAAACAAAACTTCAAAGACAAGTCATCTATAAACATAAAATTAAGAAAACTGAAAAATAATACAAAGGAAAATAATGCAACAATGAATAGAAGCCATACAATCTCTAGTAGAAGAGTGTTGAGTAACAATATAAAATAAAAGTGATTTCAACATGGGGCGCCTGGGTGGCTCAGTTGGTTAAGCAACTGCCTTCGGCTCAGGTCATGATCCTGGAGTCCCTGGATTGAGTCCCGCATTGGGCTCCCTGCTCAGCAAGGAACCTGCTTCTCCCTCTGACCCTCCCCCCTCTCATGTGCTCTCTCTCTCGTTCTCTCTGTCTCAAATAAATAAAAAAAAAAAGTGATTTCAACAAAACAGGTTCAAATTTCAAAGGACAAAAGATGG
>NC_138375.1:49212845-49232505 GCF_054177405.1 Leptonychotes weddellii | reverse complement strand
CAATCAAAACACAACTTCAAGTAAATTCCCGAATGTAAAAATAGGTAGCATCTTAGGGTTGATTTCATACAATAAATCATCCATCAGCATACATTTTCATTAAAAATATACCAAAAGAGACTTTGGATCCAATATCCAACAATATACTTTAGCTATGATATCTGCTCTCAGAATATGCTGGTAGCATTCGACCAATATTTTCAGGTCAGAAGTGCTTCTAACTCCACATTTAATTATTATAAAATAAATCTAAATTGATTCCAAACTTTTATGTTTTATAGTGTACTTTTCATTAAATGAAATTTCATTAAATGAAATTAAAAAATAAAAAACATTTTTCCTCTCAATCTTCTGGCTCCATAAAGAGTCCCACTGAAACCCATAAGAAAAATAGCAACTACAACAGAAGACATGTTCAAGCACTGATTGGTTTCTTATGTTTGGGATTAGATTGGCAAAGCCAACAGCAAATGAATGAGAGAACTATTGCACTAATAGATACTTCAACTGTTTACCTTGGAAATGGCAATGAGACCAATAACAGCCTGCAATAACAATAATGAATCTTATTAGCTTTTCATAATGATGATGATGATGATGATTACCCTAGGTTGAAAATAAGATTACAAGAAAGAATAATGTGCAAGACGTTCTCTGAAATTATAAATGAACTTTGTTCTCTTCCATATGTACATGTCTTCCAGAAAGTATGTAAGGTAGCAGCTATGTCTTTGGTACATAATAACAGAAAGATCATTACAATCATGCAAATTAAATTCTGGTATTGTTTCTGTGAAATATGTACTAGGAGCAGCATATTTACTTTCTCTTCCCATATCTGCAATATTACTTGTTATCTGTAAATCAGAGAAATCCTCTCGCCTCTGTCACAGAGAGAAATTAGCTCATTATCTAACAATGGATTAAGCCATCTTTAAATTTTGGCTTTTCCAGGGTAAAATTCAGTATGTTTAATTCTTATCCTAAAATTTGGGTTTATATATAAAAATACCTCAATTCTAAACCCCCTAATGTGTAATAATTTTGCTCACCTCATGCCATTACATTTGTTTAAAAATGGCAGTCCTCTGTTTTCAATAAAACTGATGTCAACCATGCGATCCCTCAATGTAATAACTTGATAAAATAGCAGGTGGTTTTACAGCATTATCATTACAAGTCACTTGATAAAAGTTCATGTTTCAATAACATAAGTTATTTTCTTCCAAAAGAACATGTACTGTGCATGATTAAGCAGTCTTTAATATTATGAAACTCTGGAGAACATTATATATAGCCTTCCATCCTGATTGAACTCCAAAACAGAGAATGAATAATGAAAAACGGAAGCTGATGTTAACAGTTTGGGTAACTAATGAGAAATGTGTCACCTAAACTTAAGCCAATATTTGTCCCATAATTTGAAATCTCTTCCTATTAAATGAAATCATTTAATGTAATTATGGCTTTCCTTATAGTCACATACAAATCTCCCTCTCTCTATCCACCTTCAACCATTATATACATCTTTCAAATGGCATATAATGAGTCTTGTCTGCCTTTCTCACACATAAGAGCAGGGCCATCCAGTCTAAAATGAAATGTTGGAACTTGTCTGGGGTAAATGATTCCTTCATCGAAAAAATGTCTCTAGGGTGCCATTTCTTTTCAAGGCACTTTGTTCTGAGTGTTTATCTCTTCCAGATAGAGCTGAACCCTAAAAGGGCTTATAGACTTTTTTTTTTTTTTTGGACATCTAGAGCTGCCCAGCACTCAGTTTGTAGTCTGTATGGGGGGTGTGAGTGTCTTCTAGATGGTGACTTGAAAAAGAGGAAAAGGAATGGTGCAAAAGGAGACAGACCAGAAATTAGTAAAAATAAATTCAAATTCTGTCTTTGTCTTGAGCTGTATGGTTTTGGGCATATCATTTAACCTCCCTGGACCTCAGTTTCCTCATTTGTTAAACCAGTGAGTGAGGAAGATGACCCCTCACCTTTGAAATTATAACATCATGCTTCCTTTTAATCACTTTTATGCCATGTTATCTATGATTCTAATTTAAGCCTTTTTTCAATTAAAATTTATTGATATAATAGATTTTCAACTACTCTACATTTTCCATTCCTTCTGCTGCTCACCGTTTTGTCTCAGGTCCTTGTATTTGCTTCCCAAAGCACTGTTTTCACTATGTCTATACCAGTGGTTCTTAATATTCATGATTTCAGGATGGGTGAGCACTTGCCACACGTAAGGGGTTGGGGTTAGGGGGTAGCTGTTATTTGCCTGAAGCCAATCAATGGTTAGCAGATAATAATGTGGACAGAATGTTGCCCATTTTCAAAAAGATCCCAGAAATCTAGATTTTTATATGAAATCTACTAATTTTAAAGTCTTACCAAATAATTTTTAAAAACTGAACACCCTATATGTATCAAATAAAACACATCTTTGAGACAACTATAGCCCCATGTAATAGATGAGTGCTTGAAGTCTCTACTGTAAGGCTTCTAGTACATGTCAGTACATTTCCAAGAACCCAATGTTTTCCTCTGTATTCTGAGAGGCATCAGCATAAATACAGCAAAAGACTGCAACTACCCAACTATCTCACAGATTGGCAGTTAGTCCAACCTATTCATTTTACATGTACGTAAACTGAAAATAATTGAATTAAATTTCTAAATAATTGAAATACCTTTTCCCTAGGTCAGATGGCAAATTGGTAAAAAAAAAAAAAAAATTGAAACAAGAATCCAAGTTTCACACTTCCCAGTAAAATTCCTGTACTTTCTAGCCTTCCCCCTCATTTTTTCAATATGTCTGACTGACAGAAAAATTCCATGCTTTCAAACTGCAAACATAATTTTCTCATTTATGGAGTTACCTTTCCTAGGATCACTCTGTACATTATGCATCTTGTTCATTTACATAAAAGTTACCATGTAATATCAAATTTAACATAAATTATAAATGTCATTCATGATATATATGCACTTAATATATATTACATGAAGTTTATTTTATTTTATACTTATGTGCACACACACACAATGAGGCTTTTAACAATGTGAGTTCTCCTCATAAAATCTTCAACTCTCTGTCCACATAGGACAATACTTCCATCACATTCCCCATTCTTATGAACAACATCCCACCCCTTCCTAAGTTCTCTGCCTGAAATATGTGGTTACTCCCACTTAGGCACTATTTAAATCACAGTAGAAGAATGCTAATTCTGACAGCTCTGTAAAATTACTTGTATAGTCAAAACTGATCCATTCTTTCAGATGCCTTGTCATTTTTAACCAGAGGTTTGAATTTGACTTCTCAAATACAGACCACTATGAAAAACATAACTAGTTGATGGTTGTCAAAAAAAAAAAAATGTCATGGCACATGAGATTATTTTTTCTTGTAACAACACTGCATTCAGTATTTTTTAAGCCACGATTATTCAAACACTACAGGAGAAAAGGTACACATGGGTCCTTTTTATAGTATTGCTTAACAAGAACAAAAATTAATGAATAGTAGAAAATGAGTATCTCTGGGAACATTCAATTTACTGGAATCAGCTGTAATCTCATTAAATCTTATGAAATGTTCTCAGACCTACAGAACCCAGAAACTGTATTCTATTTCTTCTCCTGTTTATCCTTGTAGGAAATGCCAAATCAGAGGATGAAAACTAGGAATCTACAGGCCAAGTCTGGTCTATACACATTGTGCATCATATATATGTATATATTTATCAATATTATTATAATATTGAGGTTGTTGAAATTATTAAGTTGCCAACTTTGAAAAATCAGGAGATTTTACATATGCACTGGATTCTGACTGCTCTTAAATAATTAGAAAATCTGGAAACTAATCAAACCTAAATTACCCATCTCTCTTTTCCAACCAATTCATTCTAAGTGGTAAAGTTAAGTGATAATTCTCTAAGGATCTCTTGCATCTCTGCACATCGTATGAGCAAGGCATTGATTGCCCTTTCATTCTGGACAATCACATCAAAAACATTTATCTAGTGAATAACTTGTGAAGACAGAATATCTTCATCCAGAGCAAAGAAGAGTTAGGCTCAGTGCCTATTATAAAAAATACGGGTTCCCTCAGCTCAGAGTTTCTGTCTTGTAAAACAACCCACTGTGTGTTGTGTGTACAAACATCAATAGCGGGCTATTTATGTTGCTCCTGCCTGTCTTCTGCAAACATCCATGGAACTGTTGTGGCTAACTTGTTATCTTGTAAATAAGGTAACCTTTAGACCCTTCACAGCTCCTGATGAATTACCCTATTCATAAATTTTTTATGGATTATCTAAACTTAGTTAACTCTAATCTAAACCATGCCATATGATTTCAAATGTGTTCATTACTCTTAGTTAATATAAGGGAAAAAATTATAAACCTCCTATACAGGTTCAGAATATTCTGGATGAAATGTTCATGATCAGAATACTGACACTGTAGAGGTGCTATGCTATGGTAACAATAAACACAGGCTTTCCAAACTAACAGATCAGATTTGAAATCATGATTCCCCCATCTATAAGCTGTGTGAACTTTGGACTGTTGCTTCCATTTCTTAAGCCTTAGCCTCCTCATGTATGAAATTGGGCAATAATTCCTATGTTATAATACAATTGTAGTATTAAGTTCAATATTTGTAAAACACAGTAGAAAAAATTTTTCTTGAGAAATTCATGTAGTAGGATAACTTGTTGACAAGTTGTTTCTTGCTACTAAAGATGTAGTAGGAAGAAACAAAACAGAATGTTTAATTTTCTTTCTCAATCTCTCTCTCTCTTCCCTCCAATATTCAGGAAAGTATTCAGGCCTATATCTCCAACTTCTAGGTTTTTCCTCATCTCTAGAGGGTATTTTTTAAAGTTGTGTTTAAAGGCCAAGAAGTCAAACCCTAGCAGGCCTTCAAGCCCACTGGCAATGGGATGTTCTTTTGGGGAATCAAAGGTGAAAGAAGAGAGGCATCAATTCTAGAACCTGACACTGTGAACAGGAAAAGCTGAACCAGACCAAAAGCTATTTTAAGGTACCAGATGTAGCAAAGATTTAAGTTTGGTGGGGAAATAAAGACCAGATTATGTAGCCTTGGCATCTTTTTGAAGTCCTCTGGCAGAGTTGTCTTACAGGAAGTGGTGCACCAGTGGAAAAGTCTACCCTTAAATGACCACACTGGCCCAGGGAAAAGAAAAGTTGCCAAAGTGGTAAGTGTGGATTTAAAAACAAAACCTTATTTAAGGGGTGCCTAGGTGGCTCAGTTGGTTAAGCATTTGCCTTTGGCTTGCGTCATGATCCGGGGGTCCTGGGATGGAGCCCTGAGTCGGGCACCCTGCTAGGCGGAGATCCTGCTTCTCCCTCTCCCCTGCTTATGCTCTCTCTCATGCTCTCTCTCTCAAATAAATAAATAAAATATAAAATAAATAAATAAATACCCTTAAAAATAATAAAGATAAATAAAAACCAAACCCTTCCCATTTTCATGCACTACACAGGAAGAAAAAAGATTACCAATGGAAAATGGCTGATATTGGACTTCCGGCCAATTTTGGAAGTGAGGCCATCAACTTAGATTTGTTGTGTAGAAAAATAACTTTGTGTTTATTTTATGAAGATCATCATAGAGAAATTTAAATCTGTTTAGCAAAGTGCCTGGAAAATAGCATGTGCTAAATAAACTAGAACTTTTATTAGTATTTTTATCCTAATCAGTATAGGCCATTCTTGTTCAAAAATCTAAATTCTGTGACACATAGCTATTCTTTTCTCAGATACTTGGAGTTTTACATATTCTAGGAGATCATCAAGACCAACCTCTTATTCAAGGTAACAACTATTTGTATAGCTTCTCTGACAATGGTTATATAACCTGTGCTGGAATATGTTCATTGACAGGGACTTCACAGATTTTACTAAGTATTCTTTGTTCGCATCCACCTGCTTTAAAACATAGGGAATATTTTCATAAGGGAAGAACATCAATGTCCCAGATAAAGATCATTTTCATAACTATACTTTGTCCTAAAATATACTGAATAGTTGTGTCTACAAAAGAAGAAATATATAGGAACAATGAATTTTAGTTCACTCATTAATGATTTGTATATTGAATCAAAAGTGTAGGTAAACTTGTTCTTATTTTTTTTTTAGATTTATTTATTTATTTCTTTGAGAGAGAGAGAGGCAGAAGCCAAATGCAGGGATCAATATCACGACCCATGAGTTCATGACCTGAGCCGAAACCAAGAGTTGGACGCTTAACCAACTGAGCCACCCAGGTGCCCCTAAACTTGTTCTTATTTTTAATGTTCCATATCCATACTTGAGTTCTTATATGCACAGAACTTGGGGTTCTCTCTAAATGTAACACTGACTATAATTTTTTTTTTTAAATCTCAAGTATTATACAATAGAATAAAACATCATGGTATCTGACAGATCATCCTCGATATAAAGTAATAGACTACAAATCTCAATAATAATTGAGGAAAAGTCTAACAAGGAACAAAACCATCTAATTTAAAATTTATAAATTAGCTCCCCCAAGTGTTCTGTGACTCAAATCTAATTCAAACTGAATTTGGCCCAAGACTTCAGGACAACACATGGGCATGTTGGATATGAAGTAGTATGGAGTACAAAAGTTCACCTCCTAGGGGTCTTGGTGACAGATCCTATCTATCCTATGCCAAATGGTAAAAGAAGTCATGTTTAAAACTGAAGGAAGCAGAAATCATTCATGCTATATTAACTTAATTCGCACATGCTCTGCTGAAACCTTGTGAAGTCATTCTTTTAGGGAAAGGCTTAAATTATAGGTGGCGTATTTTCTGTACAACGAACATGAGTTATTAAAAGCACTAACTAATCTTATCAGCCACCTATTGTTAGCTAAATTGTGAAATCCATTCTATTTTCCCACAGAAAATTTAAGCAATTCAACCAAATGAAGTTATTTCAATTCAGTGCATTTATTATCTATTTTTATTCTTGCTGAGGCATTATAGGTCATGCACAAATGAGTAAGATTTGGTTCCTTCTTTTCCTCACCTTTAAAGAGTTTTAAACTTGTTAGGTAGAGTTTAGAGGGACTTTTGTAGGGTCACAAAATACTTACATTAGAAGGTATAATATGGAAAGGACTATTATCTAAACTATGGGTTTCTCCAGAAAAAAAAAAAGGCTCGGTCTCATGCACCAGTGTATTCTCTTCTCCAAGCACAAGGTCCCATGTGTCTGTTAAATGAAGCATTTTTAATTTAAAACTCAAAAAAAGAAAGATTGACCAAAACTGGGTACAAAATAAAAAAACAGAGGAAATGTCTCTAAGTGTGACTGAGGGGAAAAAAAATCACACAGTGAGTATTTGGGCTGGGTTTTGGAAGAATAAGGAAGATTTGATAGGTCGTTATTGAGAGAGAGGGTACTTAAGAAACGGAATTCAGGGGTGCACGGGTGGCTCAGTCAGTTGAGTGTCTGCCTTCGGCTCGGGTCATGATCCCAGGCTCCTGGGATCGGTCTGCGTTGGGCTCCCTGCTCGGGGGGGGGGGCCTGTTTCTCCCTCTCCCTCTGCCTGCCGCTCTGCGTACTTGTGCTCGCTCTCTTTCTCTCTCTCTGTCAAATAAATAAATAAAATCTTAAAAAAAAAAAAAAGAATTCAGCGTGAGCGAATTCCTATAATGTGGGGAAGAATAAAACTAAATTCAGTGAAGAGCAGGGAGTATCTCTGACTGCAAAAGTTTAGGATTAGCTGGAAAGGTATTGTGTGGGGACTTTACCTGACAGAGGCCCAGGTAGTAAGCATATGCATGCCTCATTTTTGTTATTTTTGTCTGACCAGCATCCATTTACCTTATTTTAATGAGAGTGTTCTATTCTAATATGTCTGAGAATACCATCTCTCCCCTATATTTGTTTAAAATTTTGAGGTATAATTTAAATTCAGCATAGCACTAAGTTGTAAGATGGTAAATTGCTATAATGTATAAATGTGTAATTACCAACCAGGTCAATACATCTAGAACCTCAGAAAACCTTCTTATACTCTCTGCCTATAAGTATTACAATAAAAAACATCATGCTCGCCTTTATTACCATATACTCTTTTTGTCCATTTTGAGTATCATGTAAGTATAAACTTGCTTCTTCAACTCAACCTGTCTATGAGCTTCATCCATGCTGTTGCATGTCGCAGTACTTCATTCTTTTTCTTTTTGTGTAGTATCCCATTACATAAATACATCACAACTTATGTACCCAGTCCACAATGGGTGACCCTTCTGGTGGTTTTCGATCTGGATAAATCAAGTTAAATATGGATTTTTAATAGGACTAAAATCTTCATACACAGAGTGAAGTACCTAACTCCCACTCTATACCTATTTTTCTGGCATAATTAACAGTGCCCCCTTCCATTTTACTCTTAAAAAGTGACATGGTTTATAAGATAGATTATATGGTAAACTTACGTAAAAATAGATGACACAATTTACAAATACATTATTTTCTGAAATGAAAGACCAAGCATATTCACCAATTACTATCACAGCAGTTGACTGGATCTATAAAATAAAATTTGATTAGAAGAACTTCTAAGAATTCCATGTACTATACAGTCATCTTACATAATCCATTATGACCATGGAAAATGGGCAGTGTTTTATTTGAGAATAACTTTAGAACGTCATTACATGGATGATTGAAATTAACTTTTTAAGACTATATAAGAACAATAGTATATAAATAGAAATCACATCAAAAGCAACAGAACAATTTCTTAACCAAAACCATTTTTTAAGAAGTTCTGTGGATAAATCACATTTTTGAAACTTTTTTTTTTTAAAGTAGGCTCCATGCCCAGCACAGAGCCCAATTCAGGGCTTAAACTCACAACCCTGAGATCAAGACCTGAGCTGAGATCAAGAGTCAGATGTTTAACCAACTGAGACACCCAAGCGCCCTGGGAGAATCACATTTCTAATTTTCTCTCCCTGTGGCCTATTCATTTCATATATACACACTCCAAACCCAAGAGAATAGAACCCACATCACAACATTTCACTGAAATCATCAGCAACATCTACGTGTTTACTTTTTTTTTCTTCATAAAGTTCTATTTACTTTGGAACATCTCACAACTAGACTTTATTTGGCTATTTTCCTTTTATTCAATGCATTTATTATTGATGCTGTTTTAAATTATTGATTGTGCCATTTATTTGGTATTCCCAAGACTTTTAAATAAAAGGATTTTTCCCCTAAGTAACTCACATTTAACTCCATCTCCATCTCCCCTCTAAGCACTACTTTAATCAATTATTTCTACATACATTACATATTTCATTCATCACCAATGAACTGTGTACTGAAATACCTGTTTTTAATTTTTTCTTGAATATATTATATATCCTGGATCCCAAATTTAAGTGTTGATAATTGTTACTGTTATACAGGAGTGTCACAGATATAATTTGTTACCATTAAAATCATATTACTAAGGATTACTTTTCAATCAGTTTGTAAAATTTAGCCTATACACACTAGAAGGCATGAAAAATTGGCAAATGATAAAAGCTTGATGGTCTTACTTAACAAGGTGTTAGTGTGCATTCATAGCAAAGGTATTAAATGGATTTACTGCTTCAAAGAGATGGTCAAAAGAGGCCACAGATAAAAGCAGGAAGACTAGTTAGACATGAAATTATGAATGATATCTTCCTGTCTTCTGATCAAAGAAAAAAAGAATTTGTAAATCTTTTAAGCCAACAATAGAAAAGGAAAGGTGCTATCCAAATTTAAGTCACTCCTTGAATTTGTAGTAGTCCAGTAGGAAAATTGGTGGCAAGATTTGCAAAAGTAACAACAAAGAAAACTTCTGATCTCTGTTTGTTAAGGAGATTCTCTCCTGAAAAGACGTATGTTCTAAAGGAAAAATCTACCTTTAGCATAGTGTCACATAATATTTATAGATACAAATAAACACTATCTCATAGTATCTGTTTATACATTTATTACAGAATTATTTGAAGATCATTTTTCTTTATTGTTTGCTGTTGCTTCTGCTCTTTTCTATCTTGCAACAAAAGTAACTTTGTGGCATCTCCAACTTCAAAGAACATAAACATACAATTTGGTCACTGCCAGACTTCAGGGCATCTAGAGATAAAATTATTCTTTCCTTGTGGGCTTTTACAAAATAAGCAATGTGCCTATGTTCTGCATGTTGAATTTCATTAATGTCATTTCATCCAACACTCTTTTAAGTTAATCCAATTGATCAAGCTTCCAACAATGGATCTGGAAAATGAACTGTGGCCTGCATCTTAAGGTATTCTGTCCAGGAAATTTTCAGACAACCATGGTCAAAATGCTGAGCCTTTGTAGGATACATCTGGAGTCTTCCCTAAAGATAAACTTGTAAGCCCCATCTGTGCTTAACTTCAATCAATAATATTTCTAGACCTGTTAATGGCTATTAAAAAAACACTGTAAAACTCCGAAGTGTTTTTTCATAGGGAATATTCTGACGTAAGGTAATTAAACCAAACTCTCTCTCTCGAAAACATGAGCATCACCTAGATTGTCTGCATCCATGAATGCTTGTCCTTGGCCATTCAAACACGTCTTTGGGCATTTCACAGCCCTCCTCTCAGAATCTCTTTGGAAAAGATTCTAGTCATTCTTGATGTTCACTGATTGATCTCATTAGTCAGAATCCTTTCCTGACCAAACTGTGACCAACCTAGATTTTTTTCGCAGGGAGAATGGCTTTTCTTCCTAGGAAAACTTACTCCAAAATGTATACAGGTTTGCTGGAAAGCACATACTTAACAATAAACAATACTAAAACAATGAGGAATAGAACCTTCATTCACTGTTTGTGGGAATGGAAAGCAGTGCAACAACTTTGTAAAACAATCAGGCAGTTCTTTAAGAAGTTAAATATAGAATTGCTATATGAACCAGAAATTCCATTTCTAAGTACAAATCCAAAAGAAATAAAAACATGCATCTACCCAAAATCTTGTGAGTGCATTATTTACTACACCCCAAAAAGTGGAAACAATCCAAATGCCCATCAACTGAGAATGGATAAATAAAATGTGGTATATCCATACAATGAAATATTATTTGGCCATAAAAAAAAGAATGAAATGTTAATGCATGCTATAACTGGGATGAAACCTGCAAATACTATACTAAATGCAAGAAGCCTGTCACAATAGACAACATATTGTATGATTCCATTTATATAAAATATCCAGAATAGGCAGATTTACAGAATCAGAAAGCAGATTAGTGGTTGCCTAGGAAAGGGGGACAGAGAGGGGAAGGAATGAGAAGTGACTGCTAATGGAAAGGGAGTTTCTTTTTGGAGTGATGAAAACGTCCTAAAATTGATTGTGGTGATGGCTGTACAAGTTTGTGAACATAGTTTGAATTGTATACTTTAAAATGAATTATATGATAATTATGTCAAGCTGTTATGTTTAAAAAAGAGTATAATGTAGCATGAGATATATATGTGCATATATACATATATGTATTTCACATACTCAAAATAACCATATTAAAATTTATTTATCCCACAAACATTAACTGAGCACCTAGAAAAACAAGAGGAAATACTAAACATAAAAAAAAATGGTAGAAATAATAAAGGAAACAACGAGGTTTAAAAAAATGAAGTAAATAAAATCCAAGCAAATCTAGAGAATAGAAAAGAGATATGGTGGATCTTAGGCCAAATTTTTGCTCTATCAGTTAACAGCAGGGTAACCTCAAAGTGGACACTTAACCTCCCTCAGCCAAAGGCCACCTGGTTCAGCTAACTCCCATCTGCACAGCAAAAACAGATTGTTCCAACCTGTCTTCCATTCTAGAACACTTGGGTTATTTTTAATGTTTCTGACAATTATAGTTTTTAAATTAAAATAATAGAACTTTTAGAAATTAAATTTAACCCATTTCATTAGTCTGTATATTTTTAAAATAGAAAAAGAAAGAATATATAAACATATTTGCCGTACCTGTGTACACTACAATGGAAAAAAATGACTGCCCATAGCAGAACAAGATGTAGTGTTGAATTCCTAAGTTGCATTTCTAATTTTGTTCCTATTAGCACTATTTTAAGATATTTTATTTCCTGATCCTGTCCTGATCAATAACAAATAAGTCAAATTTGTTTTTCCTCAAGAGTGTTTGAATTCAACAATTCTCATCTTTTTTGTTAAGCAACTTCATTTTCAACTCACAAAGCAAACACAATTTGCAGAGAGCCATTCTCTAGAATTTGACATACCCCACCCATAGCCCAGGTCTGCCTTCCTGTCATTTGTCTTGTGACTCTGGCAAGTTACTTTACCTTAGTTGGTCTCGGTTTCAATGGCAAATGCTGTAAGTTGCCTTCTCAATATCTATTCTCCCCTTGTCCCTATATATAAGTGCCAATTAGTTTTGGGTATTGATGTTCCCAGTTATTACTCAACTTTAGCTTTCATCATTGAGAAGAGGAAGCTTCTGTGTGGGGCTTCCAAGAAAGCTCTCAAATAGGAGCAGAGTCAGCTGGCATTCCATTTTGGTCCTCTGTTTTTCACCCTTCTCCTGTGTAGCTTACCTAGAATACAGACACAATACTTGGAGGAGCAGCAGCTATACTGTATATGAGGAAGCACATCATACACTAAGGATGGCCAAGTAGGAAGATCAAAGGACTTCTTACAACACTATGTAGCAAAGGCACCAGCTCTGGACACATACCTATAAACTAAATCTCACTTGCTTAAGCTCCTGTTTTCTAGGTTTACCACTGCTTGCAGCTGAGCCCATTCTAATAGTTTCTTCTTCTGATACTATCCAGAGATAATAATTGTACCAATCCCTATGTTTTTTGATTAGTACAATGCTTAGCACATGGTAAGTGTCAGAAAATGTTTAGTATTAACGTTATTAGCAGGAATTCTATCATAAATCTTAACTGATAGACATCTCTGAGATACCTAATGTCTGAAGCAAGACATGTGTGGGGCAGAGACTTATAATAATGTGAAACCAAACAGAGAGATATATATTTTAAAATCTGATTGGTTTCTAGTTACCTTCATTCAGCTAGGGAAGGCTTTTATAGTATATACTTAACCTTGGAGCTACTGCCATTTTCCCATGGTCTCAAAGAAGTCAATAAGTAATTGATAAATTTTCTGTCACTGTGAGCAATTAATAGGAGTTACACAGCATTGGTTACATCAATTTTCCTGTATCTGAGGAGCAAAAAATTGATTTCACAAACTTACTGGTGCATATTGATTCAACGCCTATCCCTAGGCCATTTCTATTTAACGCTTTTGTGCAGTCATTGAAAAAAGTCTCAGGACTGTCAAATAAAATCTAGTTTTGCGGAGATTTTATCTATTACTCTGCTTTGCAAGTATTTTTGGTATCAGTAATGCTTTCAGGCTGGGGGATGTGGATATTCTCTCCTTTAAAATATTTTCACAACGGGGCACCTGGGTGGCTCAGATGGTTAAGTGTCTGCCTTCGGCTTGGGTCATGATCCCAGGGTCCTGGGATCAAACCCCATATCAGGCTTCTGGCTCAGAGGGGAGCCTGCTTCTCCCTCTCCCTCTGCCTCTCCCCCCTGCCCATGCTCTCTGTATCTCTGTGTCTCAAATGAATAAATAAAATCTTTAAAAAATAAAATAAAATATTTTCATATCTTGAAAATAAAATAGTTAATAGCTAAAAATTACTCATTTAAGTCTGAAATCTCAGGTGACACATTTGCAAAGGTATTAGAGTACATGTTTTTTGGAAAATAATGGGATTTGTGTGTTTTAAGCCTCCCCCTTTGGTTTTAATAACAGGTTTGAGATAAAGGAATACAAATATATTTCCAGTACTTTATTTTGGGGGTACTGTGCTTCCTCATCTTCCCAAGGAGACTTGGAATGGCATCCATAGAGAAGGGAGGTATGCAAACATATATCTGAATATATGTTACATTCAGTAACAATAGACTTTAAGAGATATTCTACAGGTGTCTTTACTCAAGTATTTCCCCGTGAACAAATGTGGATCAAGTGCCCATTCTGTGTCAGGTACATCCTGCATCTTGAGGACAATAGTGTAAACAAGACAGACAAAATTCCTGCTCTCATATAGCTTGTATTCAAGAGAGGTACAGATAGATGGAGAAGGGGAAGATAGAAAAAAACTGAGCAAACAACATAATTTCAAATAGTGTTAATGCAGTGAGGAATAGCAATGGAATCTAACAATGAAAGAGACAGTAAGTGGTGGGAATCTGACAACTAAATAGAGTGGTAAAAAAACGTGTTTTCAGAGTAGGTGACATCTGAGCTAAAACCTGAATGACGAGGAGCGAGCTATACAAAACTGGGTATAGAACATTCTAGAAAGAAAGAATAGCTTGTGCAAAGGCCCTAAGGAAGGAAAAAGTTTGTGTTGTTCAAGGATCAGGAAGAAAAGCTAATGGCTAGAGTGAACAAGGGGTGAATGGTAGAGGGTAAAATGAGAGCTATCAACAAATGTCAGACCATGAAAATTTTCATACTTACAGACTGTAATAAAAAAACATGTGGATTTTATTTTATATAACATAAGTAGCCACTACAGGGCACTAGGCATGGGAGTTAATGGACCTGACTCATATTTTGTTTCAATTCTAATTAGTCCTTTATTCATAGGAATTAGTTAAGATTACCTAAAAAATAGAAAGAATGTAATTGTTTGTTATATCCCTCAAAATTCAAAAACTGTTAACCTTTTCTGTAAAACAGTGGTTCTCACCTAGTTGGGGTGGATGGATTTTGTCCCCTAGGGATATCTGGCAATATCTGGAGATATTTTTAGTTGTTGCAGTTGCAAGGTACTGGCAACCGGAGGACAGAGGGTAGGGATGCTTCTAAACATCATACCATGCACAGCCACCCCCACAGAAATGCATCATCCGGCCCAAATGCTAATTGTGCCAATGTTTAGAAAAACCCTGCTTACTGTAAATAATTCAAAAAAACATTCACAGCATTTTTGTCTAATATACAAGAAGTGTTTTTTGTTTGACTTAATATCGGTCTCACAGTTTTACTCAAAGGTCCAACACCTCTCCTATAAATACATACATACACAGAAACAGAACAAAAGCAATCAATTCTTGGTGTTATGGACTGAACTGTGTCCCCCCAAATTCATATGTTGAAGCTCCAACCCCCAATATGACCATATCAGAAGACATAATGAAGGTTAAACAAGGTCATAAGAATGTCATCCTAATTTGATAGGACTGTGGCCTTATAAGAAAAGAGAAAGACATCCCTCTCTCTCCCCTATGTGAAGGCATAGCAAGAAGGCAAGCCAGGAAGAGAAAAACCTTGATGTTGGACTTTTCATCCTCCAATACTGTGAGTAAATACATTTCTGTCACTTAATCTACATAGTCTGTGGTATTTTGTTATGACAGTTCAAGCTTGCTAAGATATTTGGACATGAGCTTTCTAAACAGTGATAAATGAACATAGAGAAGAGCTTAACAAACACTAACCCCTGTGACACATCTCAAAGTCATAGTGACTTTCAACCCAATGCTTATCAAAACATTCCATTTGATAGATCGTCAAGAAATTGTTTTCCTATCTTTGCCCTAGGATAGAAAATCTACAATGTATACAACAACCCTTGACTTATTCACAGCAGTACCCTCCTGAAACCAGTTATCTCCTTGATGATGAGGTAAACATTCTAACATATGGCTGCATTCAATAAAGTAGCAGTCATGCTAGGTATATTTTCATTTTAGAACAATCAAATTTATAGTGTGGGATTTATTTTCTAATTAAAATTTACTATCATTTCTTCCTGAGACATTTTTTCCTAAAGATGTAAAAGCATTTTATGTTTCAGCAATTGCAATTTTATTCTTCATAATTAATAACAAAATCGCTGTGTATTTCTCATTTTGATGCATTACAGGAGATTTGACAGTTGGAAGAGTTTGCAAAATGTGTTACGTTGTGTTGCTTAATACCTTACTAGGAAAACTGTCTTGCCTCCAAGTTAGTTCCACTTGCTACATTACAATGAGACTGTAAGTTACTTTGACAGGGAAACAGGAAAAGGAAGTCTATACTTATAAATATAATTAAGAGCTCAGACAAAAGAGAAAATGTAAAATTATTCCATAACCTACATGATGATTGAGAATCCTGATCAGCATAAACATAAAACTCAAACACAAGGCTATTTTCTTTTTCCTCTGATATCTTTATGAACATAATCAAGACTTTGATACAGTCCTTACTAGCCAGTATTATAAACACTATTGTTCATGAATACATAGGACTCATTTCCGTTTTGAGCATTTACATATCCCTAAAAGCAAATGCCCTATAGTTATGCTCAACTTAAATATTGTTAAGAATCTACTAGGACCTGCTATCCTCTGTAAGAATGACAAAATAAACTTATTTCATGGGGGCGCCTCAGTGGTTCAGTCAGTTAAGCGTCCAACTCTTGATCTCAGCTCAGGTCTCAATCTCAGGCTCATGAGTTCAAGCCAGCACTGTGCTGGGTGTGGAGCCTACTTCAGAAAAAAAAAAGAAAGAAAACTTATTTCATGGTTATGTGTGATTATTCTAGTGTAAAATATTCATAAAATTGATTGTAACACAGGACTCTCCAACATGCAGTGTAAAAACATAAAGAGGACAGGGACAGCAAATTGTTGCTCAAAATGGAAATCTGTTATTAAACCAAAATAACAGAAAATTAAGCAAAGTATTTTCAGGGCAAGAGAAACAAAACATCCCACTTTCCTGATGAATTGTTACAGAATTAGAGTTAATCAGTTTTGTTTGGTGAGTGCTCTTGTAGTACTTGCAGTGTACATCAAGTAATCATCTCTACCCTTTAAAAAAAATCCTTAGTTTCTGCTTCTCCTTTCTCTAAAGAAAGGAGTGGGTGGAGGAAGGAGAAAAAAGAGACTGAGAAAGAGAGAGAGGGAAGGAAAGAGGGAGGGAGGAAAAGGAAAAAGAAAAGGGGGAATAAAGGAAAAAGAGAAAAAACTGAAGGGCTGGGAAGAAGAGCTTGGACATAGGTTAAAAAAAAAAGAAGCAGATAAGTTTCAGTCTGCTTCAGGAGCAAGAAAAGAAATGATGGAAATCATAAAGTCGGACTGCAGTCACACCCTCCCTTTCAGTAAGGTCCATTTTACCACATGGTTTGTCAAATTTCAAACCCCTGGGAAGCAATAATTACATTAGCCACAATTAGCCTATGGGGCCAGTCTGCTTGGGGAGCTGATAAACCAGGTCTGCACACTCAGCTTTGGGTAGTTTGGACAGCAAAGTAAGACCTGGCCTTTTGAATATATTGCATTGTAGCACAATATGTCACTCTTTAAAGATAAAGAAATAATACCTTTCAGCAATCATCTTTCATCAATCAGTTGGGTCTCAGTAGAAATTAAGTTCAAGATGCCAGTGCCTGGTGTGAATGTTCCTTTGTAAAAATACTTGGGCTTCATGCTGCTTTATGTGGCTACTTACATGATTTATTGCCCCAACACTTGGCCCAGGATTGCAGGAAATCTATGCCCAATGTCTACATTTTGTTCTTTTATTTGGCTGAGCATTACTTTAAAGAGATAATCTTAATAATTCTATTCCTGCTTTTCTTTAAACTGCTTTTTTGTTTAAGCAAACATTTAGTGCCAAAATAAAAAGTAAAAGGAGGACTTTATTCCCCTCTCGACTCTTTATACTTTACTCATCTTGCCTTAGTCCCCAAGGTAGGCAAAAAGAAAAATCTCACTTATTCATGTTGTACACTGCTTCTTTTAACCACAGGCTGATTTTTGATCTTCATAGTACAGGCCCCCTTAAAAATATGTGTCTTTTTCTAGGGAATTACATTCCTCCTAACACCCCATGTACACTTCTCAATCTGTTCTCTTTGAAAAGTAAAAGTACTATAGCTCATTGCCAAACCATTAAGAATTAGAGGAGAAGCAGGGCACCTGGGTGGCTCAGTAGGTTAGGTGTCTGACTCTTGGATTCTGCTCAGGTCATAATCTCAGGGTCATGAGATCAAGCCCGGCATCAGGCTCTGCACTCAGCACAGAGCCTGCCTAAGATTCTCCTTCTCCCTCTGCCCTTCCCCACCACTCATGCACATTCTCTCCCGCTCCCTCTCTCTCTCTCAAATAAAATCTTTTAAAAAAATCTAAAAAAAAAAAAAAAAGAATTAGAGGAGAAGCCTCAAAAATGTATACATAGAGTGGAGTAGGTTTAAAATTGAGATACTGCTAATATATATGTTGCCTTAGTCAGTTTGGGCCGCTATAACAAATTGTGATAGACTGGGTGGCTGGCTTAAATGACAAACATTTACTTCTCATAGTTTTGGATGCTGGAAGTCCAAGATCAGGGTGCCAGCATGGTTGGGTTCTTGGGGAGGGTCCTCTTCCTGGTTTACAGATGGCACTCTTCCTGTTGTGTCCTCACAGGGCAGTAGAAGAGCTAGCTAGCTCTCTTGCCTATTCTTGTAAGAGCATCCATCCCATCCAAGAGGGCTCCACCCTCATGACCTAATTACCTCCAAAGGGCCCACCTCTTAATACCATCACATTGGGATTTAGGTTTCAAAATAGAAATTCTGGAGACATAAACATTCTCCCTTTCGATAGATAGATAGATGATAGATGATAGATAGATAGGTAGATAGATGATAGATGATAGATAGATAGATAGATAGATAGATAGATAGATAGATAGATAGAGACACATTAATTCCAAGTGCAGTGAGGAATAAAGCCAAAATTATGAAATATCACTGACATGTCTAATATACCATAAAATTTGTAGGCAGTGCCTTTGCATGGATTCTGCCACTCCTGCCTTAAAGGAAGTGTTCTGGTGTTTACTACTGCTTTAAAGGCATCTTAAGAAAAAAATACTGAATATCATAAATGAAAGTACCTCTTGATATAATTCCCGGTATTTGCAAGGTGACAGTAGAGAAGATAAAAGTTTTTGTAAGAATTCCATACCTTCTCAACTAAAAGTACATAATTTGAATATCCATTTCCTCCATCAACAAACACAAGGCTGAATAGTTATTAAAATGTACTTTACATTTTTCTTTATATAATTACAGACTCATGCACACTGTTAATGAGATAGATAAAACAAATTGCTGTTATGTGGCTATTGATATATCAATACTTGTGTAACTACTAATGTGAATTAATAGAAGAAAATAGAGCCCACTGTTCCTTTAATCTTAATTTTCCCCCTAAGATATAAAAAACAATAAACTATCTTGGAGAGAAATATAATATGCCATAAGTGCCAAATTGTTGGACTTTCTTCAGACATCTGCCACCATGGCACCTTCTATAGAGTTAGAAGCAAAAATAACAGCACTGGCAAAATCAAGCTTCCTAAAAAATCATCCCTGCACAAGAGGCAAGAACTATAAGCTTTCTTGCCATTTGCAACGACGTGGATGGAACTGGAGGGTGTTATGCTGAGCGAAATAAGTCAATCAGAGAAAGACACATATCATATGACCTCACTGATATGAGGAATTCTTAATCTCAGGAAACAAACTGAGGG
>NC_138375.1:49164353-49212745 GCF_054177405.1 Leptonychotes weddellii | reverse complement strand
AGGAGGGTGGGAGGATGGGTTAGCCTGGTGATGGGTATTAAAGAGGGCTCGTTCTGCATGGAGCACTGGGTGTTACGCACAAACAATGAATCATGGAACACTACATCAGGAACTAATGATGTAATGTATGGTGATTAACATAACAATAAAATATTTTTTTAAAAAAGAACTATAAGCTTTCTTATCATTCTCTTCCCAGGGAATAAAAACATGACCACTGTGGCATGTTTCAGCCAGACTCCAGGTAAGTGGCAAAACCACTCCTAAATACACAACTCCACTTCAGAACAACTTCTCATTTAGAATCCTCCTGAACAAAGATGGCACATAATACGGTATCTTTCCACTTCACCTGCCAGTCTCTTTGAAGAGTTGTACTTGACATTCAGTGACAAATCGCCTCCCTTAAGGCTCTTAAGTCACCCATCACCTACTGCAGACTTGAAATTTAAGTTCTCTGCAAGAGTATCACTCTCTACCAAGCCCAAAATGTGCTTTCCAGGAATTCTCACCTCTGCCTCCAAAGCCCCCTGCAACTGGCTTCTTTGAAAGAGGCCTTTAAAATAAACATAAAATAGCTATGTTGTCCCCATCACCCCCAGACCAGCTCTGTCTCACAGAAGAATTCAGTATAAAATAGTCTTTAAACTATATTCACAAGGGTTTTCTCACAGAGGGAAAATGCATATTAAAATATGAATTTACTATATGTTATTTTCCCTTGTAGGAAATGAATAAAAATTTAATTAAAACTACAGAATTCTAACATTCTTTCTAAATGATCAATGTAAAATTAAAACTCAAGGTGAATACAGAGTTCTAGAAAAGAGAGCTCTATCAAACATCTTTTTTGCACATGTACAGTGGTAGAAGGGAAGGAGATACCATAATTGTTTTTCTTTTTTTTGAGATACCATAATTGAAACTTTTTCCTCGAATTGCAATTTGAAATGTAGAAGCAGTCAGTGGTGTGAATACAATCTTGCTAGGATTTTTGTTTCTGTTGTTTTTATTAATGTTCCCCATATTCTTCATAGCATGTGGCTCAGCTGACTTTGTGTCTAAACAATTTCACATCAAAATATCCCATCAGTCCAGCTATTCCATTGGTGACATAACACAGATAGGTTGTAGAAATTTTGTGAGTTTAGAAAAATGAACCAACTAAATATTTTAGGTCATAAGAGGCATTTACAAAAAAAGCTATTAAGGGCCTTAGAAACATAACAGATAGGAATTTCTGGCCCCACCCTCTAAATAGGCAAGACTAGGAAAACATTTGTATGATACAGAGTTCCCAGTTTCTCCTCCTTCTCGCATTTACCACCTTGCTTGATCATCTGTTACAACTTTCCCAAACCAATCTCTTTCTTATTTGTATGTGGAAGGGAGGCATTCCCTAAGGATATATACAAAATTGAGGTATTTTATGGGTGCAGTCAGCATGTAACAGATGACTTACGGCAACCATCTGAAAGGTAGCAATTTTGCATTTTCTA
Organism: Leptonychotes weddellii; assembly: GCF_054177405.1. Taxonomy (NCBI): domain Eukaryota; kingdom Metazoa; phylum Chordata; class Mammalia; order Carnivora; family Phocidae; genus Leptonychotes; species Leptonychotes weddellii. The sequence continues at coordinate 49,211,246 of NC_138375.1, read as the reverse complement.
AGTCCATTTACTATACTCCCGCTATACTCTTGAGACATAACCAAGACCCTAAATGTTTCATCATGTCCAAAAGACACTCAGAGATGAACTTAATAAGTTTCCCTGGGCATATCTGTTGCTTCCAGGTAACCATAACTATGATGGTCATCAATATAGTGGTTGGTGGAAATGTCCTGAATGTCTCAGTTGCAATTAAAATAAATAAAAGGATGCTAGGAGTTGCACATAATCCACCTTAGCCTTTAGGATAAACCACTGTCAAGATTTGCCTGGCATACTTTCTGTCATATGTACCTCAGTCTTTGGCAAGATAATTATACATAATAAAGAGTTTTTAAAAATAATTGCTATTGGCAAAATATAAAAATTTCACGTATATTTAATAGGAGGTAGCTGTAACTACATTAAAATAATGAAATATTATTTCAATAATACCCTAGCTGTTTGTTGTACCTCTGATAACTTCACTATTTTATTATTAATCTTCCTAATGCTCAGGATTTATCACCTCCTCCTCAGAATCTAATGTTTCCTCACTAGACGCTGGATAAAGTCCAATCTTCTCGCTCAGAACACAAGATTTGACAAGTCTAGCCCACCTACCTCTCTAAATTTATTCTCTATTACTACACTGGATAAGCTGTCTCAGTCAAATTCTTCTACTTATTGTTGCAAGAACAAGATGTCACCATTCCCTTGGGAACCCTGCTTACACCATTCTTCCTGTCTGTTCACTCCTCTCTTCTGCCTTTAGAAGCATCATCACCCTTTGTTCAAGATTTCCACAGATGGTGTCAGAGTTTGGTGATGGTAACAATATCAGCTTCTCAATAAACAGAGCTATTCTTATTATCTACCAGATACTGTGCTTAGAATATCCTCATTATATAAGAATTCTCATCCTCAGTATTAAAACATCAAATTTTAAAAATCATTTCTAAATTTCATTCATTCAGCTAGTGCCTACAGTGTGATAATATAATACTGACAGAGGCCTGTTGTGGATCTTGCCCTCATATAGGGCATTATGGCAGATGAGGAGGGCAAGAAGTAACTACAAAGCAGGCATTCTGGGAGCACATGGGTGGCTCAGCAGGTTAGGCATCCACCTCTTGATTTTGGCTCAGATCATGATCCCAGGGTCCTAGGATCAAGCCCCATGTTGAGCCCCGCATAGGGCTCTGTCTTGGCAGGGAGTCTGCTTGGGATTCTCTCTCTCCCTCTCCCTCTGCCCCTTACTCCACTCATGCTCTCATTCTCTATCTAAAATAAATAAATAAATCTTTAGAAAAAATAAAGTAGGCATTATTATTATTCATTGTCACAGATGGACAAACTCGGGCCTAGAACAGACGAGTAACTTAGCTAACTCCACACACTAAACAGAGTTGGATTTCACTGTCCATTTTTTCCACTTGTTCCTCATTCCTTTGTCTAACTCCTTAATCTAAATTCTTACCGTGTTGTGTGCATGCACCATTCATTCGGCACTTACTATATGTTATTTTGTTTTGTTTTAAGATTTTATTTATTTATTTGACAGAGGCACAGTGAGAGAGGGAACACAAGCAGGGGGAGTGGGAGGAGAAGCAGGCTTCCCACTGAGCAGAGAGTCACCCAGGCGCCCCACTATGTTATTTTGCATTGATATTTAAATTTCCTATGTATATCCTTTCTTCCTAAATAAAGCGTTAAAGCCCTTGAAAGTAATGACCCCATCATACATCTTTGTAACCTTGAGGCCCAGAACAGTGTCTGATCTAAAAAGCAGATATTCAGGGGTGCCTGGGTGGCTCAGGCTTTAAGCGTCTGCCTTCGGCTCAGGTCATGATCCCAGGGTCCTGGGATCGAGCCCCGCATCGGGCTCCCTACTCAGTGGGAAGCCTGCTTCTCCCTCTCCCACTCCCCCTGTTTGTGTTCCCTCTCTCACTGTGTCTCTCTCTGTCAAATAAATAAATAAAATCTTAAAAAAATTAAAAAATTTAAAATAAAAAGCAGATATTCAATAAACTTGATGATAATATGAAGTCTTTCATTTGTAGTTATTCTCAACAGATATTACAATAAGTTTACAATACTGACATTTGACATATAGCAAGTATAAAGAATACGTGCCTAAAACACTGCCAGTTTCAAGCATGTTATTTTAAAGCATATCAAATGTTTTAAGGCATATCAAATTATTAAAACATGAAAATTAACAATGACACAAGACTATTCTCTAACCCACAGACTTCATTCAGATTTTACCAACTAGCTTAGTAATAATATTTACAGCAAAAGAATATCCAGGACTACACATTGCATTCATTGTCATGTCATTTTAGTCTTTTCATCTGAGCAGTTACTGAGTCTTTATATATGTCAAGACCTTGATATTTTTAAAGAGTACAGTCCGTTATTTGTAGAATGTCCCTCAATTTGGATTTATGTGATGTTTCCTCATTATTATACTCATATTATGGACTTATGGCAAGAGTACCTCAGAGGTGACAAGATGATGTAAAGCTCTTCTTAAAACATCCTATCAGGAGGTATATGCTACTAATTAGTCCCATAACTGGTACTAGTTGGTTAAAGTGGTGTCTGCCAGGATTCTCTACTACAAAGGTAGTTGTTTTACCCTTTGTAATTGATAAGTCTCTTAGGAGGAGATAAATATATGTAATACATTTGTTTATGTAAATATCTTGTTACTCCTTAAACTTTCAACCATTGGGTTTTATAACTATGAATAATTCTTGTCTGAATAAATTATTATTATTACAATGGCCAAATGATAACTTGCTAATTGTGAGGAGATTTCTCTTTCATTTATTTATTTAGTTAATTACAACAGTTTGGATTCATGGGTTCACGTTATTCAATACGCTAAAATCCTTTACTATCATTCTTTATTTTGATGCTCAAATTGTCCAAGATTTGGCTAGTAAGTGTCTCTTCAAACTTGGCTCCTGTGTCTTTTGAAAAACATCAATCTCTGAGTACATCATCACTTTTTGCTACATGATATTCCAAGGTTCATCTTGTACTTTTTGTATCTGGAATCAGTTATTTCTCTAAAGAGTCCTGGTTTGTTCCTTTTAGTGGAAAATGGTATTTAGAAATCAAGACAAGGACTATTTTCTTTTGAAATATCTACAGTCAGACTTAATAAGAGATTCCATGTTGGAAAATCAAATGATCCTTCCTCAATCTTCATCACATGTGCCCCAGCAGGAGCATGTGACTTGATTCACTCACTTGAAATACACTCCTTACTTGGCTTCCTAGACATTTTCTGAGTTCTCTTTTGAATTCACTTGTGTTCCTTCTAGGTCTCCTTTGAAGATTCTTCCTCATTTTCCTGACCTTTGTTCTCTGGGTTACACTAAGAAAATTCTTAGAGCTCTAAGTATACATAGTTCCCAGAGAATCTCACATGGAAAGCATAATTCTGGAAGTCAGTCTACCTGAATTCTGGAAGTCAGTCTACCTGAATTTACATTCCAACTGCACTACTTATATAGGGAAGATACATTACCTTGTGTGCTCAGCATCCTCATCCATAAAGTGGAAATATTAATAATACCTATCTTGTAAGGTTTTTCCGAGCATTAAAACTGTTTCTGGTCCATAGTAAACACTGTATCATCATCAAGTCCCACAGTTTAAATACCATCTTTGTACCTCTCCAGCCTCAACCTCCCCTACACTCAGAAATATTTTCATCAGCTGGTTATATAATAGTGACTGGATGTCTACTAAAAATTTCAAAATTAACATATGCAGTACCAAACACTTTACTCATAAGAGCTCATACCTATTGTTCTCCCAGTCTTCCCCATCTCAGAAAATAAGAGACAGAGGGATCCATTTAAAAACATAAATCATATTCTTCTCTACTCAAAACACTCCAAAGGCCTACCTTATTATTAAAAATTAAACCTAGCCACTTACCATGACCTATGGGATTAATGTGGCTTTGCCTCAGCTACCTCCACACAACCTAACATCTCCTCTTTGCCTCCTGACTCACTCAGCACCTCAGCACTGTTTTCTCCCTGCCTGAAGCTCTCTCCTCCTGTCCAGATCCGAATGTCTCATTTGCTCACAGTCTCTGCTCCAGGAAAACAGAACTAATAGGATATACAGATACAATATATAGAAATTGCTGATTCAAGACCCAGGAAGAGCCAATCTTTCATTTGAGTCTGAAGGCAAGGGAAAAAAAAAAAAAACAGGTCCTGGATCAAAGGCAGTCAGGTATGAGGAATTCCCCCCTCAGTCATGGAAAGGTCAGCTTTTTGTCCTATTCAGGCTGTCAATTGATTGAAGGAGGCCCACCAACATTAGGATAGGCAATCTGCTTTACTCAGTCTACTAATTCAAATGATAACCTCACCCAAAAATACTCTCACAGAAGAACCCAAAATAATCTTTGACCATATGTCTAGGCACCCCATGGCCCAGTCAACCTCTCACATAAAATTAATCACAACACAGTCTTTCAGTTTTGCTGAAATATTCTATCAGATAGGGCATCTCTAACAATTCATATAAAGTCACAACCATATTCTGTCTCTATATCCTTTACTCTAATTTTTCTTTCTAGCACTTATCACCAACTGATGTACTGCCTATGTGTCCTCAGTTCACTTTCTCCCCTCCTACCCCCATCCCAACACATATGATTATAAGCTCCATGAAAGCATGGACCATTTTATTCACTGATTTATTTCTAGTGCTTAGAACAAAGAGGAAATCATTAAACATTTGCTTTTTGAATGGATGAATACCTTCCTTACATGCCATATTATTTAAAAGGTAAACTAGCTTGTTCTTTTATCACAAACAGAAGTAATAACCAGGGAATTTAGTCATCCATGTGTGATAACCTAGAGACAACCTTCCATAAGGCAGCCATTGGTGACATGTGAAAATTGCTTTTTGTTTTAGAATATACACATTATGTGAATTATCATCATCACTCTTAAAAAATAGATGCTTACTTCTCAGTATTCACCAAGGCAGGAGCAAAATCTTTTGATGAGCTTTTAAGAGATTACCAAATCAGCATCATACTAAAAGCAATGTTAAATCAAACTAAAGATTAAAGATTAAAATTCGCTTTTGCAATAATGACAAATGCCCTGCACCTACCCACATGCCCTCATGTGAGACAAGGCCCATAGGTATGGTCCCCTTCCCCCTCTCAGTATTAGTTAATTTGAGTAATTGTATATTGTCAGGAAAGTGATTAGTACTAGTTTTTGTTTTGTTGTTTCAAAATTTTTTGTTGTTGTTGTGTAAAAGCAAGACATGCTTGTGATTACTCTGTAACAGACTAATTTGGGTTGTTAAAGCTGCTCCTGGGCTCCATCCACTCTGGAGAACGATCTGGGACATTTAGGTTTTGTTTTGTTTTCCTTTTTTTTTTTTTTTTTTGTGAGGGAGGGAGGTGGGGTGCAGGGAGTGTGTGTGGGGTTTGTTTTTATTTAGTCATGTTTTTTAAATTCATTAACCATTGGATAGCCCTTAAGGGGAGGAGGACGGATTGATTCCACATTCCACTTCCTAGATCTAGTTTAGAAAACTTGTTCCCCACCTGGTGCTCTTAGGAAGGAGTATAGTAAATGCCTCATTTAATAACATACTCCTTTTTGAAAGTTGCCTTTTCTCTACACCCTTGAGTAGGCCCAGTATTTGATGAAACTCATGAAAGTGGGTGGAACCTGTCTTGCCCCTCCTCTTTCCTAGGATGCACTATATATGTGACTGTGACTTTCAAGGAAATTTGTTTGCCATTTGCTGATTTTTTTTTTTGAAGTTAATTTCTAACTTCTTTCACTGATAAATGAAGAAAAGTATTGCACCTTTTGAAATACACTAAACGGATTGAGTACATAATTAAAAAACATTTTTTTCCTATCAAAAAAAAAGAGATTACCAAATTCAGCATAATTGTTGGAACTATGGAAGTATTGATTTTTATCTTAAAGCTTTTGTTCATTTAAAAAAAAAAGTTAAATTTCTCAACTGTTCAAACAACAGTTTACACCAAATAGTTATCATCTCAAAAGTTGTGATGACTACATTTCTGAGTTAAAATAAGCTAGCACAGTGATCAGTTAACAAAGAGTATATATAATGTGCCTTCAACTCTGATTTCTTTTTGTTTATCCTGACAACCATCTCCATTCTGCTGCCTAGACTCATTTTACAGATAAAAGAAAAACATTTTTCTTTTCCATTTTCCTTCTCCCAGTTGCCCTCTTTCTCTCATTTGATCTCATTTCTATTTTTGACTTCTGTTAGGAAATGGAATTTTCTGTATTCAATCTATAATACCCTGTATCTTCGTCAATTTTGCTTCAATGATACACAAACCGAGAAACTGATAACTGCAGCCTGTCAGAAGGTATTTCTATAATAAGGCAGAAATTTCTATGATTCATTTTTATGGGAGTTTCCTAATGAATTTTTTAAGCATATATTTTTTCATTCTTAGCATCAAAGTCTATTATTTTCATAAGCAGTTTTGGGAATGGTATATCCACCTGTGAAACTTTGATAACATCCTTTATTATGTTCTTAACAAATGTAGAACTCAATTATTTCAAATCTGTTCAATTAATGCTCTACTGCTTTTTTCACACTGGTCAGTCAGTCTTTTAAGCTCTTTGCAGAAATAACAGGAGCTTAAACCACATAATACTTGGTGTTTCAGGAGGGGATATGCTTTGAAAGGCTCAATTCTCTAAGCAAAGTAGTTCTGTGAAAACTGTTTTCATTTTCTTGACAATAATCCATCAATTTCTTCAGTCCTTAAAATAATATAAAGTAGTTAAGCCATGGGGTTTCAAGCCTTACCTACCACTGGAAGTAAGCTTAAGTCCTGTGTGGAAGGATGTAAAAACATTTTTATACAAAGAAAAATTAATAACCTCAAGCATTTGGATAAGGACAAAATGATCCATATACTCTAATGTTTTGGTTTACTTGGGGAGCCTTCAGAAGTGTCAAAAAGGAAAAAAACAAATATCTCAAAGATACCTTGAAAGGAAAATTCTAGAAATTAAATCTTTTCCCTCCAGTGGCATATGTATTCAATTATTGTAAGGACAGTTTCAAAGAATCAGAATCAAAATAGTGTCCCAGCACAACGATGCCAGAGAAAACTTCTTGGTTTGATATTTGTAGAAATGATTCAAGAAACTAGGAAAAAGAGGCTGTGATTCTCTTATCGTTTCTTAGAAATTTCAACAAAAGTGTGTTTTAAGGCAGCGATAATCACAAGCTTGTAGAGCAGAGGGAAAGGACAGCAACCTACAGTCCTGGATCAATTCCAACTAAGGGCCTGCTATGGAATGGTCTTTATGTTTTTTAAGGGTTGTTTAAAAAAAAAAAAAGGAAAGAAGGAAAAAGAAGAGGATTATGTAAAAGATACCGTAGGTAGCCAGCAAATGCTAAAATATTTATTACCAGGCACTATACAGAAAAAGTTTGCTGTTCCCTGTTCTGAAGCACAATCTGAAATTTAAACTTATTATTTCTCTTTCCTTTACCAGGAAAGCAACAAACTAGGACAAGAGAGCTAGAACCAAGAGAAAGTGAATATGCCTTATCTACCACAGAAATTATCCAAGAATATTGATTAAATACAGAGATATGCTGGAGCTGGCTTCCAAAAACCAGTTATTAAATTTTCAGGAATTCTGTGAGTTAGTTGGTAAACTGTTGATAGTCTGAAATCAGCCATTTGTAAGAGTATCTATACCACAGAAATTAGCAAGCACTATGAGTAGGGCTTTTGGAGGGTTTTATATATTTTTGTCTGTTTTCTAGCATACCAGTGACTGAATATCTTCTTTACATGAATTTTAAAATAAGATTTCTGTCAAAGAATCTCAGAGTTGAAATTATCTTGCTCAACCTTCTATATATTTCTAATAAAGTGGCCCTTTGCCTTTTGCTTATACCTCTTTGGACTAAGAACTTGCGTTTTGCAAGGTAGCCCATTCAGTTTGGGATCTATGTGACCACCACCACAGACTTTCACTTCTATAGCACTATTGACTGAAAATCTTCAGTTATAAAGTACAAAGAAACTCTGGAAGAAATATAACAAGCAGTCCTTTAAAAGCATACCTATATGTACATGTCTTGTACCTGCATTTGGATATCCCAGGGACAAAAACTAAAAGACAATTAGAAAGCAGAGAGGTTGGCAAAAGAGCTAACTCCACAGAAAATGTATGGAGTGTTTCTGCTCTCATAACCAAAACCAAGGGACTTTGGATTTAATGATCATGATGATACAGAAGAGGAAGAAATATTATCACACAGATTCTCAGATGAAGGCAGATCACTTAAATAGTTACTAAATCAGTAAAGTGCTATTAAATGAGTTACTATCCCACAAATGATACAAGGAGGTGAGAAGGAAATTTAAGGTTGAATTCTGATGAAAAAAGTCTTCCTTGAAAATTCACAGGCCAGAGCTTCAGACTTAAACTATGTGCTTGACATTTTACACATTAATGCAATCCCTATCAAAACACCACCAGCATTTTTCACATAGTTAGAACAAACAACCCTAAAATTTGTATGGAACCACAAAAGAGTGCTCGCTTCGGCAGCACATACACTAAAATTGGAACCACAAAAGACCCCAAATAGCCAAAGCAATCCTGAAAAAGGAAAGCAAAGCTGGAGGCATCACAATTCCAGACTTCAAGCTATATTACAAAGTTGTAATCATTAAAACAGTATGGTACTGGCATAAAAACAGACACATAAATCAATGGAACAGAACTGAAAACCTGGAAATGGACCCACAACCATATGGGGAACAAATCTTCCACAAAGCAGGAAAGAGCATCCAATGGAAAAAAGACAGTCTCTTTAACAAATGGTGTTGGGGGGCGCCTGGGTGGCTCAGTTGGTTAAGCGACTGCCTTCGGCTCAGGTCATGATCCTGGAGTCCCTGGATCGAGTCCCACATCGGGTTCCCTGCTCGACAGGGAGTCTTCTTCTCCCTCTGACCCTCCCCCCTCTCATGTGCTTGCTCTCATTCTCTCTCAAATAAATAAAAAAAATCTTTAAAAAAAAAACACAAATGGTGTTGGGAAAACTGGACACCATGCAGAAGAATGAAACTTGACCATTTTCTTACACCATACACAAAAATAAATTCAAAATGGATGAAAGACCTAATTGTGAGATAGGAAACCATAAAAATTCTAGAGGAGAACACAGGCAGCAACCTCTTTGACTTCGACTATAGCAATTTCTTACTAGACACGTTGTGCAGGGCAAGGGAAACAAAAGCAAAAATGAACTATTGGGACTTCATCAAGATAAAAAGCTTCTGCATAGTGAAAGAAACAATCAATGAAACTAAAAAGCAGCCTACAGAATGGGAGAAGATATTTTCAAATGACGTAACTAATAAAGGGTTAGTATCCAAAATCTATAAAGATGAATCACAGACCTGTACCTCTGAAACAAATAATACATTATATGTTTAAAAAAAAAAAACCAGAGTAGGGAGTGAAAAATGAAGGGGGAAAATCGGAGGGGGAGATGAACTATGAGAGACTATGGACTCTGAGAAACAAACTGAGGGTTCTGGGGGTGGGGGGGTGGGGATGGGCTAGCCTGATGATGAGTATTAAAGAGGGCACATATTGAATGGAGCACTGGGTGTTACATGCAAACAATGAATCATGTAACACTACAAGAAAGGAAGGAAGGAAGGAAGGAAGGGAAGAAAGAAGAAAGGAAAGGAAAGGAAAGGAAAGGAAAGGAAAGGAAAGGAAGGAAGGAAGGAAGAAAGAAAGAAAGAAAGAAAGAGGAAAAGGAAAGGAAAAAGAAAAAGAAAGAACTTATTAAACTCAACACCCAAAAAACAAATAATCCAGTTACGAAATGGGCAGAAGACATGAATAGACATTTTTCCAAAGAAGACATCCAGATGGCTAATAGATACATGAAAAGGTGCTCTGCATCACTCATCATCAGGGAAACACAAATCAAAATCACAATGAGATACCACCTCACACCTGTCAGAATGGCTAAAATTAACAACACATGAATCAACAGGTGTTGGCGAGGATAGGAGAAAGGGGAACTCTCTTGCACTGTGAGAGTGCAAGCTGGTGCAGCCACTCTAGAGAACAGTATGGCAGTTCCTCAAGAAGCTGAAAATAGAACTACCCTATAATCCAGCAGTTGCACTACTAGGTATTTACCCAAAGGATACAAAAACACATATATTCGAAGGAGTACATGCACCCTGAAGTCTATAGCAGCATTATCAACAATAGCCAAACTATGGAAAAAGCCCAAATACCCATCAACTGATGAAAAATAAAGAAGATGTGGTGTATATATATATATATATATATATATACTGGTGTGTGTACACACACACACACACACATACACACACACACACACAAGAATACTACTCAGCCATCAAAAAGAATGAAATCTTGCCATTTGCAATGACGTGGATGGAACTAGAGTGTATTATACTAAGCAAAATAAGCCAATCAGAGAAAGACAAATATATGATTTCACTCAATGTGGAATTCAAAAAACAAAACAGATAAACATATCGGAGGTTTGGAGGGAGAAGAAAAAGAGAGACAGGGTAACAAATCATGAGAGACTCTTAATGATATAGAGCAAACTGAGGGTTGACAGAGGGAGGTGGGTGGGGGATGGGATAGATGAATGATGGGTATTAAGGAGGGAACTTGGTATGATGAGCACTGGGTGTTATATGTAAATGATGGACCACTGAACTTGACTCCTGAAACCAATGTTGGACTATTTGTCAACTAACTAGAATGTAAATTAAAAAAAAAAAACTATTTGCTTGATATGAACCTTACCTAGATGAAATATTAACATCAGAGGGGCAATGGTAATCATTAAAGGCATTTAGTAGAAGCAAATGCAAATCTCCTTAAAGGATGAATTATCACAGATAAAGCCCTTCTAACAATAAGCCTATACGTAGAACACAAAGTTGCAGAAAACTCGAGGAAACAACAGATCACAAAGAAAGTCAGTAGACTCAACATAATTTTTTAAAAATAGTAAAAAGAAAAAAAACCTGGCAAAATTGAAAAAGAAACAAGTTAAGCTTCTAGAAATAAAATAAAATCACTAAACAAATTTACTAAACTGTGTAGGTAAAAAAAAATGACCTAGGAGTAAGCACGTTTAAATAGAAGAACATCTGAAAGAAAAGTTAAGAAATGTGGAGGATAAAATGAGAAGATTTAATACAACTTTAATAGTAATATACAAAGAATTGAATCCAAAGAATGGGAAAAGATGATATACTAAAGATTACAACTGATAATTTCTCATAAGTGACTAAATTCAATAATCCTTAGCCTGAGAAAACATACAGAATACAAGAGAAGAAAAGTAAAACAAAATCCACAGTTGGATATACTGAATATAAAGACAAAGAACAAGTCTTAAAAGTGACCAAAGAGAAAGAAACAGACGACCTTTAAAAAAAGACAATTATATCTTTAATAAAAATTTCAGTAGCAACAATGAAGTCCAAACTATATTAAAGTATTAAAAGAAATTACGGACAATTATCAATATTAACTGCTATTCCAGAATGAGAAAAAAATGAAACAATTTTCAGCCAGAAACGAGAGAGAGGGAGAGAGAAAGGGTTTGTTATAAGAACCACTTATGTGGATGTACTTCATGGAAGAGGAAGTTAAACTCAGAAGGAATGAGTAGTGGGAAGGAGTGATGAGAGAAGAAAGTGATGTGTGGATTGCTAATTCTAAAGGAGCACTGACTACAGGCATGCCACAGAGATATTGTGGGTTCAGTTTCAGACCACCACAATAAAATGAATATGCCAATAAAAGGAGTCAAGTGAATTTTCTAGTTTCCCAGTGCATATAAAATGTATGTTTACACTATATTATAGTCCATTAAGTGTGTAACAGCCTTATATCTAAAAAAACAATGACGTGCCTTAAGTAGAAAAATACTTTACTGCTAACAATGCTATCATCTGAGCATTCAGGGAGTCACAATCTTTTTGCTGGTGGAGGGTCTTGCCTTAATTCTGATGGCTGCTGACTGGTCAGGGTGGTGTTTGCTGAAGGTTGGGTGGCTGTGGCAATTTCTTAAAGTAAGACAGTGAAGTCTGTCAAATCAATTGACTGTCCCTTTCACAAACCATTCTCTGTAGTATGCAACACTGTTTGATAGCATTTACTTACAGTAGAACTTCTTTCAAAATCGGAGTCCATTCTCTCAAACTGTCCCTGCTCTATCAACTAAGTTTATATAAACATTAATCTTATTGTACATTCCATCAGAGCTCTTGGGTGGCCTGGTACATTGGCCGTAAGCAGTAATTTTGGAAGGAATCTTTTCTTTTGAACAGTAGATCTCAAAAGTGGGTTTAAAATACTGAATAAACCATGTTGTTAACTGATGTTCTGTTATCCAGGCTTTGTTTTTCCATTTATACAACATAGGCAGAGTAGATTTAGCATAATTTTTAAGGGCCCTAGACTTTTCAGAATGGTAAATGAGCACTGGCTTCAACTTAAAGTCACTCGCTGCATTATCAAAAGAGTCAGCCCCTCTCTTTGAAGGTCCAAAGCTAGGCATTAACTTCTCTCTAGCTATGAAAGTCCTAGATGGCATCTTCTTCCAATATAAGGGTGTTTCATCTACTTTGAGAATCTGTTGATTAATGTAGTCACTTTCATGAATTATCTGAGCTCCGTCTTCTGGAGAACTTGCTGCAGCTTCTACATCAGCACTTGCTGATTCACCTTGTACTTTTATGTTATGGAGATGGCTTCTTCCTTTAAAACTCATGAACCAACCTCTGTTAGCTTCAAACTTTTCATCTGCAGCTTCCTCACCTCCCTCAGTCTTCAGAGAATTGAAGAGTTAGGGCCTTTCTCTCACTTAGTCTTTGGTCTAAGGGAATGTTGTGACTAGTTGGATCTTCTATCCAGACCACTAAAACTTTCTTCATAACAGCAATAATAATAAAGCTGTTTTGCTTTCTTATCTTTTGTGTATTCACCAGAGTAGGACTTTCAATTTCCTTCAAGAACTCTTCTTTTGCATTCACAACTTGGGAAGCTGGTGCAAGAGGCCTAGCTTCTGATCTGTCTCAGCTTTTGACATACCTTCCTCACTAAACTAAATCATGTCTAGCTTTAGATTTAAGGTGAGAACAGATGTGTGACTCTTCCTTTCACTTTGAACACTCAGAGGCATTGTAGGGTTATTGACTGGCCTACTTTCAATAATGTTGTGTCTCAGGGAATAGGAAGGCCTGAAGAAAGGAAGAGATGGGAGAACATTAAAAACATGCACATTTATTATGTTTGCCTTCTTACATGGGTGTAGTTTGTGGCACCCTAAAACAATTAAATAGTAACATCAAAGATCACTGATCACAGATCACCATAACAAGTAGAATACTAATGAAAAAGCTTGAAATATTGCTAGAATTATGCAAATGTGACCCAGAGACATAAAGTGAGCAAATGCTGTTGGAAAAATGGCACCAAGAGACTTGCTCAACAGAGAGTTACAACAAACCTTCAATTTATAAAAATGCAGTATCTGTGAAGCACAATAAAGCGAAGCGCAATAAAATGAGGTATGTCCGTTTATATACTAGTCTGCTCAGGCTGCCGTAACAAAATACCACAAACTAGGTAGCTTAAACAACAGAAATTTACCTCTCACAGTTCTTAAAGCTGGAAGTCCAAGATAAGGTGTTGCAGGATTGGCTTCTGATGGGATCTCTCCTTGGCTTGCAGAAGGCCATCCTCTTTCTGTGTCCTCACATGACCTTTTTCTGTGCGTGCATACTAATGAAATCAGACTTGGCCAGAACACCCAATGCCATTTATAAAAAGAAAAACTCAGGGTGCCTGGGTGGCTCAGTCAATTGAGTGCTCAACTATTGATCTTGGCTCAGGTCTTGATCTCACAGTCGTGAGTTTGAGCCCTGTACTGGGCTCCATCCACACTGGGCACAGAGCCTCCTTAAAACTTAATTAATTAAATAAAATAAAATAAAAGGAAAAACTCATGCAACCATATAAAGAAGATACTTGAAAAATAAGGGTCAGAAAAGGAAACCAGCCACTACAGAGAAAAATGTAATAGAAAGCAACCGTACTTAAAGCACTTTGGTACCAATACAATCTAGGGCTAAACAGAAAAATAAATACAACAGAACTGAGTCTAGTAATTGATTTAAAAGCTCATGGAAATTTTTTCATCAGATATTTCAAGTAATGAGAGAAAAGTTACAGTTAATATGGTCCAGTGAGGCAAATGTGTAGTTGAGAAAAATGATTTCCAAAATGATGGAAAACAGAAGCTGAGATGTTTGTCCAGGAACACCTGGATGATGACCTTACTCCTCTTCCCTATGTGATAACATGGACCTAATGACATGGAGCTTATACAGGGGAACTAGATGTTTCTATTTCCATATATTGAAATGCCTAGTTGTATGTGCTTATTTTATGGGAGGGTTCATAAAAGCAGAAATTCAAAAAGGCCTGCAGCTTGGCAATCACTAAACTTTCCAAATCCAGCTAACCCCACCTCCCCTCCCACCCCACTGCCCCCCATCCCCATACATATTTTCCAATCCATGTGAATCAGGATATGCACATGCAATTTAAGTGTTAAAAAAAATCAACTACAGGAAGTGCCAACATTTTCTGTAAAAGGCCAGATAATATTTTAGGTTTTGTGAACCAAGAGGCAAATCAAGAATATTATGTAGGCAGTAATATAATAAGGGGAAAAAGATTTCCACACTTTTTTTACAAAATTCAAAATAGAAAAATCATTGAGTATAATTTTTATAACAGAGGTTTACAAAAGAAAAGAACGGAATTCTTTTCTTATGAGGGAGAGAGAACATTTCACTTAAAGGGTGTTCAAAGCTGGCATCCCTATAATAAAAATCAGTTGCAAATGTTTATCTATTAATGCTGATCTGTAATGACATTTTACCAATTTCATCTTTTAAAATGTCTTTTCACACAGATAGGTATTGTCAAGTACCAATACTAATTCATGAGCATATAATTTTAATTGAGGATATTTGCCATTTGTAAGACATTTATAAATTCTATTAGATTTCTCTGTTGGTGTTTGTCTTTCAGCATGTCATTACAATGTAGATTAATCACTCCAATCGAAGGTTAAGTGGAAGTTCCTCAGTTGTACAGTTAAATGGATTTTGCAATATGGAAATTCCATTTTCACTTGCATTGAAGTCCAAAAAATGCTGCTAAATCTTCAGTTTGAGCTTAAAAAGCGTGTCTATCATAAATATGTATGGAATTAAATACCTTACTTCTTGTTTTAACTCTTAATAGTACACAAAGTATATAAAGAAGCTTGACATTACTTCTAATTCAATGTTCATTATTGTCAAAATATCTTTATTACAGTATAAATTTCAAATGTAAGTGCTGTTTTGTTTTATAATTTGTTTTAATTCTTTATACAAATTATCAAGTCTTCACTAAATGCAAATTAATTTCCAAAATGTGCATTATTCCATAACAACTGAAGATGGTTCTTCTTATTCAAAAAACTTTCAATCTCAGTCCTAAACTCAAAAATTGCAATGAAACTTTATTCCTGTTAAGTCACCAGACTTAACCTGCTGAATGGTGGGGCAAGCCATGATATTTAGCTTCTATATTTGACAAAAATTCACAAAACTAATGATGGGTAAGTCCAGGAGAATAAAGTTCACCATTGACACTACCAGTTCAATAACACATGATAGATTCAAATATTTTCTGCAAATTACCTGCCAATGAATAACTATGGGCTTTAAACATTTCATATTTTTATTGTCCAGCTAATTCTATTCCTGCTCTACAAATATTTTTATCACCTTCAGTTATAACACATCTTAGCAGATTCCACTTCAGGTAGTACTGAATTAGTGCTTTCTTAAAGTCTTTGAAAAAATTCTTACATATAAATGTTCCATACTGACTAATTCAGTATGGAATTCAAACTTAGTGCTGGTCCCTCAAATAACTTAGCAATATGGTAACATCTGTCAACTCATCAATAACGAAAGAAGTCCATTCAAAATTATTTGTCTTGTTTTATGATTGACTATTGATACTGTTCCAAATGTCCTTAACTCTTTAAGCAACAGTTCCTGCTGAAAAGCTAACAGTCTTATACAAATTTTCTCTGAATACATTTCTTTGATTGTTTCAATCAAACAATTTATCTATCATTATGTGACTTTTCTTGCTTAGTCAACAGATGGATGATTTGAAAGTTTATCTTGTTTGCAGCTTTCAGTTTAGTTATCATTGTTATGAAGAATTTCTGCTGAGATGAGATATATTCTTATAAATTTTTTAAATGCTCCTGGCCATTGTTTTCTTTTGTATTGGGGATATTGTGATGTGTGCTTATTCTGGTAATATCATCACATATTTTAACAGTCTTTTAGCATATCTATGTTGTCACTGCATAATAAACATAATTTGGAGCATCTTTTCAATAATAAAGTAATTCACACTCCACTGTGCTTCAAAATTATGATATTCTGTATTAGTTTCCTATAGCTGCTGTAACAAAATTACCACAAATTAAATGGTTTAAAACAACACAAATTTACTCTCTTACAGTTCTGGGACTCAGAAGTCTGAAATAAGTCTTACAGAATGCTAAAATCAAGATATCAGCAGGGTCCGTTCCTTTTGGAAGCTCTGGGGAAGAATCCATTCCTTGCTTCTTCCAGCTTCTAGACCCGGCTGGGATTTCTTGGTTTGTGGTTTGCAACATTCCAATCTTTCCTTTTGTCATCACTTCACCTTCTATGTCTGACTTTCCTATATTATTGCTATAAGGACCCTCGTGATTTCACTGGACACACCCAGATAATCCAGGATAATCTCTTTATCTCAAACTTTCTAAGTGGATCACATCTATAAAATCTCTTTTGCCGTACGAGATAACATACAGGTTCTGGAAATCAGGACATGGACACTTTTGAGATATTCTGCCTACTGCACACAATTCACATTTGCTTTCTCATTTTGATATAATGAGTATGCACTGATAATAAAAAGTAAATAAGACAGTGTATAATATGCATTTTGAAATGCTGTCAATTTATAACAGCATCATTGCAATTTGTGGTACAATGAACATGATGAGAATATGGTCTTTCCTGCAAATACTCAACTCTGCTCTTGTAGCATGAAAGCAGTCAGAAACGATACGTAAATGAATAAGCATGGCTGTATCCCACACTACAATTTAAATTTCATATAATTTTCACATCAAGAGGTATTAATCTTCTTTTGATGTGTTCAACCATTAATAAAGTGTAAAAAACATTCCTATCTATCAGGCCATGCAAAATTAAATGGAAGGCTGGATTTGGCCCTTAAGTCAAATTTGCTGACTCCTGGCATAAACCAACAGACAATACAACAACCAGACAAGACTTATAGATATACTTCGGACCAAGTGGTTAAAAAAAATAATAATAATCTTACATTTAAAATTCAGGAGAATTCACATAAAAACCTTACTTTCTGTCTTGTCTTATAAAATCTGAAGATCTGGCAACACTGGGCCCATATGACAAAACTGCCACAATGAAATAATTTGCTACCTTAGACAGAATGTGGACTCCTCATCTGGTCTACTTCAATCTTATATTACCTTGAGTATGTGACCCAGGTTTCTTATCCCCCTAAATTTCTTATTGAATTCTTCATTTTTAAGGATTTATTTATTTATTTGGAGGGAGACAGAACGAATGTGAGAGTGGGGCTAGGGGCAGAGGGAGAGGGAGAGAATCTCAAGCAGACTTCCTGCTTAGTGTGGAGCCTGACACAGGGCTCAATCTCACAACCCTGAGATCATGACCTGAGGGGAAATCAAGAGTCAGACACTTAACCAACTGAGCCACCCAGTGTACCCCTCTTATTGAATTCTTTAAACAGTTCCTTCTGTGTGGTAATTTTTCAACTTTGTCATCTCAACTCCTTTTCTTTGTACTAGCTCCATTCTCTCCTAAAATATGGCACCCAATAAAAAATTCAATACTTAGCACAGACCATAGTAGTAGTGATTCTTAACCCAGATTTTGCATTAAAATAATCTGGGGATACTAGGGGAGACAATTCCAGTGCTTGGGTCCTACCCAAAACCAATTAAATCAGAACTTCTGGTAGTAGGGCCCCAGTGTAACAATTTAAAACACTCTAGGGTGATGTTAATGTGAAAGCAAGACCGGTATCTAGTGATTTAGAGCAATAACATTGTATCATTTTATCTTATTGTGTGGTTTATGTATTTAAACCACTTTTGAGATTTCAAACCTAAAAACAAATATCCAGTAAACTTCTATTTATCTAGAATAGTTAGAAATTATGAATTATTTCTGTTTAACTTTTATTTTCAATTTTCAATCATTCATTCTTTCATTCAACAAGAATTTATTAAGCACCTATTTTCCACACAGTTGGCTTGATTAGACAGCTACAGTAAGAATAGCTTGGTAATTCTCATTTCAACTTGATGACTTGAATCGAATACATACTACATCAATAATTACCAACTTGCCTATGTGGCAGACTTTACACCAGGCACTTCTCATGGAAATTTCAGTTTCTTCTTACAACAACATACTACTATACAGAGTACACTCTTTATTATCTCCAGAATACAAATGTTGATCCTGAGACTTGATGGGGTTAGAAACTTCTCCATGGTTCCATAACTAACCATTTGTACACACAGGAAACTGAATCAAGACTCCAGAGCTAAACTATCTACTGCTCCACTAAACTGCCTTACACCCTTTGATAAACTATAACACACACAAAATATAATGTAATAGTTTTAAGGATATAAAGTAATTCAGGGTCACTGCACTGCTTCAGGCTCAATTCTAAACAAGGAATCATTATTTGTAGGGAGTCCATACATTCTAGTTTGCCTGTGATACAATACACCTGGCTTATACCTATTTTAGAGTGAGGCAAATATATTAATAGACACACCTTCACCTTAAATACTGCCCTAATTTTTTAAAAGATTTTTTTTATTTATTGAGAGTGAGAGAGAGAGCACGAGCAGGGGGGAGAGGGAGAAGCAGGCTCCCCACTGAGGAGGGAGCACCAACATGGGTCCTGGGATCATGACCTGAGCTGTAGGCAGACGCTTAGTTGACTGAGCCAACAGGCACCCAATAGCATCCTAACTTAGACAAATTATATAGTCACTTAGTTTTACAAGACTATAGCCAAGTACAGTGCCAGTAAACTCTAGGCACTCAAATGCATTATTTAACAATTTTAAAAAATGATGGTGAAGCCAAGAATTTATGCCCAGCCTATGGCTTGACAAGTTTATGTTTAAGGAAAGTCATGTGCTACTCTCAAAAATACAGTAGAAGAGAGGAGCCTGGGCAGCTCAGTCAGTTAAGCATCTGACTCTTGATTTTGGCTCAGGTCATGATCTCAAGGTTGTGAGATGGAGCCCCGTGTTGGGCTTCGTGCTGGGCGTAGGGCCTGCTTAAGATTGTCTCTCTCCCCCTCCCTTTGCCCCTCCCCCTCCCAAAAATTTTCCATAGAAGAGTATTCTAAGTATTTTCACATTCAGAAAAGTAAGGTTTTACAATTAGAAAAGTTGCTTTAGTTGTTATGACTGCCCTTTTTTTGTCAATGAAATTAAAGTTATTGACTAGCACTAAATTTTAAACATGGCTAATTTTAGAAGGTTTTTGCCCTCTGAGTATACTCATGCTGTTTTCCATGTGAGAAAAGGGATTTGAGTACATGTCTCCTTCCTATACAGTGGCCAAAGAGACAACTAAGTAGGGATGGGAATTTTTCCACTTACAAGGGACCTTCTGTCCTGGGCTATGTCTAATATCTCCATTTGATGTGAGATGTGGTCAGGCCTAGAGATGTAAGCTCACAACCACAAGCTAAAGAAATTTGCTATTGATTGCTTTAATCACTCCTCATAATTTATCCTACATGCTACTGGACCATTCACGAAGGCTCACAAAAAATCACTATGAGTTTATTTTTAAATTCATAAGTAGGTAAGAGAGGAGATGAATCTGCCTGTGAGTCCGCATCACTCATGTCGCAGGTGTTTGTTACGTAATGAGATGGAGCACTTTTTCAGAATTCTCAGAATGTCATTGATGCAAATCTTTTCTCACATCATACTTGTTTCTCCAAAATTGACTATACTCTTATTTGACTTGTATTTTCTACCCTATGACTATAATTACATTATATATTTAAAAGTATTAAAAAAAAATGTTCCCACTTGAAAAAAAATACAGAAAGTTACATTTCTCTAGTCACTTCTGATTAGCTCTAATCTAGCTCTCCAGAGGGAAAGGACATGACATTGAACACTGAGTTTCTCTATTCAGAAAGCTGATCCTTAATAGCACTGAGGGGAAAAAAAAGATTCTTTTGATCTTGTATTTTAATCTTAAATTTTAATTTGCACTATACAATTTTAATAACTGTCCTCTAGGTTTCAAAGTGAATAGAATTAAGTATTTTGCACACGTTGCATATTACACATGTAACTTCAGATTCCTTTGTATCTGCAAGAGCTTTGAAGATTGCTTATTAAATTAGTAATGACCACCAGTCAAGGGCTGTCAGCCTCTTTTGTACACTCATGAGCCTTGGCCACAAATCAAAAATAGATGTTGAACTCCTTTTTGTTCCCAAGCATAATATGATGATATGGCCTGTGATTAATAAACTCCATGTTTCAAGTGGGATTGTAAATAACCCTATCTCTTGCTTTTTCCAGGCTCTGCTTAATACACACAAATGAATAAAGATGTCAATCAATTGCTTATACTGTCCAAAAAACTGATCAAGTTCTAACACTAACAAAAATAGTACCACTTCTGAGAAGTATGTTCCTATCCTTATTATCCTAAACTAAAGCAAAGTTAATGTTCCAACTATGCAAATACATCAGCAGTCCAAGCCTATTTTAAAGTGGCCATTTCACTTTTCTGTTTTGGTTTTTGTTTTGTTTTTTAAGATTAGATAGTGTTTAGAATTAAAGAATACATGTTTAAGAAATTACATCCTATACTCCTTGAAAGCTTGTGAGAGAATATGACTCTAAGTTTATATATTTACAATTCAAAATTGGAAGTCAGCACTGAAAGGGCACAAACATGTAATACAATTGGCAAACATTCTATATTTTTCCAAGAAAGATGCTTTTTTGTTCATTAGTTCACTAAAAGAAAATGCACTGAAAACTCACTATATGTTATACCCTGTACTAGGAGCTGAGGAGATAAAAAATTTTATAAAACAGTTAGTTTTGTTCAGTAATCCACCATTTACTACGAAAGATAAACATGGAATCAAATATTCACATTTAAGTGCCATAAATGAAAGAAAGGAGGAAGAGCAGTATGCTAGAACAAAGGTGAGTGGGCACTGTCTTGAGGGGCAAAAAGCTTCAGTGAGGACAGAAAGCTTGATCTAGAGGCTGAAATGTAAGGAGGAACTCACCAGACAGGTCAGTGGAGCAAGGGTATTCCAGGCCGACCTCGAAGGAGGGTAAGATGCAGAGGCTTGGAATGTAAGGCCCATTAAGGGCTTTTTGAATTATTAGTATTACACAGGGCAAGGGGAGAAACAGGAGATGATGCTGGACTGCAAATCAGGATACTATTGTGTGTGTATGTATGTGTGTGGGTGTGTACATGCACATGAATATAGATATATATTAGATCTTAACTTCTGAGATTTAAAGAGGCTACCTAAACCATGTGTCTAATCATGTGGAAAAGACAGTAGGTGATTGCTGTTATGTTCTCCTCCAACCCTCAATGCCTCAATGCACCCACTCCCAAAATATACAAAAGGAAATGTAAAATTGTCCAGAATAAGGTATTCAATGAGTACAATCCATATCTATTAATGATCTGGTAACATACAAATTATAATTTACTGGAGACTTTATTATCATGATGATTAACACTAATGTCAACTCAACAAATTGTCTGACATACTTCATTTATTGAGTTATAATTTACATATTGTAAAATCGGATCTTTTTTGTGTAAGGGGTCTATGAGTTTGAAAAAACCTACAGTTGTATAACTATCCTGACAATCACAATATAGTACATACAGCTCCACCACCCCCCAAAAAATGTCCTTGCGCCCCTTTTAATCACTTCCTTCCCCCCCCCACTTCCCCAGCCCTTAGCCAAGGCCAACAACTGCTCTGTTTTCTGTCCCCATAGTCTTGCCTTTTCCAGAATGCAGTATAAATAAAATCACACAGATTGCAGTATTTTGAGTCTGGTTTCTTTCAGTTAGCCTAATGCATGTGAGATTCCTTCACATATGTATACATTGACACATGTATCAAGAGGTCATTCTTTGTTGTTGCTGAGTAGTTTTCCACTGTATGGATGCACCACACAGTTTATGTATTCATCAGTTTAAGGATGTTGGGTTATTTCCAGATTCTGTCAAATATTAGAAAAGCCACTATAAACATTACATAAAAGTTTATGGGTGAATATAAGTTTTACCCATACTTCTTAGATAAGTATTTTGGAGTAGAATTGCTGGACCATATGTTTTTAACTATATAAGTTACTGGCAGTTTTCCAAAGTGTTCCATTTCGTATTCCTACCAGCAATGTATGAGAAGTCCAATTGCTCTGATCCCCACAAGCACTGGGTTTTGTCATATTTGATTTTTTAAGCCATTTTAATAGGTATATAGTATCACAGTATCATTTTAATTTGTATTTCCCTAATGACTAATGATATTGAACATCTTTTCATGTCCTTTTTTACATCCATTTATCTTCTTTGATGAAGTACCTTTGCAAAACCTCTGCCCACATTTCCAAATGGGCTATTTTCTTGGTATCATAATATGAAAGTTCTTCATATACTCTAAATGTGTATCTTTTATCAGGTATGTGTTTTGTAAAGATTCCTCTTAGCCCACAGATTCTCATTCTCTTAATAGTGTCTTTCACAGAACAGACATTTCTAATTTTGCAGAAATTTGTCATTTTTTTCTTTTTTATGACTATCATTAATGTCATATCTAAGAAATATTCCAAGATCACAAAGATTTTATCCTATATTTTCTCCTAAATATTTTGTCATTTTAGGTTTTATATTTAGGTCTAGGGAACCTTTTAAGTTAATTTGTATGTAAGATACAATATATAGGTTTAGGTTCACTTTTTGCAAAGGGATCTCCTATTATTCCAGCACCATTTTTTTGAAAAAATTCTTCCTTCTCCACTGAATTTCCTTTGCACCTTTAACTAAAATTAACTGGCCATATAGAGAGGACTGTTTTGGAACTCTTTGATATACTTTTTAAAATAAAACTTACAAAATGATGGAATTTACCATAGTTCTACTAGGCAAGCTACCTAAAATAACACGTGAGAAATGAGAAGCCCAAACAAGTATGTGAGGAGATGGGAAAGAGAGGCTTGACAAAGAGCACCGAAGGCTCTAAAATCGTGAGATGCCCTATACAGTAACACCCTTCTTTGTTGAACTGCTACTTCCACTGGGCCACTTCTCTTGATTAGAAATACCAGGTTGGACTCTTTTCCCATGAATTTACTGATGTAAACTGAAGCTGACATGTCATCCAGGAAGGCAACAGAGAGATGGATTTGACCCGTGGTGGGTAAATCCATTAGGAACCAGCACACCCACAGGGTAAATAAAGAAGAGCTTTTCATAGCTGTACACAGATCTTGCAAGATGTGTTTTTTTCTTGCAAGATTTTTTTTCTTTTTCTTGACTCGCTATATGTCTATAGCACAGTCTCTCAAAGAACACTCCACTGAAAGGAGATTTCTCAGATGCAAAGCCTTTGTTCTTAGGCAACAGTTTCTTATGCCTTAACTATCCAAATCCTCAGCCAACTTCTTCCTGTATGCTATGTTCCTTTGTATGGTAAAAGACATAACACATACAAAAGTCATCTCTCTTTCACAGGCTGTAATTCTCCTTTAATTAGAATATAATTAAAACCAAATAAGGAAGCATGAAGATGAATAACTTTATAGGTTTTTTTTTATCTTGAAAAGTGGTTAATTTTTTCTTTGCTAATCAGCCTAAAGTTGGAAAATGGTTTTGAGCATTTTGATAGTAAACCACTGGTGTGTGTGTGTGTGTATGTGTGTGTGTCCTACCCTGAAAGGCACTCATACAGAGAGCGTTTTAATTTTCCATGGTATTGCTATTTTGACCTCTGAGACCTTGCAAAGTAAAGTATTTATGATCCTGGGCTTTTTTATGGTATTGTTTCAATATTTTTGTAACATTTGTATTTCTTGCTGATGTTTTTGGCATTAAAAATCACTCAAGCTGTGCTGAAATATAATGGTATTCACTGAACCATACCATAGAAGGATAATTCAGTTCAGTGAGGTTATTCTAGCTCATCATGTACACAAAGGATTGAAAGAAATTGTAGAAGATTCTCAGTTCTCTACATGGGCAGCATTGAGTGTTTTTTTTCCTCTAATAACTTGACATAGAAAAACCTTCACTTGAATATAAAAATATCTAGTTTTAAGTCTTTAGAGCAAACCAAAGGAACAATACAATGGCCTAAGGTATAAGGAAGCAAAGTACTGGTGAACAGTTGCTCCGGATCACTAATTTCCTTTACCTGTTACCTAGACAAAAATCAAACTTCAACAAGTGGCTTCTCATTCCCAGTTTCAACACATCCCTATCAAGCCCCCAAAATGATTAGTCTCAAACTCAATTAGAGTAGTGGAATGTGCTATTACAGGTATAAACGAGGGATGATTTAATTTCCATGTATTTAAGTTGTTCCTAACTACAGATACCCACGAGGCTGCAGACTGACTGCTATGCTGTACCATTTGTATCTATTTTGCAATTTCTGTCCCAAGAATAGATAAATGCTCTCGTCTCTTGTCACTTGGCTTCAGATGTCAATTACATAGCACCCAATATTATTTGACCTTTTGTATATTTTCACTTTTGATTGGCTGATCAATTCAAGTTTGGCTTAATTAATACAACATAAACTCCTGAGGGATAAAGTACAAAAGCTGACTGGTCAAAACATTAATATTTGCATGTCTAAAGAGAAAGACAGATAATCTCCAATAGACATATCTTTTTCTTCAATTATACAAGGGCAAATACATTTTGAACTACAAATGATTGATTGAGAGCTTAAATTGAGTGCACTCATCTGATAGAAGCCATAAATTCCTACTGAAGATGAAAAACAGATCTTCCAAGTCTTACTCCCTATAGATAAGTAAAAGCAAATATTGTTGCAATATTCAAATGCAGAAGACTGCTTAAACATACAGGCTCTGGAATCTGACAAATCTAAATTCAAATGAGGTCCTGCTATTTGTCTGCTGGGTGACTATGGGCAAGTTCCTCAGTCCCTTTAAAGCTCAATTTTGTCATCTGCAAAATGGGTATAGTAATAGTTTGTTTTCTGGTTCAGTTGCTACAGCACAGACTATAAAATAATACTGACTCAAACAAAATAGAAGTTTATTTCTCTCTCAACTGACAAGCTAAGCATTCCATTCTAATAGAGCAACTTTATGGTGTCAGGGTCAGGGCTCATTCTACCATGCTGCTCTGCCA
The DNA here is from genome assembly GCF_054177405.1 of Leptonychotes weddellii. Taxonomy (NCBI): domain Eukaryota; kingdom Metazoa; phylum Chordata; class Mammalia; order Carnivora; family Phocidae; genus Leptonychotes; species Leptonychotes weddellii. Next base: position 49,185,517 of record NC_138375.1, on the reverse strand, counting down.
TCCTCAATATACAGCTTCAATATTTTAGTCAAAAAAATGCTGCTTGTGCTCTTGTTATCATATCCATTTACCAGCCAGTGGAAGTGAATAAAGAGGAGGTACACTACAAGGTACACTGTTGTAGGTACACTACAAAAATAATCACCATCCTCCACTCTTCCCTGTGTCTATGTCTCTTCACAAGGTGACTCTGCAGTAAGTCCCATTAAGTAGTTTATTTCTCCACCCCTTGAATGCATGAGTGCCTTGTGACTTACTTTAACCAAAAGAACGTGCCAAAAATGACATATATGAGTTCTAGACCTAGATCTTGATAGGTCTTAAGCTATTCCACTTGCTCTCTTGGTGCCTTGACAGGCACTGTGTAAACATGCCCAGATTAGCATGGATGAAGAAAGACATGTAGCCTCAATTTACAGTCATTGCCTCCAGTGATGGTCAGCCCCAAACCAATCTGATAGCTAATCACAGATGTAACCTCAGATAACTCCAGAAAACTCCATTAGCTGATCCCAGCCCAAGTTGCCAACCTGCAGAATTATGAGTTAAATTAAATTATTGTTGCTTAAACTCACTAAATTTTGGGGTGGCTTATTAGACAAGTGATAAAAGAAAAAAGAAAACTTTCCTTTTAATGCTATGACCTAGAATCTCCACATATCACTTCTATTCTTATTAGTCATGTGGCCATAGTAGCTGCAAGGGAAGCTGGTAAATGTAGTCTTTCAATGGATGGTCATGTGTCCAGCTACAACTAGGTTACTATCACTAAAGGAAGAAAAGGGGAATCCAGAGAATTCATACTGGCAGACAACTAGTTAGTGAGTTGCCATCTCCACCCCTTTAGCTGGTTGAGAAGATTAAATGTGAAGTTAAGTGTAAAAGTCTTGTCTCAGTAACAAGAACCCAGAAAGGGCCCAATGTTTGCTGTCATTTATATTCAGAATCATACATAGATGGCATTTGCTTAAAGCGTCACAAAGAATAGTCAGGAGTATCAAATTCTCTGTACCTATTTCTGCTTTATCCGTTATCTTCCAGCAACCCCTCCCTTGTCCCAAACTAAAGTCAGGAACCACAATGGAAGAAGATCCACAGAGCGAATTTAGAGTGACATTGAAACACTGCATCTACTGATGTGATGTGGACAAAGCTTAGATGTCTGCTAGAAAAGATTAGATAGAACTTATGGCATAAAGCCAGGGGCTAGGACTAAAGGAAGTCCTTTCAATTTTATCATCTGTCACTGTACAATAAATAGAGAATGTCACTGGGTAACTGCCAGAAATCCAAGTGAGAAGGGCTTTTCTGTTTTTCCTTTTTTTTTTTTTTTTCTGTTGCTGGGAGTTTTGTTAAATAAAATTTTTAAAAAGGTGGTAGGTGTGATAGTAAACTATCTTGGCTTTGAGGAGAGAAATAAAACAGGTGTCCATTTCCTACAGCCAAATCATGTGTCTCTTTCCAATTTTAATGGAAAAGAAATGAAAGACAAGAGCAGAATGGGAGATGGGCAGTGGGAAAATGACAGAAAGAAATCTAAAAGGAAAGCTTTTGAAAGAGTTTGATAAATGTGCACAAAGCCCACCCCCATAAAAGATGATCACCACTTTTTAACCAGCTACATGATTATCTAATGGTAACCATAGAATAAGCAAGCAACCATTATGCAAACTTTAGTTAAGAACACATGTTCCCCCGTATTTTGAAATCTGATGTTTTGAGTTATCCCCCAGACTACAGGGTAGCCTCATATTTGGTAAACAGTTATTACTGTTGAAATCTGTGTGAATCATCTCTCTCTCCTTACAGAGTTTCTACCAATTCAGAATTTGCTATTACAAGTCAAATGCTGAAACAACCTGAAAAAGTATAACTAAGGGACCCTGGATAGAAGAAAGATTAAATAATCAATAAGTAAAGTGACACATGCACAAAAGAATAAGACAGCAGTGAGATGCAGGGCAGGTGTGGGCCATCTTGTGAGTGGCAGCATTTACAGAATATGTCCAATTGAGACGAAAGGAAGGGCTCAAGGTCAACAACAACTAGAAAAACAGAAAGCCATAACATAGAAGGCTTTGTCAGGAGCCATATATGGATAAGGCCTAAAAGCTGAGAGCAGTGTGGGCTCAAAGGTAAGCCAGAGAATACAAAGGATATTCCAAAGGAAACCAATTTCAGAAATGGGAGAAGGATCACAGACAAAGATAATGGCATAGAGAAAAGGAAGATGAATAGCTCCAAAGTAGTATCTTTAGAAATATTTGTTTTATTCAATACGATTAAGAAGCAAATACCCATGTCACCTACAGTAGTTGATACTTTAAAATATGGGATATTGTCAGGATAATTATGAAAGGATAAGGAAATTGTAATATACAGCATAAGAGGAACCCAATCAAAGATTAAAGTGTGATACCAAAGAGATACCCAAGTCATCATTTCCAGAGAATATTCAAAGGAGTACTAGTCTCTCCTGAGGGTAATCGATATTACATAAAAACAATAAATATGAAAAACAGCCAGATTACATGTGGTTCTATAAGTTTCTTTCCTGCTGAGAATGCTGAAAGCTAACCATGCATTATGATACTCCAAAAGGGAGGTGTGTGATAAATACCCGTTCTTTGTTCCCCATCATCATTTAGCTACTTTTCATTTGGGGAGCAAGATATCTGCTTGCATTGGGATTTTCCACATTGGAGTGCTCAGGTTATATCCCCTTCCCAAACTAGTGGACATGTGACCAAGTACAGGCCAATCAGCTTCTCCCTCCTGAGAATGTGCTGCTTTAACAGATGGACACAAGGATTAAAAACTGGTGCCCTGAAGTATCATTGCTCTCTTTCTACTAATGGGCTCCCCCTGCCTTGCAAGGTCTGGTGATTCAGGTTTCCTTGGATGTTCTGAGCTTCCCAAATCCTTCTATGAATTCCACTCAGGCTTGATAGCCAGAAGTCCTTTGTTTGAAACCAGCTCACTCTGGGGCGAGCAGTTTGCAACACTTTTTTTTTTTTTTTTTTTTTTAAAGATTTTATTTATTTATTTGAGAGAGAGAATGAGATAGAGAGAGCATGAGAGGGGGGAGGGTCAGAGGAGAAGCAGACTCTCTGCTGAGCAGGGAGCCTGATGTGGGACTCGATCCCGGGACTCCAGGATCATGACCTGAGCCGAAGGCAGTCGCTTAACCAACTGAGCCACCCAGGCGCCCTGCAACACTTTACGAATACATTTGACTATGGATTTTTTTTTTCTTTTTTGGAAAAATAGCACACTACACAGTGTGTCTTCAGAACACACACTGCTGTAGATAATAAAGGAGGGCCTGTGGAACATATTAAGGGAACATAAACTGTACTCCGTACTTATATTTACTCATCATAAATCACCAAGCAAGATAACACATCCCTCTCAACATGTTCTTGCCACAAGGAGCATTAAAATGGTGATAACTATGGTGGAACCACCACATAAAAAATACTGTATTGGCACCAAGACCATCAAAGGTCAGATGACTCTTAATCTGAGGAGAAAGGTAACATCCTCAACAATGTATAGGATTTACCACGGCATCATATTTCAACATAACTATTAAAGGGAATTTTGAGCTTACCACAAGCAGGACCTTCCTGGAGAACAATAAGCCCCAGTTAACTAACAATCTCCCTCACTCTGGAAGGGTGTGGAGGGGTGGAGGAAGTACCTCTCGCAAGTCTCCTCCCAAAGCCTAGCAGTGTGGTAGAATATGTATTTTTAAGGAAAAAAAAAAGCTCTTTAAGTATATTCACTTATGAAAAGCAAAATTTCCTCCTCCCCAAAAAGGGAAAAAAAAATTTCCCTAATTTAGGGCACAACAAAGAAATATTCCCGAATAGGAAAATAGAGGGAAGAGGAAGGTCCAAATAGAAAGAAAGAATAGGGCGCCTGGGTGGCTCAGTTGGTTGAGCGACTGCCTTCGGCTCAGGTCATGATCCTGGAGTCACGGGATCGAGTCCTGCATCGAGCTCCCTCCTTGGCAGGGAGTCTGCTTCTCCCTCTGGCCCTCTTCCCTCTCGTGCTCTCTATCTCTCATTCTCTCTCTCTCAAATAAATAAAATAAAATAAAAGAAAGAAAGAATAAAAAGGTGCTAAAAGCATATACCCAAATCATATTAACTCTATCTTTGTATTTCTACAACAGGTCCAGAAACAACAACAACAATATTCATAATATTCATGGCTATTATGGATAACATGATTATTATTCATGATATGATTTAGATTCTATTCCAAATATATTATAAGCCATTATCCTCATTATACAGATAAGAAAATGATTTGCATTCTATTCTATTTACATTATAAGCCATTATACAATTACAGAGATGAGAAAACTGAGACAGGAAGGTAGGCTAATTGTCCAATTTAACCAATTTAACTTCCTCTCAGTTCATTCTCTTACCCTAATTGTTTTTCTCTCTACCCCACAAAAAACGCAAATGTGATACAATCCATAGTGATAATGATGATGCAAGGAAATTGTATATAGATTTGTGGGCATATACATATATACACATATACATACTCATACATATTCAAAAGGATGCATGAGAAGAATAGAAGGAATAAGCAGTAAATGGAGTGAGGCCCTGCAGGGGATAAGAAGAAGAAATGAAGAATAGTCTTCAAGAGGACTTAGGAACATACCTTTCTCTGTCTAGATAACAGTAAAAATAGAAATGTTTTGTGGAGGTATTGGAAATTTTGAGGAAATTCATACTTGAAGCAGTTCTTAGAGAAGTATCATGCAGAGTCATTGGGGAAGGAAAAAACAACATATTTTCTATCTGTTTATTGAGTATATTGGTCTGGACTAGTTTCCCCCTTTTTAGTAATCCATCCTTTATCCATGTAGGATATAAATATTTATCTATGATGCAAATTAAATGAATGCTTATCAAGCAAATCAGTTAGGAATGGTTGCACTGTGTTCACATAAATTCTAACAGCTCTTCCCAGCTCTCACAGGAATACTTTTTACAATTTTATCATGAACTTTCAGTTTGGTCAGGCTTTGTCAGGAGTTCTGGCGTCTATATTTTACCTTTATTCTGAAGTAATGAAGAATGTTCCAAATTAGAAGTCATCTGGATCAAACCTCAAACTTAGATGACCACAGAATCTAGGCAAACAGCATAAGCGAATGAAGCAATATATGTGTGAAAAAAATTGTATGGCCATCTTGTTCTGTCTCTCATTTTCCCAACTTTTCACAATGGCCTGGAGGCAGAAATGTTACCATAAAATGTTTCCACAAAAAGTGCAATGAAACTGACAAAGCAGTATTGGTCTTAGTCTCAGAGAGATAATAAAGCATGGGTAGGCACTGTCACAAACTGGCAAATGCATGAACATCTAAAGCTGGCAGCTGCTACCCAGCCTTACCTGCTAGTGCCATGCCTGAAATGTAATTCCAATACGGTCAGATGTTCTGAATTTTTAAGCAAAATGTGACAGGTACCAAAAATATTCCCTCTTCCTGTGTCTATGCCCTTTGGCTTATAACTATATATATAGCCTCCATACTCTATGAGATTGCCTATGTCCTTTTTTTGACCAACAGAATGAAGTACAAGTGACTGTAATGCCAGAGTTTCTAGGCCTAGAGCTCAAGTGGTTTTAGATGTTTCTGCATACTCTTATTTTATTTTTAACCATCAGCATGAGAACACATGTGTATGAGAGCCAAGGATCTAGAGAAAAGACAAACTGCCCTAGCTGAAAGCCAGATGTGTGAGCCCACACATCTGTGGCTTATGAAGCCACAAAGCTAATCCTCAACTCACCCTAGACACATGAGCAATAGACTTATTTCTGCATACCACTGAAGCTTTGTGGTTGTTTGCTATGCAGCATTATTATGGTAGTAGATAACAGATACCTGAAGGAAGTTCTTGAAAAACTATCATGCAGAGTAATCCAGGGGAAAAAAAAAATGTTTCCCATCAATATTCTGAGTCTATTGGTCTCAACTAGCTTCCCCTTTTCTTTTTTTAATTTAATTTTTAATTTTTTTTATTAGCATATAATGTATTATTTGTTTCAGGGGTACAGATCTGTGTTAGCTTCCCCTTTTCTAACAGCCAATCCTTTATCCATGTAGGATATATAGATATTTGTCTCTGATTAAAGGTGTTTTTTTTTATGTTAGCAACCAATTCATGCTTTTAAAAACACAACACATTTCAAGCACAATATTCTGTGAATCTGATCCAGACTACAGACCGCTAATTGGCTTTCTCTATTATAGTCTAATCCCTTCATTTTACAATTAAGAAAAGGCATTCTGAGAGACAAAATCTTTTCCAACACGAAGCAGTTGGACCTCAGATGTGCTGATTCACCTAATTTGGTCACTTTTAAAAAAGCATCTTAGTGTATTCCTTTGAGTGCATGGGTATTTCCAAAATGACTCAGGTCTTCCCTACCCATCCTTTCTGTCACTTTGTTTTTGTCCAGAGGCTAGATCCACATCAAGGACCTACATTGCATTCATCTCTACAAACCTCATCCAGCACTGTCAGCTACTGTCTTCTGAGCAGATGTTTGAATTCTCCTTTTCCCAGGAAAGGTAATACTTCTAAAAATGTGCTTGATGCCACAAACTTAGTATATTCTTTCAGCATTAAACTCACACCACCTCTCTCTGCAACACAAATGAACAAATGATGCTTCTACTGTAAAATGGAATAATTTTTACACAATGCTGACTAAGGCAAAATTCCCATGAAATCTGGATAATGCTGGTCTTGGCCAAACAAAAGCAATCTTAGGATAAGAGCAGACAGGCAAATTGTAGTAAGGGATGTGTCCATTCATTTAGAAAAAGCACAGTTTCTCTTTCACAGAACTACTGAAGGAGAACCCATATTGAAAGCTGTGATTATTGTTTTAGCCAGGATTCATAAAGAGACTCAACAGCTGCATACTTTATTAGATCTAAATACCTGCTCCTTGTATTTTGTGCTGGGAGATATTTATGTTATCAATTCAACTTATACTAACCATCAGGAAGAATACTCCCTGTAGCTCTGCTGACTCAAAATAATGACTTGTAAGGGAGCCTTAATGACAGAACAAGGGGCAATTATAGACCCAGCATGAGACTTAGAATTCTAACTGCGTGATGTATTTTGTGCACTTGATTGACCTCATGTTCAAGTTCATTTGTGCCTCACTGTTGTAGATACGGCCTATGCCTCAGGGTATATGCCTTGTTAATTTCAATATAAGAAGACAGAACAGATTAGATCAGATGGCTCAAACAAAAAACAAAGCGCAGCAGTGCTTGGCGGAAAAGTGGTGGCACATTGGGGTCTACCAGAGGAACCATCAGATATCTTTCAGGGAAGAATGAGAAGTAGGAATAATCAATATGGAGTGTTAATTCACTTCTACTCTTGGGAGAACTAAAACAATGTACATCTTCTTGTGTCTTTACATAATTGTGGTGGCTCCTGGGAGGACTTAGAGTTTATTGTAAAATAAGAGAGGGATAGGAAAACAAAGAGAACAAGAACTCAATATAAAATAAGGTTACTGTGAGATGTTCATAGATTATATGGCTTTAGAGTAAAATCATCTGGCAGTCTCTTCTGTACATATTGCTTTGAAATACACTACTGCTGTGCTGTAATTCACCAAATGAGAAAGGGGGAAGGGAGTCTTTTCTGATGGGTTGTTTATAATCCCAATTCTAAACATGCTTACTTAAATGGGAGGGGGCATTAAAACAAGGGGTGCAGGAGAAGAACTGCTGTTTGTTTGTTTTTTACCAATGTTAGTGTTTACCCCCCCCAAAAAAAAGAAGAACAAGAAGAACAAGAACAAGAACAAATCCTCTTGATTTGTTTTGTACAAAATTATAGAGGGAGTTCAAGCACATAACGATATTGCAGACTGACTTGAAAACGACATAGAATAACTGGTACTTATGCAATTTCTCAGAAACATAGCCTTGATTCTAAATTGGTTGAAAAGAGGCGTTCCAAAATCGTCATTTCATCAGTCTTGGTTGTTTGCTAATAGTACCATCTAGTGAACTCCGCCTACACTTCCAAAGTGGTTGTTAGAAAAACGTACAAAAGCCTTGGTAAAAACTTGAAATCAATGTTTTCTAAATGATATTGGGAACCACATCTTTTCTCTACTATCGTTAGCCATGTAATCTTTGAGAAAGTGCATAACTAATATCTAATATCGTATGAGGAAGCTCCAAACTCAGAATATACAAATAAACTGCCAACCTAGCAAGCAATAACAGACACACACTGCCAAATGATTAGAAATTGGAATATGGGAATCTATTCCATATTTATTTCACATAAAAAATTTATTTTTTTTTCGCCTAAAAAATTTAGACTGAAAATGGTTCATAACTGAAACCATAGGAAAGTAAGAGCTATTATAGAAAGGGGGCAATATGTCGATGTTTTCCACACCTATTTTTACTTCAAATGTTAGAGAAGGAGTAGGAAATTTAGGCTCAAACATGCAGCACTTTTTTAAATATTGATTTTCAATAGGCCTCCAAGTTTTAAAAGACAAATATTAGTAAGTTCTCTTCAAAACACTAGTCAGATAAAATATACTGATTTTAAATAGCACATAGAAGAATGCATTTTCACATTTCTTTGAGAAAATAGATTTCTGACTGAAAGCTCTTGATTTAGGAAAGAAGTTTCTTCTCCACTGAGGCAACATCCTCTGCTAATTCAAAGTAACTAGTAAGATGCAGGCAATCCTAATAAAACAAGCATAGCACATGTGATTGATTCATTCAATTTAGATCACTACCGTCCAAATTTTTTTAAGATTTTATTTACTTATTTGACAGAGGGAGAAAGTACAAGCAGGGGGAGTATCAGGAGGAGGGAGAAGCAGGTTCCCACTGAGCAGAGAGCCTGACATGGGGCTTGATCCCAGGATACCGGGATCATGACCTGAGCCGAAGGCAGATGCTTAACTGACTGAGCCCCCAAGGCGCCTCACTACCTTCCAATTTAATTTTAACAACACTGGCACCACTTTTCCCCAAACTAAACCAAAGAGAAAACGCTCAGAAATAAGACAGAGAATGGTATTATTTTATAGAACATTTTTTAAGAAGTATAAATGCACTGATTTTAAAGTCATTAAGTTAGAAAAATAAAGCTATTTTCATGATATCAACAATTACAAGCTACAGATGCAGATATAAGCCTTGTCATATAATAGCCTTTGACTTGATTTATTTCAGCATTTCATTCAACTAAAGTTGAAGAATACTGGGTAAAAAAAAAGCCTATGACTTGGACATATTTTGGCCAGAAAGCATCTATTCATCATTCATCCAGTGAGGCAATTTTCCTCTGAAAGACACCTACCCAACTTTCAGTTCATTCATTTAGGGATGTTTATAGCTCCACCCATGGCATGTGACCCAATTCTGGCCAATCAGACTTCCTTATTTTTCCTGGCAAGAAAAATTGCTTCAAAACAGAGTATCTGATACAGTTGAGATACAGTTCAGAGTCAAATTCTGTGCACTTTTTTAACAGTTATTGGGAGAATCACTGGATTTGAATCTGGAAGCATTTGCCCCAGAGCTATCTGCAGCCATCCCAACATTATATAGGGCCCTCAGAATGATTCCACCAAAATAGAAGACAGCTTTACAAGATAAAGTGAAAATAAATTCTGATACATTCATTAGTTTATTCATTAAACAAATATTTATTGGACATTTCTTATGGACCAGGACAGTTATTGATAAGGTAGAAAATAAAATAACAAATACTCTTACCCTCATGATGGATGCTTGCTTTGCAGTGGGGATAACAGCATTTTTAAACAAATAATTTCAAAGTGATATGGGACCTTGTAATAAATAAAGCAAAGTACAGTAAGAAAGAATGATGAAGTAGATGTGCTTTATTATCTAAAACATGGGTTAGCAAACTACATGTCATAGATCAGATCTGTCTTTTACATTTTTAAAAGATTGTTAAAGAGAGAATATACAACATTAGCAATATGTGGCTATAAAAGCCTCAAATATTTACTATGTGGCCCTTTATAGAAAAAAGTTGCTGGTCCACCAAGTAGTTCAAAGGAATTCCTCCTGTCCTTCCATAAGCATGCCACTGATTCTATCAAAAACCAGAGTCTATTTAACCACTCCTTTTACCTTGGCTGAGCTTATAAATATTTTTAGCCAACAGAATTATGCAGAAGTAATATTCTCAGATTTCCAAGTCTACATCTTAAGAGGCCTTGTAGCTGTTCTTTTCACTCTTGAAAACATGACCCCATGTAAAGAAGTTTAGACTATTTTGCTAAAGAGAGAGGTCAAAAGAGAGAGTACCTGAATAATGAGAGACTATGTGGAGGAAAAAAAAAAGCTACACAGAGGAGAACTGAAGCATCATAGGCCCTCAACCCATTAGTGAAGCTGTGTCTGGTCCTCTGTCCCTAGTCAAGGTACTCTGGCTAAGAGCTACCATGTGAAACAGAGATCCTCACTAAATCTTACTGGAATTCCTGATTCACAGAATAGTGGACAATAAAATGATTATTGTTTTAAGCCACTAAGTTTTGGGGTGCTTTGTTTTGCAGTAATAGGATGTGAAACAGAAAATGGTACCAGAATTAGAGTGCTGCTTTGACAAAAACCTAAAATACACAGTACTGCCTTTGGAACTGGGTAACAGAGGCTTGAAGGGAGGTGAGAACCATTAATGGAGGTTTGAAAAGCATTGAAAAGAAATGTTATTAAAGACTGGAGAAAGGATGACCTGTAATACATAAAGGTGAAACATTTGGCAACACTTGTGAATCTAGCTAAGATTTTTAGACGTAAGTATGGAAGTGCCAATCAGTTTCCTGTTATGTTATGCATGATAAAATATAGGAAGGAGAGAAACTAAAGAAGAATTGCTCCATATGTAAACATAATTTAGAGGAAATAGAGAGGACTCAGGATAGTTTTTCCAGTCAGAAAAATGTTCTCAGAGTAAGAAATGGCCTCCAGATAAAAATAAAATCAAGAGTGTGGCCAAACGATCATTTGTTAAAACCTCAGAAGAATTAAAGTTATATGTATTACACCCTTTGGTGAAATTAAGGATAAGAATCTTAAGGCACTGTCCTACATCAACCTGGTATGCTTAAAGTGGAGGAAAGAAAAGTTATTGATGTGACTTTGGCACATGGAGTGAATCCTTATATATGAAAAGTCCACAAATACTTTAAGAAAGCTACATTGGTAGAAGCACTACTAGTTTGGACTGAACGATATTGAGATAGATGAAAATGAAAAGAGGTCTATGGGCCCTCAACTTCATGTAGGTAGAAAGCAGGAGGAGGTGGGAGTAGTCAAACTGGATGGCTCAGTTAAGCTTCGGACTCTTAGTTTCAGTGCAGGTCATGATCTTGTAGTCGTAAGATCCAGCCCCAAGTCAGGCTCTGCCCTTGGCATGGCAGATTCTCTCTCCCTCTCCCTCCCGCTCACTCTCTCTCAAGTAAATAAATAAATAAAATCTTAAAAAAAAAAAAAAAAAAAAAAACGGGAACAGAAATTCTCAGTGCACAAAGCCATGAGTCGAGGAAAACAAAGTGCTAAAGAACCCCTGTCAGGGAGCGGAAAAACCAAGTCCTGCTAAAGAAACATTCTCTTGAATAAGGAAACAGGTGACATGTGCCTAGCTGGTTTTAGAATGATTATGGACCAGTGACTGCTATGTGTCTTCCCTCCTCCCACTGTTGAATGGGAGTGTCTACTGCAATTAGCCTGCTCCTGTTTCACCATTGTACTTGGTTTGGGGAGAAGATAACTTGACTTTTAGTTCACAAACCTCGCATCAAGAAAAACTACATTCAAAGAACCTTGTCCCTCCAGTGCAGATGTACATCACAAGACACTGTATTTTGGGCCTGATGCTATATTTGGATAAGAATTGGAAAAGTATATTTTTCATGTGAAACAAATGAGAAAGGGTATAGTCAGAGGTGGACTGTGGTTGCTTATCTACAAAAATCATCACAATTATCTAATCCCCGTACACATGACACAACTCCCAACAATAGGAAGTCTATTTCCCCAACACTTGAATATATAGTGATCTTATGACTTGTTTTGACCAATGGAATGAGGTAAAAATGACATTCTGGGACTCCTAAACATAGCCCTTAAAGGACTGCTTGCTTCAGCTTTCACTAGTGGAAGACAGCTATTATACAGCAAAGCCCAGAGAGGCCACATGGAAAGAGAAGATCCAAAAGATGAGAGATTGTGTGAGGACAGAAGCTAAGTGGAAAAGATCAGAGGTGCCCCATCTGACAGTCAACACCAAGATCCCAGACAAGTGAGTGAAGCAATATTGGTTCTCTAGCCCCAAACAATCCACCCATCCAACACTACATAGAGGGGAAGACATGCTACCCACACAGTCTTACTTGATTCCTGCACAGAGAATCTTAAGTGATAAATAGTTGTTTTAAGCCACTACGCTTTATGGTAGTTTGTTATGAAGCAATAAATAAAAGACACATAGTCTATTTTAGATAGCATAGCCAAAGTTCACTGAAGAAGTAGCATTTGAATTGAGATCAAAATGATATGGAAGAGAAAACCGTAAGATTGAACATTCCAGGCAAACAATCTACTTTAGAAACTTCATGAAGTTTACTGAAGCTGGAGTAGTGTGGATACAATAAGGAGTGGAAAGAAAATGAGGTGACTAAATAGGAAGAAACTGGAAAAAATCAGATATTGTAAGACCTTTTGTTCAAAGAAAGGAATCTGAATTTTATTCCAAGCCTGTGTTAGAATTCCTGAATCAAGCATACTACTCCAGAACTTTTAAGTTTTATGAACCCATAAATTATTTCTCTCTCTCTTTCTAAATTTGTTGTATTTACATCTCAAAAGAGCCAAACCTAAACAATCTGATTCACTAAGACCTAAACAATCTGAATCACTGAGATGACTGATTGCATAGTAACAGCATTTTAACTTATGTTGAGATCTTAGGATAGTATCACCTATCCATTAACTACAAAAGGTAAGGTATCCAATTTCTGCACAAAAAAATGAGATCCCCTGAAAGTAACAACATACTAGTGATCTCTAATGTGTTCACATTTGGCAGATTACTTATGTAGGTACTTTCAGTTTATTTTAATTAAGTTCTAAGACATGCTCGTATTAGTTTCCTGTGGCTACCATTAACAAATTAGCCCAAACTAGGTTGTTTACAACAATAAAAACTTATTCCCTCACAGTCTTGGCAGTCAGAAGTCCAAAATTGATTTTTTGGTGGGGACACCATTCAACCTTATAAAATACTAAAAATATATATTTTTTAAGTCAGAGGAAAAAGTAAAACATTGTGGAATGCCTGAAGCACCATTGCAAGGAACCAAGTTTGAAAGTCATGACTTTAATTTCAAAGGCATATGTTACTTCATTTTATTTTTAATGTCACAATTTCACAGGATGGTTAAGTTTAAGAGGGACAAACAGTTGGAAGGAATCAGCTTATACTGTAGATGCTGCATACCCACAGCACCAGCCTACTTAAAACATTTTAAACTATTCAAAAAAAATCATTTTAATAGTCTTAATACTTCAGATGCCGACCTCCATCTCCACACACAAGAAATTTTTTTTTTTTACAGATTTTTTAATTTATTCATTCGAGACACAGAGATACAGAGAGAGAGAGAGAGAGAGCATGAGCAGGGGGAGAAGCAGAGGGAGGGGAAGAAGCAGACTCCCTGCGCAGCAGGGAGCCAGATGCAGGACTCAGTCCCAGGACCCTGGGATCATGACCTGAGCCGAAGGCAGACGCTTAACCATCTGAGCCACCCAGGTGCCCTGAAATTTTTATTTTCATCTTGCTTTCACTGGAACCATTCTTACTCCATTTACAATGTGACTTACAACTTACATTACTACTCTCCATGCCTGAAAGTGACTCAGTAGGGAACAGAAGAGGGAATCACTATACTATAGACAAGTTTGGTGATCTCTGTGAAGCAAACAAAAGAGCATCCTGTGAATACTTAATTGCCTCCTTTTTTATGCTGCATCTAGTTGAACAGTTGAATCAAAAATTACTGTAGAGAAACAAACACAAAAGCAGTATGATATGATTATGCTAATTTAAAACTGTATTTAATAGCAATTTTCATTTCTCACTACAAATACAAATAATGGGTCCATACTTTAAACATAAGGAACATTCACACATTCTTTGCACATTTCTAATTCTCATGTCTAAGAATACTGTGTTAGTCAGAATGATTTCTACTCCAAGTGACAGAAAATGCACTCAAATTGGATTTTAGGGAAAAAAGCAAAAACAAAAACAAAAAAAATGTAGTAACTTAATTAAAGAGTCTAGAGTTTCAATTATAGATGGAGCCAGATCCCTAAATGACCTCTCTCCATATCTTCAATTTACTTTCCTATATACTGGCTTCATTCTCAAAAAAGGCTCCCTCCATAATGTATTCCTGCAAATCTTGGGTTACAGTCTTTCAGGTTCAAACCCAGTAGAATGGTACATGTTTTTCTCCTGAACACTTCAGAAGATTTAGGTTTATTTTTGGTAGGAACACGTGTCCAATCCTGAACCAGTCATTGCAGGGGGAAAGATAAAATGCTCTGATTGGTCAGGACTAATACACATGCCAGCCCTGGAAACTTCAGTAAAGTCAACCCATTATTGGTGGAAATTTTGGTTATTCCCTGTCATTTTCACTATAATGAAAATTTCATTATCATCTTATTTTCATCATTATCATCATACTTCATTCCTTTTCAAGGAATATCCTTTCTTACATATATCTCTGTGTTATTTTCTGATTATTTTAATAGAATAAATTTATAGTAGTAATACTGTGTTAATATATATACATATATTTTGAAACTTTTTTAAAAAATGTACAAAATTGCTTCCCAGGAAAGTGGTATCAATTTCTATTTCAATGAGTAATTTCTAAATTTGCCTTCACATGGTCTCATTGTATTTGGATATTATCATTTTTGCTGGGATGCCCGGGTGGCTCAGTCGGTTAAGCGTCTGCCTTCGGCTCAGGTCACGATCCCAGGGTCCTGGGATCAAGTCCCGCATCAGGCTCCTTGCTCAGGGGGGAGCCTGCTTCCCCCTCTGCCTGCCACTCCCCCTGCTTATGCACTCTCCCTCTCTCTCTCTGAGAAATAAATTAAAAAATCTTTAAAAAAATCATTTTTGCTAATCCTTCCCACAATGGAAAATAAAATAAATTCACGTTTATACATCATTGAGCACACATATGACTTTTGTTGAAACTTGTGAAAGCTGCACATTTAAAACTTTACCTCTACATATTTCAGCAAACATCTCTTATATAACCACAGTACCATAATCATAACCAAGAAATTTAATTTTAGTATTACTTGAGTCCATATTCAAAATTTTCCATTGTCCCCCAAATATCCTTCATAGTTTTTTTTTAAATCAAGGTTTTAGTCACAATCACACCACTTAGATATCATGACTCTTTATTTCTTCCTCTCCAGACCATGTAAATTTTCTTTTTCTTGTATTGCATTAGCGAGGACTTCCAGTATGACACTGAAAAGAACTACTAAGAGGAAACATCCTTACTTTGTTTCTGATATTCAAGGGAAAGCTTCTAGTTTCTCACTGTTAAGTATGATGTTAGCTGTAGGTTTTTGTAGATGTCCTTTATCAAGTTCAGGAAAGTAACTTCTATAACTAGTTTACCAAGATTTTGTATCATGAATGGATGGTGGATTTTGTCAAATGCTTTCTCTATATCTATTCATATGATCATGTGATTTTTCTTCTTCAGCCTGTTGATGGGATGGAATACATTAAATTAATTTCTGAATGTTGAACCAGCCTGTATATCTAAGATAAATTTCACTTGGTCCTGGTGTATATAATTCTTTTTATATATTGCTGAATTTCTTTTTACAGATTGTTCAATTCCTAATATTTTATTGAGGATTCCTGCATCTATGTTCATGAGAGATATTGGTCTGTAGTTTCCTTTTCCTGTAACTTCTTTATCTGGTTTTGGTATTAGAGTAATGCTGGACTCATTGAATGAGTTAGGAACTATATTCTCTGCTTCTATCTTCTGAAAGAGATTATAGAGAATTGGTATAATTTCCACCTTAAATGTTAGTAGAACAGTGAGCCAATCTGGGCCTAGGGCTATTTTTGGCAAGTTATTCACTATTGATTCAATTTCATATATAAAGGACTCTTCACATTGTCTATTTCTTCTTGCATGAGTTTTGACAGATTGTGTCTTCCAAGGAATTTGTCCATTTCATCTAGGTTATCAAATTTGTGGGCAGAGGGTTGTTTATTATATTCCTTTAGTATCCTTTCAATGATCTCAAGATCTTTAGTAATGTCCCCTCTTTAATTTCTATTATTAGCAATTTGTGCTATCTCTTCTTTTCTTAGTTAACCTGGCTAGAAGCTTTTAAATTTTATTGATCTTTTCAAAGAAATGGACTTTGGTTTTGTTAATTTTCTCAACTTTCTGCTTCCAATTTTATTGATCTATGCTCTAATTTTTATTATGTATTTTCCTCTGCTTTCTGTAGATTTAATTTGATCTTCTTTTTCTAGTTTCCAAAGGTGGAAGCTTAGGTTAATGATTCTTGATCTTTCATCTTTTCAATATATGCGTTCAATGATCTAAATTTCTCCCCAAGTATTGCTTTTACTGCATCTCACAAATTTTGATAAGTTGTACTGTATTTTCACTGTTTCAAAATATCTTTTTTTATTTTCACTTGATATTTCCCTTCAACCCATGTCTTATTTGAAAGTGTTTTGTTTCATCTCAAAGTTTTTTTGGATTTTCCAACTATCTTTCTGTTACTGATTTCTACTTTAATTCCACTGCAGTCTGAGAGGAAGCATGTATTTTCTACTGTTTTAAACTTTTTAAGGTGTGTTTTATGACCCAAAATGTGGTCTTTCTTGGTGAATGTTCCATATGAGCTTGAAAACAATGTGTATTTTGCAGCTAATGGGTGAAGTAGTCAATACATGTCAATTATATACAGTTAATTGATGGTACTGTTGATTTCAACTATGTCCTTATTGATTTTTCTGTCTGCTGGATATGTCCATTTCTGATAGAGGGATGTTCAAGTCTCCAACTACCATAGTGGTTTCCTCTACTTCTCCTTACAGTCCTATCAGTTGTTGCCTCACTTAGTTTGACACTGTATTGTTAGGTACACACACATTAAGAATTGTTACATCTTCTTGGAGAATTACCCCATTATCATTTCATAATGCCTCTCTTTATCACTGATAACTTTCCTTGTTCTGAAGTCGGCTCTGTCTGAAATTAATACATCTACTCCCTCTTTCTTTTAAAGTTAGTATGGTATATCTCTTTCCATCCATTTACTTTTAATCTATATGTGTATTTATTTTTTAAATGGTTTTATTTTATACAACACATATTTGGGTCTTGCATACAAAAAAATATCTTGGGTTTTTTGATCCACTCTGACAATGTCTTTTATTTTTTCATTTATTTTTATTTTTTATTGAAATATAATTAATATACAGTGTTATATTTGTTTCAGTTGTAAAATATAATGATTTTAATAATATAATGATTTCCACACATTACTCAGTGCTCATCATGATAAATGGGCTCTTAATCCTCCTTATTTCACCCATTCTCCCACCTCCCCTCTGGCAACCACCAGTTTGTTCTCTGTATTTAAAAGTCTGTGAGTTTTTTTTCTTTTTTACATTGTTTCTTAAATCCCACGTATGAGTGAAATCATATGGTATTTGTCTTTCTCTGACTTATTTCACTTAATATTATACCCTCTCGGTGCATCCATGCTGTTACAGATGGCAAGATACCACTCTTTTTTATGGCTGAGTAGTATTACAGAGTGTGTGTCTGTGTGTGTATGTGTGTATGTGTACACACACACCACATCTTTATCCATTCATCTATTAATGGACACTTGCGTTGCTTCCATGTCTCGGCTATTATTATAAATAATGCTGCAGTAAACATAAAAGTGCATATATCTTTTTGAATTAGTAAAGGCCCATTAGTGGAATTACTGGATCATGTGATAATTCTATTTTTAATTTTTTAAGGAACCCCCCCATACTGTTTTCCACAGTGGCTGCACCAATTAGCATTCCCACCAACAGTGCACAAGGGTTCCTTCCCCCTCCACACATCCTTGCCAACACTTGTTATTTTTATCTTTTTGAGTCCAGCCATTCTACAGGTATAAAGTGATACTCTGACAATCTCTGTCTTTTTTTTTTTATTCTTATGTTAATTCCCATACATTACATCATTAGTTCTAGATGAAGTGTTCCATGATTCATTGTTTGTGCATAACACCCAGTGCTCCATGCAGAACGTGCTCTCCTCAATACCCACCACCAGGCCAACCCATCCTCCCACCCACAATCTCTGTCTTTTAATGCATGCATTGAGACTACTGATGTTCAGGGTGATTACTGATAGTTTGATTAACATCTATCATATTTGTTACTGTTTTCTGTTCATTGTCCTTGTTCTCTGTTCCTATTTTTGTCTTCTACTCTTTTCTACCTTTTGTGATTTTAACTGTGCATATTATATGATTCCATTTTCTCTCCTTGCTAGCATATCAGTTACAATATTTTCTCTTTTTTTTTTTTAGTGGTTCCTCTAGAGGTTGCAATACACATTTACACCTAATCCAAGTCCACTTTCAAATAACACTATACCTTTTCACAGGTTAGTGGCAAGTACTTCATAATAATAAATGATCCTAATTCTTCACTCCCACTATCCCTTGTATCATTGCTGTAATTCATTTTACTTATATATACACACACATAAATAGATAATCAAATATATTGTGGCTGTTATTATTTTGACAAATTATCTGGTAGATCAATTAAGAATAATAAAAATAAAAGTTTTGTTTTACCTTCATTTATTCCTTCTCTGATGCCTCTTCCTTTCTTTATGTAGATCAGAGTTTCTGACCTATATCGCTTGCCTTCTCTCTAAGAAATATTTCTTGCAAAGCAAGGCTAATACAAAAAATTCCCTCAATTTTTATTTGCCTTAGAATCTTTATGTCACTTGTGCTTCTGAGGGATAATTCTGCAGGGCACAGAATTCTAGATTAATGGGTTTTTTTTTCCTCCATACTGAGTATTTCACAATGCTCTCTTCTTGCTTACATAGTTTCTGAGAAGAAGTTGGATATAATTCTTACCTTTGTATCTTTATAGATACAATGTTTTCCCCCATCTGGTTTTTTCAAAATTTGTTTCTTTATCTGTGATTTTAGGCAGTTTGAAAAAAATATGTGTTTTGACATTTGTCCTCCTTGTGCCTTGAGCTTCCTCGATAACTGGCTTGGTGTATAACTAATTTTGAGGAAATTCTGTCATTACTTTATTATTATTATTATTTTTAAAGATTTTATTTACTTATTTGACAGAGAGAGACAGCAAGAGAGGGAACACAAGCTGGGGGAGTGTGAGAGGGAGAAGCAGGCTTCCTGCTGAGCAGGGATACCAATGCAGGGCTCGATCCCAGAACCCTGGGATCAGGACCTAAGCTGAAAGCAGAGGCTTAACGACTGAGCCACCCAGGCGCCCCTGTCATTATTACTTTATTTTTTTATTTTTTAAAGATTTTATTTATTTATTTGACAGAGAAAGACACAGCGAGAGAGGGAACACAAGCAGGGGGGAGTGGGAGAGGGAGAAGCAGGCTCCCCGCCGAGCAGGGAGCCCGATGCGGGACTCGATCCAGGGACTCCAGGATCATGACCTGAGCCGAAGGCAGTCGCTTAACCAACTGAGCCACCCAGGCGCCCTGTCATTATTACTTTAAATACTGCTTTTGTTCCTCTTTTCTTTTCCTTCTGATATTCTAATTATGTGCATGCTGTATCTTTTGTAGTTACACTGCAATTCTTAAATATTCTTTTTTATTTTTTTATTTTTTACTTTTTATTTTTTTTAAGATTTTATTTATTTATTTGAGAGAGAGAGACTGAGAGAGAGAGAGCATGAAAGGGGGGAGGGTCGGAGGGAGAAGCAGACTCCCTGCCGAGCAGGGAGCCCGATGGGGGACTCGATCCAGGGACTCCAGGATCATGACCTGAGCCAAAGGCAGTCGCTTAACCAACTGAGCGACCCAGGTGCCCTTTTTTATTTTTTTTAATTTTATTATGTTATGTTAATCACCATACATTACATCATTAGTTTTTGATGTAGTGTTCCATGATTCATTGTTTGCATATAACACCCAGTGCTCCATTCAGTACGTGTGCTCTTTAATGCCCATTACCAGGCTAACCAATCCCCCCACCCCCCTCCCCTCTAGAACCCTCAGTTTGTCTCTCAGAGTCCACAGTCTCTCATGGTTCGTCTCCCCCTCCGATTGCCCGCCTTCACTTTTCCCTTCCTGCTATCTTTTTTTTTTGACATATAATGTATTATTTGTTTCAGAGGTACAGGTCTGTGATTCAACAGTCTTACACAATTCACAGCGCTCACCATAGCACATGCCCTCCCCAAAGTCTATGACCCAGCCACCCCATCGCTCCCTCCCCCACCACTCCAGCAACCCTCAATTTGTATCCTGAGATTAAGAATTCCTCATATCAGTGTGATCATACAACACATGTCTTTCTCTGATTGACTTATTTCGCTCAGCATAATAACCTCCAGTTCCACCCATGCTGTTGCAAATGGAATGATTTCATTCCTTTTGATGGCTGCATAATATTCCATTGTATATATATATACTACATCTTCTTTATCCATTCATCTGTTGATGGACATCTTGGCTCTTTCCATAGTTTGGCTATTGTGGACATTGCTGCTATAAACATTGGGGTGCACGTACCCCTTCAGATCCCTACATTTGTATCTTTGGAGTAAATACCCAGTAGTGCAATTGCTGGGTCATATGGTAGCTCTATTTTCAACTTTTTGAGGAACCTCCATACTGTTTTCCAGAGTGGCTGCACCAGCTTGCACTCCCACCAACAGTGGAGGAGGGTTCCCCTTTCTCCGCATCCCTGCCAACATCTGTCGTTTCCTGACTTG